>NC_134791.1:67004107-67011607 GCF_046742065.1 Oratosquilla oratoria
ATTCGGATGTTCCACCAAGGCATTTACTCGCTTCTCTCAATCTACATTCTACCTCCACCTTCACTCCACCTTTTCCTGCCACATTTGCACCCAAGTATCTAAAACTATCCACTTCCTCCAGTCGCTCTCCCTTAATGCTCACTTCCAGACTACTGCCACTTTCACCCCTTGTACATCTCATCACCTTACTTTTACCCACATTTATCTTCAGGTTTCTTCTATCACACACTCTCCCAAACTCTGTCACCAACTTCCTCAATCCCTCCTCCGATCCTGCCACAAGCACATTGTCGTCCGCAAACAACAGCTGGCTCACCTCCCACTTTTCTCCATTTTCTTTAACCATCTCCAATTCCAGACCTTGACGAAGTCCCACCTTTACCTCAAACAATTCACTCTCTCCATTTCTAATCCTGACACAAGCTCTACTACATACATACATATACCAAGGCTTTTTCCCCCTTACCAGGGAGGTAGCCAAAAAGGACAAGGCATAAAATCATTCCCACCCATTCCATCCCCGAAAACACTCCACACCCCTCCATCCTCCCTCCCATCTTAGCACCTCCTAGATGACGGGTCATCCCTGCACCCTGTCCACTGCCCTGGGTCAGAAGCAGTGTCGCAAGACACAGCACATCCACAGCAAGACCGCTTCATTAAATCGGCGACCCCCCCCTCTCCGTCCCCCCATATAAAGGAGAGGACGGGGAGAAATCCCTTCGGGCTGCGTCAAAATTTTTGCTCATACATTCCCCCGTCCATTCCACCTCATGCATCACAACATTTTCCATATACAACCATTCTCCATTCACCCCTGTCTTCTGTCCCCTCCCGTCCTTCCTCAACAGACATTCCCCTCTTCCCCAAAGCCCCCTTCACCCCATCCATCCTTCTCATCCTAGGACGTCCCCTCATGTTCACTCCCTCCACATCTGCCTTCCATACCTCCTTTACTAGTCTTTCTTCACTCATTCTTTCCATGTGTCCAAACCATCCTAATACTCTTTCATCAACCCTATCTCCCAACCCCCTTTTCACCCCTGTTCTCCTCCTCACCTCCTCATTTCTCACTCTATGTAGCCTAGTAACCCCCATCATACTTCTCAGACACTTCATCTCAAACACATTCAAGCTCCTTCTCTCTTCCTCTCTTATGTTCCATGTCTCTGCTCCATACAGTGCTGTTGGCACAATCACTCCTTCATACAGTCTCCTCTTAGCATCCATTCCCAAATTTCTATTCCTCATTACACTTTTTTAACCACCAAGGCATTTGCTCACTTCTCTCTATCTACATTCTACCTCCACCTTCACTCCACCTTTTCCTGCCACATTTGCACCCAAATATCTAAAACTATCCACTTCCTCCAGTTGCTCTCCCTTAATGCTCACTTCCACTCCATCAATTGGATAATTTCCTACCCTAGCATTAAGGTCTCCCAGTACTATTACATTGGTATTTCTCTCTAAATCCTCTATGCACTCATTTAAATCTATCCAAAAAGCCTCCCTTTCTTCTACACTCTTCTCACTGCCAGGCCCATATGCACTTACAAACACCCACATCTTTCCCAGTTTCACCTTCATCCACATTATCCTTGAGGAAACCTCCTTCCACTCCACTACACGTTTACCTATCTCTTCACTTACTAGTATAGCCACCCCTTCCCTCCCTCGCCCTCTCTTCACTCCTGATAACCTCCCACTCCCACTCCCAAACTTACACTCACCCTTCCCTTTCAACTTAGTTTCACTCAAAGCCAACACATCCATCTTTCTTCTCACAAACATACTGCCTATCTCTTCCCTTTTACTCTCATCTGTACCACATCCACGCACATTAAAAGACCCAAACCTTAGGGTGTTGGTCGGAAAACTCCCAGACCCTCTTATGCCTTTGCTTTTTCTTTTAGGAATGTCCCCTGTGGGGCTACAAGGAGAAGGATGCCTGGTTCCACTCCCCGTCCCTTTCTTCTCGCTTCTTACGATCCAATATATATATATATGTATATATATATATATATATATATATGTATATATATATATTACATATATATACATATATATATATATATATATATATGTATATGTGTATATGTATGTATATATATATACACACACGCACACACACACATATATATATGTATACACACACACACACACATGCATATATATATATATATATATATATATACATACATACATACATATAACAAGGCTTTTTCCCCCTTACTAGGGAGGTAGCCAAAAAGGACAAGGCATAAAATCATTCCCACCCATTCCACCCCCGAAAACACTCCACACCCCTCCACCCTCCCTCCCATCTTAGCACCTCCTAGATGACGGGTCATCCCTGCACCCTGTCCACTGCCCTGGGTCAGAAGCAGTGTCGCAAGACACAGCACATCCACAGCAAGGCCGCTTCCTTAAATCGGCGACCCCCCCTCTCCGTCCCCCCATATAAAGGAGAGGACGGGAAGAAAACCCCTTCGGGCTGCGTCAAAATTTTGCTCACACACACTACCTCACCCCCCATCCCCCCGTCCATTCCACCTCATGCATCACAACATCTTCTATATACAGCCATTCTCCATTCACCCCTGTCTTCTGTCCTCTCCCGTCCTTCCTCAACAGACATTCCCCTCTTCCCCAAAGCCCCCTTCACCCCATCCATCCTTCTCATCCTAGGACGTCCCCTCATGTTCACTCCCTTCACATCTGCCTTCCATACCTCCTTTACTAGTCTTTCTTCACTCATTCTTTCCATGTGTCCAAACCATCCTAATACTCTGTCATCAACCCTATCTCCCAACTCCCTTTCCACCCCTGTTCTCCTCCTCACCTCCTCATTTCTCACTCTATCTAGCCTAGTAACCCCCATCATACTTCTCAGACACTTCATCTCAAACACATTCAAGCTCCTTCTCTCTTCCTCTCTTATGTTCCATGTTTCTGCCCCATACAGTGCTGTTGGCACAATCACTCCTTCATACAGTCTCCTCTTAGCATCCATTCCCAAATTTCTATTCCTCATTACACTTTTTAATCCACCAAGGCATTTACTCGCTTCTCTCAATCTACATTCTACCTCCACCTTTACTCCACCTTTTCCTGCCACATTTGCACCCAAATATCTAAAACTATCCACTTCCTCCAGTTGCTCTCCCTTAATGCTCACTTCCAGATTGCTGCCACTTTCACCCCTTGTACATCTCATCACCTTACTTTTACCCACATTTATCTTCAGGTTTCTTCTATCACACACTCTCCCAAACTCTGTCACCAACTTCCTCAATCCCTCCTCCGATCCTGCCACAAGCACATTGTCGTCCGCAAACAACAGCTGGCTCACCTCCCACTTTTCTCCATTTTCTTTAACCATCTCCAATTCCAGACCCACTACCCTTGCATTCACCTCTCGCACCACCCCATCCATGTATAAGTTGAACAGTCAGGGCGACATAACGCATCCTTGACGAAGTCTCGCCTTTACCTCAAACCACTCACTCTCTCCATTTCTAATCCTGTCACAAGCTCTACTACTCTCATAAAAACTCTTGACAGCTCCTAGAAGCTTTCCTCCTATCCCGTATATCCGCAAAACCTCCCACAGTACTTTTCTGTCTACCCTGTCGTAAGCCTTTTCAGGTCCATAATGGCCCAAAAAACATCCTTCCCCTTTCCTATAGCTTTCTCACATATCTGTCTTACCACAAAAGTCTGATCTACACAACCTCTACCTGTCCTAAATCCACACTGTTCCTCACCAATTACTCCTTCTGTTCCTCTCCTAATCCTCTCAATCAAGATCCTCCCATAAGCCTTCCCAACTACACTTAACAGGCTAATCCCTCTGAAACTACTACATTCACACTGGCCCCCCTTTCCCTTGTAAAGTGGAACTATACAAGCACTCCTCCAGTCCTCCGGCACTCTACCCTCTCTCCAGTAAACATTAAATAACCTCACCAACCAGTCCACCATCACTGTACCTCCTTTTTTAAGACATTCTGCATGGCATCCATCCAGACCAGGTGCCTTACCTGCTTTCATCATCTTCTGCTGCCTTCACTTCATCCTTCCCATATTTCTCCTCCATTTTCCTCACTCATCACGGTCACTTTCTTCGCATGTCCCACTGCAGCTATCTTTCCCTCCCTATCCTCCTTCACATTTAGCAACTCCCTAAAATATTCTGCCCATCTTCCCCTTACTGCCTTCTCCTCCATTATCATCTCTCCATCTGCACCTTTTACCTTTTCTTCTCTACTTGATTCGCCTCCTCTTCCTCTCTTAATTTCTTTCCAAAACATCTTTTTATTACTTTCAAAATTTTCTGTCATACTCTTATCCCATTTTACATCTGCTCTCCTCTTTGCCTCCTTTACCTTTTTCTTTACTTCTCTTTTCTTTTCTTTGTACGTCTCATATGACTCCCTCGTCCTATTTTGTAACCAATCTGTGTAAGCTCGCTTCTTCCCTTCTACAACCTTCTTCATTTCCTCATCCCACCATTCACTACCCTTCCTTCTATTTCCTCCCATCCTTCTTGTTCCACACACCATCTTTGCACACTTTGTGACTCCCTCCTTGAACCATCCCCATTCCTCCTTCACACCTACCTCTACTCTATCCTTCACTTCCTCCCACTCCTCCTTCAGCTTCTTCTTGTACTCCTTCTCCTTTTCCTCTTCATTTAAAGAGTTCACTCTAAGCACCTCCCTACCTTTTGTCCCTTTCCTCTTTCTTCATCTGTCCTCCACTCTCAACTTACCTTCCACCAGAAAATGATCTGATATTCCCCCACCCTCTCCCCTTAGCACATGTACATCCTTAACTCTTCCTATCATAATCCTATTTACCACTACATAGTCCATTAAAGCTCTATCTACCACCCTTCCCTCCACCACCCTCTCCCATGTGTACTTATGCTTGACTTTCTTCCGAAACACATTTCCACCATCAACTCTCCACTACTATTTTTTCCTGGAACTCCACATTTCCCAACCACTCCATCAATTGGATCCTTTCGTACCCTAGCATTAAGGTCTCCCAGTACTATTACATTTACACTTCTCCCTAAACCCTCTATGCACTCATTTATATCTATCCAAAAGGCCTCCCTTTCTTCTACACTCTTCTCACTACCAGGCCCATATGCACTTACAAAAACCCACATCTCCTTCATCCACATTATCCTTAAGGAAACCTCCTTCCACTCCACTACACGTTTACCTATCTCTTCACTTACTAGTATAGCCACCCCTTCCCTCCCTCGCCCTCTCTTCACTCCTGATAACCTCCCACTCCCAAACTTACACTCACCCTTCCCTTTCAACTTAGTTTCACTCAAAGCCAACACATCCATCTTTTTTCTCACAAACATACTACCTATCTCTTCCCTTTTACTCTCATCTGTACCACATCCACGCACATTAAAAGACCCAAACCTTAGGATGCTGTTCCGAGAACTTCCAGACCCTCTTATGCCTTTGCTTTTCCTCTTAGGAATGTGCCCTGCGGGGCTACAAGGAGAAGGATGCCTAGTCCCAATCCCCGTCCCTTTCTTCTCGCCTCTTACGATCCAAGTGGGAATACTTGGTGGCAGTATTCTTTTCCCCCACCACAGAAAAAGAATACTCAGAGAAATGGTACAGGACAGCAACAAGGTGTTGGGGGACAGCATAACAGAGGGACAGTCGTAGTATAAAAGTGTCATCATTTCTCTATGAACAGAGTTTTCCTCTATCATAGACAAAATGATGTTTGACTCTGGTCCGTAGGGGCGCCCCATATAGACCCTAAAGTATCGACTGCATGCTACTTTGCCATGATAACAAGCAGCCAATACCCCAGATGGGGTATATATAATTGTATAAATATATATATATATATATTATATATATATATATATATATAATATATAAACATGTATATACGTATATATATATATATATATATATATAATTTATATATATATATGTATATATATGTATATATATATATATATATACATATATCCATGTTTATATATATATATATATATATATATATATATATGTATATATATAAATTATATATATAAATTATATATATATATACATATATCCATGTTTATATATATATATATATGTAATATATATATATATATATAGATTATATATATATATATTTATATATATATATATATATAATACGTATATACATGTTTATATATATATATATATATTTATGTATGTATATATATATAAACATATATATATATATATTGGTAGGAGGCCATGTTGTATACATGATTTCAAGAAATCTACAGCGACAATGGCGTTCTTGAGTTTATATTGGAGCTTTAATTTCTCTCGTGCAATACGTTTCTGTGGTGGTTCCAAATAGTTGAGGTGTCCAAAAGACATTGGGTGCGGTTTTCTCTTTTTTAATTCTCCTATACGTATTTCGACCTTACTCGGTCATCCTCAGGGAGGGGTCATTTCAAGTAGCCGTGATCCGTAGCGCTGCGTACGTGGAAGTAGCAACTTCCTTGTGGATTGTGGAAAGGGGTGTTATTGTTTGTGTTATGTGCGTCTACTGCTTGGGAGTGTGGTTGTGGGCATGAGTTGTATGTTAATGGAAGGTTTCTCGATGTATATGTTCACTGCTTCGGCCATCTTAAGGCGAAGGGGGTCGTGGGCTTTGTAGATTATTTTAGTGTTTTCGTTTAGTGTTTGTCTGGTGATGGTGGTTTTGTGTTCTTTTGTCATATGTGTTTTGATGGCGCCATTCTGGAGGTGGTATGAGAGTCTTTTGGAGAGGGTCATAGAAGTCATGCCAATGTGAGGAGGTGCGGTGCTGACTTCTATGACCCTCTCCAAAAGACTCTCATACCACCTCCAGAATGGCGCCATCAAAACACATATGACAAAAGAACATATATATATATATATATATATATATATATATATATACATATGTTGAGACATTCTGACAGGTTGACGTAAGCGGAGTAGGAAACACAGGAGTCTTAGTCTTGAGTTTATTCCTGACTAGTTTTGCAGGTATGCTTTTTGAAAGGAAAAAACACACCTTAGGAACTCCTCCGACCTAATAGACAAACTGAACACGTTTGACTTCACAGACCAACGCCTGGTAAACCTTGACATTATTTCCCTCTACACAAACGTAACAATAGATGGTGCCCTTCAAAACAAACAACACAAGAAACCTACTGGATCAACTGAACAACGTAGACCAAAGAATTAAATTCACAATAGAGGAAGAGACCAACGGTTCCCTACCTTTCCTAGACACTGTCGTCATCAGATCGGACAGCAGCGCTAGGTTCAAGGTATACCGTAAACCGACAAACAAAGACGACTTCATCCACAATTTTAGCGCACATGACGAAAAGACCAAATCAAGGGTTATCATTGGGTTTTACCTTAGGGCTCTTAGAATATGCAGCGAAGAGTATTTACAAGAAGAAATTGAATACATAACCGCTGC
>NC_134791.1:67016607-67036607 GCF_046742065.1 Oratosquilla oratoria
CGTAATTATCAGTAATGATCTCAAATCATCTAAGCAATGTATTTCTGCTTATGAGAAAACAAATAAAATTCTAGGACTGTTTGCGCTATTTTGACTTCAAAAGTCCATCTCCCATTAACAAGCTATATAAATCGTTAGTTCGTTCACAATTGGAATATGCTGTTGTTGTATGGTCACCGAATCTCATTAAAGACATTGACAGATTGGAATAAGTACAACAGTGAGCCACAAAACTGATTCCAAATATCAAAAATAAATCGTACGAAAATCGACTAAAACATATGAATCTATTTTCCCCCCCAAAAAAGCGTAGACTCACAGGTGACTTGATACAGGTCTTTAAGATTATAAAGGTAATTGACATCATCAAAATTGACAAAAAAATAAATCACTCTCAGGAAATATATTTGGAAGTGAGTGGGTAGAAACAAATTTGCCATACGTGTAGTTAATGAAGGGAATAAACTTCCTGCAGAGGCAGTACAATGTAGTTCAGTTCGAAGCTTTAAGATTCGTTTATATAAACACCTAAACAAGATTCTGTAATGCCTGCCATTTATTTTATATTATTTGCTTGTTTGTTATTGTCTGTTTATTATTATTTCAATGATTATCATTTATTATCTATTTTCTTATTTACCTGTTTGTTTAATATTTAATTTTACTTATTTATTTACTTATCTTTTATATAATAATATTTTTTATTTGTTTAATTACTTATTTATTTATTATCACCATATATTTTTTGCATCCGACCTAGATATGGACCAAAAGGTCTCCTGTCGGCATGCTCCACCTTTGTAATCCTTTGTAAATCCTTTACCGTAGTAAGTTCACCCTAGACTCTTCACAGGTTTCAGTGTGGAGCTCACATTGATGTGTTTCGTTTACGAATACTGAGCTAAAATATATATTTTTTAAATATCACATTCCTTCATTTGAATATTCAAGTTGACCGTCAGCAGATGATAGTTGGCCAATATGATTCTTAATAAGATTTTTATCTCTAATGTAGCTATATAATTCTTTTGGATTCTCTTTGGATTTATCAGCGATATTCATGTATTGTCGTTTTCGTTTTTTCATTGTCTTTTTTTTTTTTTTAATCTCTCAGTACATAATTGTGATAGTCATTAGGTGCAACTGAGCACTTGTATTTCTTATAAGCCTGTCTCTTTTTAGAAACACTTTTTCAGTTTGTCAAGCCGTTTTGTACGTGTGTATGTAAATATATATATATATATATATATATATATATATATATATATATATATACATACACACTTAACATGGCCTGCACAAGGTGAGGAAAAGATGCTCGTTAACCCTTCGATTAAGGAGGAGGAGGAGGAGGAAGAAGAAGCATTTTGGTTTTGTCCTCCTTCTGGCCAGGTAACATATCTTTCACCTCCAGTGCTCCCTTTACCCCTGTCTCATTCTGGTCCTCTTTCTCCTTTCCTCATCTTCGTCTTTCGTCTTCATCTCTACCCATTTTTTAATTTTCTGCCCTCCGCAGTTTCGTTATACTAACTTTTCTCCACATTTCATTCTATTAATATATTATCGTCTCATCTGTCCTGATTTTCTTCTTTTCTTCTTCTTCCTCCCTCCCCCCTCTTCTCCCGTTCTCTTTCGTCCTTCTTCAAAATTTCTTTGGCCTCCTGATTTATCTCTCTCTCTCTCTTACCACTCTCCATATATAATACTTTATTATCTTAATCCAATCTACCCACCATCTCTCCCCACTTCCCTTCCAGTCGTAAACCACCTACTCTTAATTTTTTTTTCCTTCGTTTCTGTCCCCTCTCTACCTTCTTCCGTGTCTCGGATTCTTATTGAGAACCATCCACCCCCCATTTAGATGTTCGTATGGCAATTACCAGCCCGTTTTATTCCCTAGAGGATCAGTACCCAGGCCTGAACGGGATCCTGATCGATGTGCACACCATTCAGGCGAGGAACCACTACTCTCACCCACCTTTTCTTCCTTTCATAATCTTTTTTCCTCTCCTCTCTCTACACACACACACACACACACACACACACACACACACACACACACACACACACACACACACACACACACACACACACACACACACACACACACACACTCACTCACTCACTCACACTCACTTTTTTAACATTTGTCCCTCTACCGGCTCGCTTTTCCTCTGATTTCAACCAATACGATTATTTTCGTCTCCTCCCACCACTATTTTCTCATTCTCTTTCACGTCTTCTAACATATTCTCCTCCCTTTTCTCAGCTTCATTCTCCGTCCTCACAACACTCTCCTCCATCTCTTCTACTTCCTCTTTCTCTTTCTCCACCCTCCCCTACATTCTTGTCCCGCCCTCCCCTGTATTCACCTTCCCCGTCCTCTCCAACATTTTTGTCCTTCCAACATTGCTATCGCCCTCCTCCTTCTCCTCTTCCTCCTTATTTTTATTCTCTTCCTCCTCTTCTCCTCTTCACCAAACAAAATATAGATGAAGTTACTAAAAAAAAAAAAAAATTATCGACCATTGGCACATAGCAAAGAAAGAAAAAAATGAGTAAAAGAATGAAATTAAAATATACTATTGGGCATACTTCCCTTCAGCATACAAAGAAGTGAGAATAATGAAAAAAATTGTAAAGAGAAACGCAAAACCAACAAACACAGAAAAACATTAAACATCATAATTTATTACAAAAGCAAAAAAAAAAAATAAATAAATAAATAAATAAATAAATTAAAAAGATAAAATAAAATAATAGCCATTTATTGTTACGTAACAGCCCTAACGTTAAAAAAAGAACCAGTCCAACAGTCACATGTCGTTTTAGATTTAATTGCAGAATAGGGAACTGTGGGGCCCCCAAAAACCATTTAAGACAGGAACATCAAACAACCCTCACAAGAGAAATAATGGTGAAAAATACGAACATCATAACGACATGCCAAGATAGCCATCGCCTCTCCATCTTAGAAGCACTATTAATCAAAGATATGAACTCTAGTTTGAACATCCAGACGTCCGACCTGTTAGCGCTACTGAGCATGAGGAGGAACTCTGTTGCCGGACAAAGCCAACACGAGCACAGGGAGAGATCACCCGATCGTACGAACCAATGAACAATAAGAACGACGAGTAGACAACACAGCTAGTCTAGCCCTTAGATACCATCCAGCTGACATTTCAATTCAGTAGCAACTCTAATATAGAGACTGCCACTAAGCCACTGAAGAAAAGTCAAGAGACTCGAAATCACGATTTGGCAGCAAAGATGACCTCCTACGGAGAAATCGTCTCCGGTTTCAATAGAGACAATAAGACCAAGTGAAGACACAAAGAGAATGTCTTAAAATACAAAAAGCAGAACTAGCAATCACACACACACACACACACACACACACACACACACATATGTATATATATATATATAATATATATATATATATATATATATATATATATATAATATATATATATATATATATATATACACACACACACGAGGATCGTTCCAAAAGTAATGCCTCCTATTTTCTAACTCAAAAAATTTAAGACCTACGAAGACGGGAGTGGCACCATTAAAACGAGCGACCTTTTGTGCTCCAGAATTTATCTTTCTATGTAGTCACCACCATTCTTAATGCATTTTTGCCAGCGATGAACGAGAGCCTTGATGCCTCGGTCGTAAAAGTCAGCGCCTGCCGAGGCAGTCCATTTTTTCACGGCTGTGATTACGGCGTTGTTGGGGAAACGCTGCCCACGTAATGTGTCCTTCAGATGTCCGAACAAGTGGAAGTCTGACGGCGCTAGGTCGGGACTATACGGTGGGTGATACAGCACCGTCCAGCCAAACTTTGTCACACATTCCGTGTTCTTCAAACTTGTGTGTGGACTGGCGTTGTCGTGTTGCAAACGGAATGTTTCTCTGGCCTTACACGGGCAATCCGGGCCTTCAGCTTGGTCAACGTTTCAGCGTAACGGTCGGAGTTGATAGTCGCCCCTGGTTCCAAGAAATCCAAGGGGATGACGCCCTTCCTGACCCAGAAGACGGTGCACATCACTTTGCCTGCAGATATCTGCGTCTTGAACTTCTTTGCTGGGGAGTGTGATTGGTGCCATTCCATCGACTGCCGTTTGGACTCCGGCTCGTAGTGGTGACACCACGTCTCGTCACCAGTGATAATGCGGTCCAAGAATCCATCACCTTCGGCTTCGTACCGATCCAACAAGTCCTGACAGACATCCCGTCGGTGGTCCTTTTGGTCCTACGTGAGCATTCGTGGAACCCACCTAGCACACACTTTGCTGTATCCTAGGGATGACAACATCGTTTCCAGTGCACTGACACCCACATCCAACTCTACACGCATTTCATTCACCGTTATCCGCCGATCAGCGCAGATGAGTTGATCGAGGCGCACTTTGTTTTCCGGCCGGGGTGGTGGCTGTGCATGGGCGTCCGGAGCCCACTTTGTCACTCACATCTCTGTCGACGCTCTGAAATCGACGAACCCATCTCCTAACTGTGCTGACATCAACTGCATCAGCTTCGTAAACGTTCACCAGGCGCCGGTGAATGTTGATTGGTTAAAAAAATTTCTGCATGGAGGAATTCAATGACGCATCTCTGCTCCTGACGCACGTCCATGACAGGGATTGCTCTCTTAGAGTGTCACATCATCAATATCTGCAACAAAGAGATGAAACTTTCAGGTCATGAGCATAAGTTCAGTCATAACAATGCAATTTCCAATCCCCTCGGATCCCTTCGGGCGGAATAAAAAGATAGGAGGCATTACTTTTGGAATGAACATCGTGTGTGTGTGTGTGTGTATGTGTATATATATATATATATATATATATATATATATATATATATCACTGCCAAGTAATGTCGTAACACATTAGTAAATACACCCACTGTTGATTGGATTCAAGAAAAGAAAGGAAATAACGATTTTCGTATGTTTCGATCACTGACTTGTTTCCTTTCTTGAATCCAATCAACAGTGGGTTTTAGTGTGTGTGTGTGTGTGTATATATATATATATATATATAGATACATATATATATATATATATATATATATATATTCAATTTGATATCACAGCATATTCAGCGTTGGTGATATTTTTCTTAAGACTTTCTACTCTTCTCGCTATTTTTTTTTTCTCTGAGAACGGGAGAGAATACACAGTATTCCTGAACGGGTTCACGATTATTTGGATATTAAAAACTAACACATTACGACGTTTCGCCTATACCTCAGACATCTTCTGGTAAATTTATTTTATAAAATACGTACAATGTTTTTAAGTAAATGATAGAATGATCGTACTAACACTAAACATCAGGAGAGAGAAATTAACTATAATTCAGGTATACGCACCACAGCAAGGAAGACCCCTACAAGAAAAGCTTGAATTTTACCAAACACTTCAAGATAAAATTGACAGCGTGACGGCACAAACAAGACTCGTGCTTATGAATGATCTAAATGGACACGTCGGATCAGATAGAAGGAATCTAGAGCAAGTTATAGGTGGTTTTGGCTTAGGGGATAGAAATGAAGAGGGGGAATTGCTTCTGAATTTCTGCCTAAGAAACACCCTAGCGATTATGAATACCTTTTTCAAGCATACAGATGCCCATAAATGGACCTGGTACCGCTGGAACAGGCAAACACAGTGTTACCAGGATAAGTCTATAATTGGTTTCTTTATTACAAATGACAAACGTATTTTCAAGGACGTAAAGGTCTTACCATCCGTAACACTGGACTCAGACCACAGATTATTAATTGCAAAGTTTACCCTGAAACGACCTCCACCAAATAAACCACTGCATAAAACCAGATATAAAACAGAGAAATTTACAAACGCTAGCATCAAAGACCAATTTAACGAAGCAGTGAGATCTAGGATACCAACAGAAAATATACCACTGGGAGTAGTTGAAGAAGAATGGTCCAACTTTAAGACAAACATCAAAGAAGTTGCAGAGGAAATACTTCCAAGCACACAGGGAGAAGGCCGAAAGAGACACCATGGTGGAATAATGACGTTAAGGCGGCAGTCCTGCGGAAGAACCAGGCATACAGAAGATAGATGAGAGCGAGAAATGAGGAAATTCGACAAGAATATGTACATACATACATACATATACCAAGGCTTTTTCCCCCTTTCAAGGGAGGTAGCCAAAAAGGGAAAGGCATAAAAACACTCCCACCCATTTCATCCCTAAATACACTCCACACACCTCCCACCCTCCCTCTCATCTGAGCACCTCCTGGATGACGGGTCATCCCTGCACAAGAATATGTGATCCTTAGAAATGAGGCAGAAAGAACTAAAAGAAAGGCAAAGGGGGAGAAATGGGAGAAGCTCGCGGAAGATCTGGAGCCTGACCTACAAGGGACAAGAAATTTAATCTATAATGTTGCAAATTCATACAGAAAAGAGGAGAGACGCAACATCGAATCTATGAAGGATAAACAAGTAACACTGCTTATGTATCCAGTGGAGGTTGCCCAGCGATGGCGGGAGTACTATGACGAACTATTAAATGTTGATCAAGATGAAGAACAGGAGTTTTCAGAAGTTGAAGAGGAAGCAGACAACGAAGATCTGGAAAATTGTGACAATGTTACAAGAGAAGTCGAGCAGGCCATCAAGAGCATGAAAAACGGGAAAAATTCCTGTACAGATCAAATCCCAGTGGAATTGATAAAGTATGGGGGCCCAACTTTGATCACTTGGGTGCACAGAGTAATACTGGCCTCCTGGGAACAACAGACAATACCATCAGAATGAGGAAAAGCCCTGATCTGCCCCATTTTTAAGAAAGGAGACCGTCATTCTTGTGAAAGTTACTAAGGAATCTCGCTCCTGTGTCACCCGTTGAATATCTACGAAAGAATCATCGAAAGAGGGTTATGGGCGGTTGTTGAAGAGAAAGTAAATGAGGCGCAATTTGGATTTAAATAAAATAGGAACACCATTGATCCTATCTTCATTTTAAGAATGCTGATTGAGAAGAGCTGGGAGTGGAACAAGCCCCTATTTGTGACTTTCAGCTACCAGCTTGCCCCACTCCTCAAACATCCCAACATCCCTATTGAAACCAAAGCCAAACTCATTAACTCCATCTTCATCCCCACCTTGACATATCAGTGCCAGACATGGACCCTGACCAAAAGTCTAGAACGCAAAATAACCACCTGTGAGATGCGATGTCTGAGGAGAGCTGTCAACAAGACCAGACGGGACATGATCAGAAACGCCACGATCAGAAAAATGGTGGGAACAACACCTGTCCTCCATTACATTCAGAGACAAATAATTAGATGGTTTGGACATCTGACACTCATGGCACCTCACCAACTTGCCAGCAAAGCATACAATAAGAAAATATCAGGTTACAAGGCAAGAGGAAGACCAAGGAAGACCTGGATTGAGGGTGTGAAAGAAACCCTGAAGACCCACAACATCCCACCCATCCAAGCCGTCCATCTTGCCAGAGACAGAAAACTCTTTCTCCCCTCGACGCCCAAGACGGTACAAGAGGACGGATAAAGTAAAGATTGATTTAACAAAAGCCTTTGAGAGAGTGCCCCGTGGAAAGCTGTGGCAAGCACTAGCAGACCCTTATTATGGAGTTAACAAAAAGCTGAGGGAGAATGTCAAGGCAATGTACAACACGTGTAAAAGTTCTGCAGTGACACAAGAGGGATGTGAGAATTGGTTTGAGGTGACATGTAGCGTTAGACAGGGTAGCGTCCTTTCGCCTTTGATCTTCATCATGTTGATGGACTCTGTTATCAGAAAAGTTGGTGGAGCCGGTGGAAAGAATGTGTACACCAACGACATCAGTGTGGCATCCTGGAGTGTGGTCGAGTTACAGGATGAGATCCGACAAAAACTGAAGTACTAGCTATCAGTAGACAAGCAATTGAATGCCATGTCAGTCTGGACGATACTCCACTCCCTCAGGTGTCATCCCTTAAATATCTGGGGGTGGAAGTGAACAACAAAGGTAAGATTGAGGATGAAATAACATCAAGGATAAAGAAATGTGGCGCAAACACAACCCTCCTCTACCCGCTTTTCAAAGACAAACACATACCATCAAGAGTTAAAGTTGTCTTGTACACTACCATTCTACGTCCTATACTTCTGTATGGATCAGAAACTTGGTCTACCACAACAAAAACCAGAAGTAGAATACAAGCAACAGAAATGCGTATTCTCAGATTGATTTATGGAGTTACACGGCGGGATGGACAGGGTTAGGGAAACCACAATCTGGGAAGCCCTTGGCATAGAACCTATCGTTGAACTCATTGAAAGATCACAACTACGATGGTACGGCCATGTAAAGAGAAAGCCTCAAGATGAAGGAGTACACAGGATTTTGCAGTGGCGCCCAGAGTGCCCAAGGCCACTCTGAAGATCGTGGAAAAGATGGACGGATAATATTGACGAAGATCTTAGACGAAGAACATCAAGGGACGAAGTGGAGGAGAACCGAGACTATGAGGAGCGTACATCGTGGTGAGGCTTGGTGTCGACAGGATGAAAATCCCAATGACGCGGATAGTGAGCAGGTGAACATTTTTTCTTCGCCCGACTTCGATATAGGCCGAAAAGTCTTCTGTCAGCACTCGTGTTTTAGCATGGCAAAACATGAGTGGTTCTACCGAATGTCAAAGAAAGCGGATTATAATGTCCGAGAAACTTGTACAATACTTCCACCAGAGATGCTGCTTTTGCCTGACTGGCGGATAGAAGGCTAATTGACTTTAAAAATTCGATGTTTCATAATTACCGTTCGTGTTGTAGTGATAGTCAATCCCATTTCATGTGTTTGTAGGACATCCTCTGCGACACCATCCAAAGCCACGGCACTGTAAATTATTGTGGGTGATGGGGAATTATTACAAATAAAAAAATTCTGTTACAATTATTTCTTTTTCCTGAGGCGAGAGGCGTTTGGGGGTAAATCGGTTACACCGCCAACTGCGGTGAAGAAGAAGAACTCGAAGAAATCGAAGAAGAAGAAGAACTCCTCGAAGAAGAAGAAGAAGAACTCGAAGAAGAACTTGAAGAAGAACTCGAAGAAGAACTCGAAGAAGAAGAACTCGAAGAAGAAGAACTCGAAGAAGAAGAAGAACTCGAAGAAGAAGAAGAAGAAGAAGAAGAACTTGAAGAAGAACTCGAAGAAGAAGAAGAAGAAGAACTCGAAGAAGAAGAAGAACTTGAAGAAGAAGAAGAAGAACTCGAAGAAGAGGAAGAAGAACTCGAAGAAGAAGAACTCGAAGAAGAAGAAGAAGAACTCGAAGAAGAAGAAGAAGAAGAAGAAGAAGAAGAACGAATGAAGAAGAAGGAGGCTAGAAAGGAACGGAGAGAGGCCAAAGCAAAAGCTTTAACAATTCGCAAAGTTTTGAAACAAGAAAAGCAAGTAGAAAAAAAAAGTTATTAATTAAAGAAAAAAAAGAATTAAAAAAATATAAAAAGGGTGTTTTGAACGGAAATTTAACACCAGCACAAATCGCCTATATAGATGACTTGCGAGAACAGCTAGATGTTGACAAGAAATGAAAAGCAATATGATTTTGATATTTTATTTATCTAAAAAGGGGCGTAGCCGGGCCGGCGCAGCCGGTGGGCTTGTGTTATAAAAATTTTTTTTAACCCCGTCGACACAATAACATTAATTATTTTGTTGCAGCTATAGACTAGCTGTTTTATACGTGGTTCACACGAGTAATGTTTCGGCACCAAGTTCCCGTTTTCTCGACAGCTTTTTTCCCGCTTGTTCGTCTGAACTGCGGTTCACACGATAAAAGCGGGAAAAAGATGCCGAGAAAATGGGAACTTGATGCCGAAACATTGCTCGTGTGAACCGCGCTTTATGCAGCTTCAGATCGGAGGCTGGACTGAGTTTTATATTGATCGGTTCATATTCATTCAGAGGCTCAGTATAGAAACAGTAATGTTTAAAAATTTAGAAGTTTATTACAACGCTAACAGTATTATGCTTTGAATTAAATGCAGATTGCACAAATGTAAATATGGACTCAAATCCTGATGTTAGTAGAACTACCAGGTGCTTATTTGCAGTGTAACTATGTAAGGTGGCATTATGTATTGCATGCAATATTACATGAAAAGTTCCATAAAAAGATTTGTGTCGTAGATACGCCCCCAGGCATGCATGGGTCGGCACGCGATCACATTGTCGCGCAGTGCCTTGACGTTTTTGTGCCCGCCCACTCACGGGCAGCACATGGGCTCACGCTACTACGCTGCCTTCATTCAAGATCTAAGGATATAAGGTCTAACCACTTCCGACCGAATTTCGAGGGAGTTGGCGCAGCGGGCCCGTGAACGTCACCTGGCTGTTCAAAGTGGGGTTCGCGGGTCCTATAGCTGTCAGTTGAAGCTGGTGCGTCGTTCGGGAATGACGTTGCCTTCGCTCGCACCGCTCCACGCAATTAGTTATATTCTGACAAATATTATATAAAATATATATATAAATATATATAAAATATTATAGTTCCTGTCTATATATATGAATATATGATATATAATATATATATATATATATATATATATATATATATATAATATATAAAATATTATAGTTCCTGTCTTCCTTGGCGTTTCACAGTTTTCTTCAGTGTTTCACAAAGAGAAAACGGACCCAGCCTAATGACGTCAGAAGCTGCGCACAATAATTCAAACGGTCTGACCTGTATATTTAGACCTTGCCTTCATCAAGCACACATTCACACACTCACGTGCACTTGACACCACGAGCACACTTATGCGGAAGTTGAAAAACCGTTTACCAGTCTTCCCACTGACGCTTCTTTTGACATTGACTCGTGCTAACACAAACACGTATATGCACACGCATATACACACGCGCATGCACGCACACACACATGTACTCATGTACTCACGCACACACACAGACGCACACAAACACACGCACACACACACACACGCACACACACACACACACGCACGCGCCTCGTGGCGCAGGGGTAGAGCTCCCGACTGCCACTACGGTGGTCCGGGTTCGAATCCTCCCCAGGGCTGAAGTAATTTCAGTATAGCTGCGCTGCGAGTCGCTACTCCATCTCTCGTGGGCGAGGAGTTGGGTGTGAGTGTGCGTGTAAGGTCACATCATTACCCATGTATTGGTCATATATGAGCCCTGAGCTTTCTTCCGGGAGGGAAATAGCTGTCGATCACAAGTCCAACATATGATCCAAGATAATGGTGAATCACACACACACCGCATCTCTGTAATCATCGTCTTGACAGTGGTAGCGGAAACTAGTCCTCGATGACATTGATATATATATATATATATATATATATATATATATATATATATATATGTATATATAATATAATATAATATAATATAATATAATATACTGGTCGTACCAAACTCCTCTCGATGACTAAGACAGACAGACAGAGTGGCCAACTAACTGACTAGAGGATAAGCTGACCGGTCTGACAAGACTGACGGACGAAGGAGCTGGCAATCTGAGAAGAGTAGCTGCATTTTATATTAAGCAGAGGTCAGGACCCACACATAAATTACAAATGTCAGCTGTATACATCGGTAAAGCCCAGTAGGGTTTGAGGATGGTCTAATTAGCACATAATAGGTTATGCGATACGCTTACAACTTAGTAAAACCGTCTAGTAACATGTGGAAAGAAATTCGGTGATTTTGTTTCGTCACCGATGACCAGGGATTCTGTCCTTTAGGAAAGTAGCGAGCTAGAGGTAGAGTCATAGCGATGATGAAGAGATTTAAGGAGAGTAGCAAAACAAAATCGCACTACCTGGTAATGATTCATATATCTTATTTTTCTTGCCTATCGTATTTGTTGGTAATTATATGAATTCCAATATAGACTACCAGTTTTACTACGACTTTAATGGTACAGTGAAATTCATATTTTTTCGAGCGAAATTTCATTGTCAGTATATTAGAAGTGAAGTATTTCTTTAAATGAACGCTCAAGAAGACCTATACAGTATGTTGTCATTTTTAAGTAGTGTCCATTTTATGTTCTGAATCTATTGTGTAATCATTTGATTGCATTTGTGTAACTTGGATTGGTAATACGCTGTTCATAAGCCGGTGTATGGAGAAAAAGGATGTATTAAAGATTATGGAATAACTGCGTAATAGTAAGAGTGGTACTTTCTAATGTAAAACCTTTCGTTCATTATTTAATTTCATTATAGCTCTATATTTAGAAAAACACTTAAGGGAATGTTACGACTTTGGTTGCGGCAAATCGTCTTCTGGCGTGAGCTTTATATATATATGTATATATATATATATATATATATATATATATATATATATATATATATATATATATATATATATATATATATATATATATATATATAATATTGTTTTTGTGTCATTAAGATATTTGGATATAAACTCTCCTATTGGGATTCGAACTAAGTCGTTCCCTTTTGTAGGGTCATGGTGGCGTGTAGGTACGGTCTTCACCTTATAAAAAACAAGCCGCTCAGGCGAGGGTTCGAATCCCAATAGGAGAGTTCATATATATATATATATATATATATATATATATATATATATATATGTATGTATGTATGTATAATATACTTGTGTGTGTGTGTGTGTGTGTGTGTGTGTGTGTGTGTGTGTGTGTGTGTGTGTGTGTGATTCACCATGGTCTTTGATCACGTGTTGTACTTGTGATCGACAGCTATTTCCCTCCCGAAAGAGAGCTCAGAGCTCATATATAACCTATCTATGGGTAATGCTGTGACCTTACACGCACACAAACCCCAAACTCCCCGCCCGCGAGAGTTGGAGTAATGACTCGCAGCGCAGCGATACTGAAATTATTTGAGCCCTGGGCAGGATTCGAACCCGGTCCGCCGTAGTGACAGCCGGGGACTCTACCAACCGTGCGCCATTGAGTCATTGTGTGTATTTACCTAGTTGTATTTACCTAGTTGTATTTTGCGGGAGAAGAGATGTGTTCTTGGGAACCTGCATTTGTATCTTTCCGCATCCAGTTCTTTCTTAAAGTCGTGTATAGTTTTAGCACTCACTGTTTTCTCTTTCAATTTATTCCATGTATCTATCTATGTGGAAAGCTATTCTTTTTCAGATCTCTTCTGTAACTGTCCTTCCTAAGTTTCTTCTTGTGTCCCCTTGTATTTCTACTGTCCCAATTAAGTAGATCATCCCTGTCAGGGATGTCCATCCCTTTCATAATTGCGTCTTCATATCTCATTTTATCCAAACTATTTTTGAATTCATGTATTGTTTTTGCACACACCACTTTTTCGTCCAACTTGTTCCATATGTCTATTACTTTGTGGGGAAAGCTGTTCTTTTTCAGGTCTCTTCTGTAACTGTCTTTCTTGATTTTCTTTCCGTGTCCTCTTGTATTTGTGCTATCCCATTTTATTAGATCCTCTCTATCAATATTTTCTATGCCTTTCATGATTCTATAAATAATGGGTGATTTCAATTTTACTGACATTGATTGGATGACCCTTGAACATGGCCATATAGGTAGTCGCTTGATTGATTTTCTTGGTGACAATTACTTAATTCAGCATGTAAAAGAGCCCACAAGATATGGAAACTTACTCGATTTATTGATCACTAGCCGCGAAAGCATGGCAACTGATGTAGAAGTCGGTGAATCTGTTGCAAATAGCGATCACAACTTAGTCAGATTCAAACTCCTAAACAATTTTAGAATAGATACTTGTGCTTCTAAAATACCCGATTTCAGTAAAGCTCAGTTCATAGAACTACGTCAGGAGCTTCAGCTTACAGATTGGGAGGAAAAATTAAACGAAAGGCCTGTAGATCAGATGTGGGAAATATTTCAAAATACGCTCACTAAGATGATTCAAACTTACATTCCTTTTAAGGACAGACGTCCCCCAAATCAGGCTCGCCCAAAGTGGCTCGACAAAGAAACTGAAAAAAGTATTGCTAAAAAGAGACAGGCTTATAAGAAATATAAGTGCTCGGGTGCATCTAATGACTATGAAAGTTATGTATCAATACAGAGAGATTTAAAAAAGACAATAAGAAAAAGAAAACGACAATACGAAATGAACATCGCTGAGAAATCCAAAGAGAATCCCAAAGAATTCTATAGTTACATTAGAGATAAAAAGGTTGTTAGGAATCACATTGGTCCACTATTATCTGCTGACGGTCAACTTGAATATTCAAATGAAGGAATGTGTAATCTCTTAAACAATTATTTTAGCTCGGTATTCGTAAACGAAACACCTCAAAGTGAATTCCAAACTGAAACCTGTGAAAAGTCTGGGGTAAACTTACTCACTACGGTAAATATAACAAAAGAAACAATTAAAAGGTGTATAGACAAACTCAAAGTTAATAAAACACCAGGGCCTGACGGTTGGCATCCAAGAATCTTAAAGGAAATGAAAAATGAGATTGTTGTTCCATTAGAAATTATTTTCAAGAAATCCATCATATCCGGAGATGTCCCAAGAGAATGGAAGCTAGCTAACGTTACTCCCATATTCAAAAAAGGTGACAAAAAGAAACCAAATAACTATAGGCCTATTAGTTTGACTTCGATCGTAGGAAAAATAATGGAAACTATCATCAGAGATGCTATCGAATATCATTTAGAAAGTAACCGTTTGATAAATGATAGCCAACATGGTTTCAGACGGAAACGTTCTTGCGTGACTAACTTACTCGAATTCTACAACACAGTTGTCTCGAATTTTGACAAAAGAAACAATATAGATTTAATATATCTAGACTTTGCAAAAGCTTTTGATACCGTCCCACACGAAAGACTTCTTACTAAATTAGCTTTGCATGGAATAAGTGGTAGCCTATTAGGTTGGACTAGTAATTGGTTGAAAGGTCGAAAACAGAGAGTTGTTTTAAATGGAAAAACTTCTGGATGGAAAAGTGTTGCAAGTGGAGTTCCTCAGGGTTCCGTTCTTGGGCCACTTCTATTCATAGTATATATAAATGATATAGACCATGGACTAAAATCTACTGTTTCCAAATTTGCTGATGATACAAAACTGTGCGGAGTGGCAAATGATCACTCAAACCAATTAGATATTCAAGAGGATTTAGATAAATTACAGCAATGGTCTGAAAAGTGGCTAATGAAATTTAACACAAGTAAATGCAAGGTAATGCACATAGGTAAAAATAACAGCAAGTACGATTACAAGTTATTTGGAAATTCGTTAACAAAAGTGGATAGTGAAAAAGATCTCGGCGTAATTATCAGTAACGACCTCAAATCATCCAAGCAGTGTATTTCAGCCTCTGAGAAAGCAAATAAGATTCTGGGATTGATTGCGCGATCTTTTGATTTCAAAAGTCCATCACTCATTAACAAGCTATATAAATCGTTAGTTCGTCCACATTTGGAATATGCTGTTTCCGTATGGTCACCGAATCTCATTAAAGACATTGACAGACTGGAAAAAGTACAACGGCGAGCCACAAAACTGATTCCAAATATCAAAAATAAATCATACGAAAATCGACTTAAGCACATGAATCTGTTTTCCCTAAAAAAGCGTAGACTCAGAGGTGACTTGATACAGGTCTTTAAGATTTTAAAGGGAATTGACAACATCAAAAGTGACAAAATTTTCACATTGAATGAGAATCAGACAAGAAACAATGGTCTCAAACTGTCCGGAAATAGATTCAATTTGGAAGTAGGTAGAAACAACTTTGCCAACCGTGTAGTTAATGAATGGAATAAACTTCCTGCACAGGTAGTGCAATGTAGTTCAGTTCGAAGCTTTAAGAATCATTTAGATAAATACCTAAGTAAGATGCTGTAATTATTATAATTTATGTTATATTATTTGTTTCTGTTTTGTTATAATTTGTCTGTCTGATTTTCATTTATTATTAGTTATATGTCAATTTATTATCATTTACTATTTACCTGTTTGTTTGTTATTCAACTATACCAATGCATTTATTTATGTATTTTAATTGTTATTTACATTGTTATAGTTTTAATTTATTATTAATATGATTTTTTTTTTTTTTTTTTTTTTTTTTTTTTTTTTTTTTTTTTTTTTTTTTTTTTTTTTTTTTTTTTTTTTTTTTTTTTTTTTTTTTTTTTTGCATCCGACCTAGATATGGATCAAAAGGTCTCCTGTCGGCATGCTTTGCCTTTGTAATCCTTTGTAATCCTCTCTCTCTTCTTTGTTCTAATGTCTGTAGTTCAAGTTTTGTTAGTCTCTCTTCATATGATAGTTCTGAGAGTGTTGGTGCTAGTTATGTAATTGCTCTTTGTATTCTTTCAAAGTGTGTGTGTGTGTGTGTGTGTGTGTGTGTGTGTGTGTGTGTGTGTGTGTGTGTGTGTGTGTGTGTGTGTGTGTGTGTGTATGGCGTAAGTGGGGTAGGAAATACAGGTGTCTTAGTCTGAGTTTGTTCCTGACTAGTTTCGCAGATCTGCTTTTTAAAGGAATTGGTGTACAAACGAGCAGTGGGCATTTATATGTGGGACCTCACTACCTCTCCGTGTTGCCAGAGTTGGCGACAAGTGTGGCCATTACATATTGTAACAAATAATAAACAAATGCAATAATAATGATAATGCTAGCTATAATGATAAGAGTAATGGTAAATTCAATAAAGATTATGATGATAATAATAATAACTATAGTAGTAATATTAGATTAATTGTAATAATGATAATAAAAAAGAATAGTAACAATAATCGTAGTATAGTAATGTAATGATTATGTTATTTATAATGATAGAAATACTAAGTGGTGAAGGAACAAAGTAGAAATAATGGAGGATGCGTTATTTGATAGCATCTGGAATAAATAGAAACATGGTAGCACGATATAAGAAAAAATCGATAAAGTAAAAGAAAGAAAGCTGGAAAGGGTAACCAAAAGTGGTGAGGTTAGGGACGTGAGAGTGTAGCAAATTCACGCATTGAAGAATTCGTTTTCTGTAGAATTTGCGCACTATAAGTCAATTTCTTAATATTGTCACCCCGCTGGAATTTGCATTATGGAAATATAAAATTGTTGACATTATTACGTCTCTCATATGTATGTGTAAATATCTATAGATATCCATATACCAAATTAGTCGTGGTGCTATTAAATGTTTATTATATCCTTCATGCATAAAGAATTGTTCCACAGCCAAGACATCGGTTTAGGTCTCCTATATTCGCATTACAATTCCAATAAACAAGTCCCGAGAAAATCCAAGTTTACCTAATCCTATCCTTCCTCTCGGGGAATTGTACTCTACACCAAACTGCAGGGCCGTTTCTAGCTTTGTGGGGGCCCTAGGCAAGAGGCAGTTAGGGGCCCTCAAAAGTTAGAGAGCTAGACAGATTGGTATTTCATTTATACCTGTGAAGTTTGCCAAACAGTAATTAAACGATTTCTATATCTTTTGATGGTGTTAAAGGATGCAAGTAACTATTACACCATATTTATTTATTTAAACATTTATTTTAACTTAACATCACAGTCTCTGAATACAAACCACACTTCAAAATATTGGTAACTTAACATCACAGTCTCTGAATACAAACCACACTCCAAAATAGTAGTAACTTAACATCACAGTCTCTGAATACAAACCACCACCAACTGCATTGTATTGGGCTCAAAATCTCTGCTTTCTGGCTTTTTTTTTTACTAGCAAAATCATCAATGATATCTTCATACAACACGTCTTTCCCCACTTCATGGTTGATGCTGATTATTGCAAGACCACTGAGTCGCTCCTGCCCCATAGATGATCTTAAATAGGTCTTGATGAGTTTCAGCTTCGAAAAGCTCCTCTCTGCTGAGGCCACAGTCACAGGCAGAGTACAGGCAATTCTCAGTGCAACCCACAGATTGGGATACAATTCCTCAAAATGTTTTTTGTGGATAAAGGTGAGGAGCTCAAGAGCAGTCATTTCGTCTGAGGGCAAACTTGGTAAGTGTTTAACTTCCATAGCCAGTTCCTTTCCATCAATGTCACTTTCATTTCCAGAGGTTAATGTCTTGCATAGTTTGTCACACTGGTTGTTCAATGACTGATCATCCAGTTTCTGGAAATTGAGCAGCACTCCAAATTGGTCTCTTACTTCACTCAGAGTTTTAAATCTATCAGTTAAGGATTGAATGGTAGTGTCAACAACAACATTAAAGAATGTTATTTCTAGCCTCTTCATTGCAGATCTCATCTGCGGCCTCATAAGCAAAGTGTCTTTTTGTACTTCTTAATCTCTTTTCTTTGAGTACAGCCTCTACATTCATTTTCTCACACATATCTTTAGCAGAGACTTGAGCTGAAGTGAATCCAATTCTTCTGTAGTTAGTCAGAGATGTTTTCGCTTTAGTAAGGAGGTCAACTGCCACATCAAGCTGCATTTTATGAGACTGCAGGACTTACTGACATGGTTCACAATGTGTAGAATGTCATACCATATGACTGTGCAAATGATAAATCGGTATGACCCCACCTCTTCTGCCAGACTTTGGGCTTCAACCTTGGTCAGAGGATCAGACACTTCCCTGACCTTCAACAAAGCTTCCCTTATATTAGAGGCCTGATACCGCACAGCTTCTATGCTATTAATACGGCTCTCCCATCTTGTGTCACTCCAGGTCTTGAGTGCAACAGTGACATAATCTTTTAGGATTGCCCATCTTTGTGGTGAGGCTGAAAATAGGTTGTACAGTTTCTAAACAGTGCCGAAATAGCTAGTGGCATCTATTGAAGCTGTTGCTGCATCAGATATCATCAAGTTTAGGGAATGTGCTCCACATGGAACATAGAGTGCACGAGGGTTCTTCTCAAGAAGTCTGGCTTGAACTCCTTTGTTTCTCCCTTTCATGTTGGCACCATTATCATATGATTGTCCTCTGCAATCTTCAAGGAGAATATTCAGTTTCGTCAGTTTCTTTATAATTAGAGATGACAAACCAAGACCTGTTGTTTCAGAAGCTACAAGGAACCCCATAAAATGTTCCTTAATTTCTGGTTTCTTGTCCATTTTGACAGTCCTTATGACGACTGACATCTGTTCTTGATGGTTTACATCGGGAGTACAGTCCAAAATAATTGAATAATATTTGGACTGTTTAACTTCAGTCACCATTGTGTCCATTATTTTAGTACTGATTGAAGCAATAAGTTCATTTTGGATGATATTTCCAAGGTAGCTGGAATGACTGAACTGGCCACTCTCAACACGCTCAATGTGCTGCTTCATGACAGGATCAAATTTAGCAAGCAGCTCCACCTCTTTTAGAAAATTCCCATTATTCTGCTGGTGTAACGTGTTTGATGAACCTCTAAATGCAAGATTTCTCTCGGCTAAGGATTGGATAATGGCGATTAAGCGAGTCAGGACATCTCTCCAGCGCCTCTTTTCAGCCTCCAATAGTGTTCTTTCAGCTTGGTCTATTGTCTTTCCAGTTTGCAAACGGAGTTGTAAATCTTTCCAGGTTGCCATGTGCGCTATGTGTGCTGGACTGCTTTCATGACTTTTCAAAAGTGTGCCTATGTTTTTCCAGTCTGTCAGTCCTTCTGTCACTAACTTTTGTTCTTTGGTTGAAATAATTTACAACAAAAGCAATAGAGAGCATTTTTTGTTTTTGAGTAGATAAGCCAAGTCCGCTTCATCTTTTCTCCATTAACCAATGTTCTACAAAAATAATGATAATGAAAACTTCTTCCGTCTTCTTTTTTGGGAAATGTGAAATCAGAACTAATCTGAAATGGCCCTCTACCTACTGCATCCGTTCTAAATGCATCAGACAGAATGGTTGGCCAGTTAGCAGGATCTAGTGGTTTAGAATAAATGGGAGGCTGCTCAGAAGTAGATGATGCCTTCTGTGGTTCTGGGGAATGTGGTGGTCTTGGTGGCAGTACAGCTTCCTGGACAGATCCTGATGA
>NC_134791.1:67041607-67286607 GCF_046742065.1 Oratosquilla oratoria
GAATTGCTGGATCTATAATGGTCCAGAAGCAGGATTGACCATACAAGATTGAACTTAAATATCATATACCCTCTAAATTAGACATTTGTCCATACTTTAACTTTGTAAACGTGGAGGAAGCCGTCTTAAATTGTTTGCGTACTTCGCGCATATTTTCTTTAAAATAAATATTTGGCGCACACATCATATGCCCATTAAAATCACTTTGGTCCTCACTCACTTTTTCCCGTGATCCCCCATGTTGCTGACTAATATTCAGCATATACTTAATTAGTATGCTAGCCGGTTGATTCCTCCGTGGAATCTACAGTCTCCTTCCTTTCCAAATATAAGTTGGTACCACACATAACTTCCAGTCTTTATGAACCTTACATTTCTCCATTTTTAAACAAGCCTGTATACTTTCCCTTCTTAATTTTTAATTTACCCCATGTAACTTTTCTACTTTCAGCATTCTTATCCCCCTTTCAACCTTTCTTTTTCCAGTTTCCACCTCCCCTACGTCTGCTACCACCTCATCTCATTGTTGTCATTCCTTATATTTGGAAGATTTTCGTTTCCTCCATGATCTTTTCTTTTTCTTCTTTTATGTGATTAATTTCTCTTTCTTATTACTCAACATTTCCAACTCCTTCCTTGACTTCTTTGCTCTTTTAACTTCAGACCAGATCTCCCATTAGTTTTCCTGAAACGCTTCCTAGTTCTTCTTACCCCACTGTTCTCTTGAACTTAGTGGCTCTGTGCATCTCATTTTTAGAAGATCGCACAACACTATACTTTCTGAAACGTCTCATCCCTTTTCAATGCAATTACCTTTTTCAAGAGCCAGGCAGACTTTGTATTCGCGCGTGCGCACGCACTCGTGTACGTGTACGTTTAAAGTGTCATTTGAGTCACCTTGAAGTTGATTGGATGTTCTTTACTTGATCATCTTCTCCATCTTCTTCTCTTCCTCATTCTCCTCTTCCTCCTCCTCCTCCTCTTACAACTCCATCTCCTTCAACTCCATCTTCTCCCTCTTCGTCTTCTTTTTCTTCATCTTTTTCTTCGTCTGGAGTATTGGCTGCATATTATTGTGGCGTTAAAAGGTGCTAAGTAGCATGCATCTGATTCTTTAGGGTCTATATGGGGCGCCCCTATGGACCAGAGTCACGCATCCTTTTTGTCTGTGGTAGAGGAATTCTCTATTCACAGAAATTATGATACTTTATTATACTGCTACTGTCCTTTCGTTATGCTGTCCCCCCACTCTTATTACTGACCTGTATCATTTCTCTGAATATTCATTTTCTCGTTTCGCTTAACCCTGTGTGTGTGTGTGGTGATAAAAATACTGCCACCAAGGCAGTATGAGGCGACAAAAAATGGGACGGGGATAGAACTAGGCATCCTTCTCCCTGTATCCCCAAAGGGAAAAAAAAAAAAAAAAAAAAAAAAAAAAAGTAAAGGCATAAGAGGGTTTAGGAGTTTTCCAACCAGCACCCTAAGGTTTGGGTCTTTTAATGTGCGTGGATGAGAGTAAAAGGGAGATGGGCAGTATGTGAAAAGAAAGATGGATGTGTTGGCTTTGAATGAAACTAAGTTGAAAGGGAGGGGTGAGTGTGAGTTTGGTAATGTAGTTGGGAGGATGTCAGGAGTGAATAGAGGAGGGAGAGAAGGGGTGGTTATACTAGTGAATAGATAGGTAAGCGTGTAGTGGAGTGGAAGGAGGTTTCTTCAAAGTTAATGTGGATGAAGGTGAAACTGGGAAAGGAGATGTGTGTTTTTGTAAGTCCATATGGGCTTGGTAGTGAGAAGAGTGTAGAGGAAAGGTAGGCTTTTTGGGTGGATTTAAATGAGTGCATAGAGGGATTAGGGAGAAATGTCAATGTAGTTGTATTGGGAGACCTTAATGCTAGAGTGGGAAATGAACCTATAGACGGAGTGGTCGGTAAGTGTGGAGTACCAGGAAAAAATCGCGGTGGAGAGTTGATGGTGGAGATGTGACTAGAGAGTTGACGATAGCAAATACATTGTTTAGCAAGAAAGTCAAGCATAAGTACACATGGGAGAGGGTGGTGGATGGAAGGGTGGTAGATAAACCGTTAATGGACTATATGGTGGTAACCAGGAATATAGTAGGAAGAGTTAAGGATGTACATGTTCTAAGGGGAGAGAGTGGGTGAATATAAGATCATTTTTTGATGGAAGGTAAGTTGAGAGTGGAGGATAAGTGGGGAAAGAGGAAAAGGGCAGAAGGTAGGGAGGTGCTTAGAGTGAACTGCTTAAATGAAAAAGAAAAGGAGAAGGAGTACAAGAAGAAGCTGAGAGAGGAGTGGGAGGGAGTGAAGGATAGGGTAAAACTAAGAGTGGAGGAGGAATGGGGATGGTTCAAGCAGAAAGTCACAATGTGTGCAAAGATGGTGAGTGAAACAAGGAGGACAGGAGGAAATAGAAGGAAGGGTAGTGAGTGGTGGAATGAAGCAAATAAATTTGTAAAAGAGAAGAAGCGAGCTTTCACAGATTGGTTACAAAATAGGACGAGAGAATCATATGAGAGGTACAAAGAAAAGAGAAGTAAAGCATAATAAAAATGAGGCAAAGAGGAGAGCAGATGTGAAATGGGGTAAGAGTATGACAAATTTTTTAAAGTAATAAAAAAAAATTGGAAAGAAATTAAGAGAGGAAGGGGGAGGTGAATCAAGTAGAGAAGAAAAGGTAAAAGGTGCAGATGGAGAGATGAAGAGAAGGCAGTAAGAGGAGGATGGACAGAGTATCTTAGGAGTTACTAAATGTGATGAAGATGGGGAGGGAAACGTAGTTGCAGTGGGAAGCGATAAAAATGACAGTGATGAGTGAGAAAAATGGAGAAGAATAAGGAAAGATGAGGTGAAGGCAGTTGTTAAGATAATGAGAGCAGGTAAAACACCTGGGTTGGATGCGTGCCACGCAGAATGTCTAAAAAAGGAGGTACAGTAATTGGTGGACTGGCTGGTGAGGTTAATTAATGTTTGTTTAAGAGAGGGTAGAGTGCTGGAGGAGTGCCTGCATAGTTCCACTTTACAAGGGAAAAGGGGACAAGTGTGAGTGTAGTAGTTTCAGAGTGATCAGTTTATTAAGTGTAGTTGCGAAGGCTTATGGGAAGATCTTGATTGAGAGGATTAGGAGAGGAACAGAGGGAGTAATTGGTGAAGAACAGTGTAGGTTTAGGACAGGTAGTGGATGCGTAGATCAGGTTCTTGTGGTAAGATAGATATGTGAAAAAGCTTTAGGAAAAGGTAAGGATGTTTTTTGGGGGCTTTTATGGATTTGTTAAAGGCTTACGACAGGGTAGACAGGAAGGCACTGTGGGAGGTATTGCAGATATATGGGATAGGAGGAAAGCTGTTAAGAGCAGTCAAGAGTTTTTACGACAGTAGTAGAGCGTGTGTTAGAATTAGAAATGGAGAGAGTGAGTGGTTTGAGGTATAGGTGGGATTTCGTCAGGGATGTGTTATGTCGCCTTGGATGTTCAACTTATACATGGATGGGGTGGTGCGAAAGTTAAATGCAAAGGTAGTGGGTCGGGGATTGGAGCTGGTTAAAGAGAATGGATAAAAGTGGGAGATAGGCCAGTTGTTGTTTGCTGACGACACTGCGCTTATAACAGGGTCAGAGGAGGGATTGAGGAAGTTAGTGACAGATATTGAGAAGGTGTGAAAGAAGGAAGTTGAAGATAAATGTAGGTAAAGTAAGGTGATGAGATGTGCAAGGGGAGAAAGTGGCAGCAGACTGGAAGTGAGTATTAAGAGAGAGAGACTGGAGGAAATGGATAGTTTTAGATACTTAGGTGCGAATGTGGCGGTAAAAGGAGTGGAGGCGGAGGTAGAATGTAGATTGAGAGAAGCAGTTAAATGCCTTGGAGGATTAAAAAAAGTGTAATGAGAAGTAGACATTTAGGAATGGATTTCGAAGAGAAATATGTATGGAGTGATTGTGCCGACAGCACTGTACGGGGCAGAAAAATGTAACATAAGATAGGAGTTTGAGGTGAGGTGCCTGAGAAGTATGATAGGAGTTACTAGGCTGGATAGAGTGATAAACAAGGAGGTGAGGAGAAAAACGGGAGTGGAAAGGGTGGAAAGGGAGTTGGGAGATAGGGTGGATGAAAGAGTATTGGGATGGTTTGGACACATGGAAAGAATGAGTGAAGAAAGGTTAGTAAAAGAATTGTGGAAGGAGTAAACATGAGGGGGCGACCAAGGATGAGATGGATAGACGGGGTAAAAGGGGCATTGGGAAAGAGGGGAATGTCTGTTGAAGAAGGACGGGAGAGAACAGAAGATAGGGGTGAATGGAGAATGGTTGTGTATGGGTGATGCTGTGATGCATGAGGGGGAGTGAGTGGGAGATGGAGGGAGTGAGGGAGTATGTATGAAAAATAAATAGATATAGCCCGAAGGGATGTCTCCCCATCTTCTCCATTGCTGCATGAGGAGACGGAGCGGAGGGGGGGGGGAGCACTGATTTAATGAAGCGGCCTTGCTGCGGATGTGCTGTCTTGCGACACTGCTTCTGACCCAAGGCAGTGGGCGAGATGTAGGAATGACCCGTCATCCAAGAGGAGCCAAGAAAAGAGGAAGAGAGGGGGTGGAGTGTGTGGGGATAGAATGGGTGGGAGTGGATTTTTTTCTTCTTCTTCTTCTTCTTCTTCCTTGTAGGGGGCAAAGAACCTTTGGTATATGTATGTACTTCTTGTGAGCTCTTCAGTGTGTATTTATATCCGCTCTTTATCGCTTTTCAGGTATTACCAGGTCAGAACCTACCTAAGGTCGTCACCCAAGCTACCAGCCAAAGTGGAGATCAGCTTGCCCAGGAACGCAGGTGAGATAGAGAAGTATGAGGAACAGTGGCTGTTCGTAGCTAAAATCAGTGGGGGTGCTACTCCAGAAAAAAATTAACCTATGTTTTAATATTGTATAAAAGGAAACAAACAGATATGAAAAGAAAATTTATTCAGAAACTTTATAAAATCTAAAAATAATTTATAAGAATATTTTTTTTTCCACTTAATATAACCTAAATTGTTACAGTTTAAGCTTGATCCATTCATTCATTATAATTTGGAAAAAAAAAAAAATCTCCTTGATCTCTGGATGACAACTGAGGAAAAATTTCTTCACTGAAAGCAGTGCAAGTGCATTTAGTTTTTCTGAATTCATAGTGCTTCTTAGGAAAGTTGTCAAGAAGATTTTTATAATTTTCGTAATCCACCAAGAATATCATCTATATTATTTTCCAAGATAAATTTCAGCAGCTCAATTAATTTGCAGTATTCGTGAATATCAGACCTACAGTAGAATACTGTTCAGTTTCAAGCTTTTCTTTGTCAATCATGGGAAATGCTTTAGTGGTCAGTACTATCTCTTCTGTAGGAAATTGATTCTTAAAATTAGCGAAGCATTTCATGTTGAACAATTTAGTAGCTACTAAGTGTTTATTGGAAGAAACTGAAAAAATATTGCTAAAAAGAGACAGAATTATAAGAAATACAAGTGCTCGAGTGCACCTAATGACTATCAAAGTAATAATACAGAGATATTTAAAAACGACATTAAAAAACGAAAACGACGATACGAAATAAATATCGCTAATAAATCCAAAGAGAATCCCAAAGAACACTTTAGTTATATTAGAGATATAAAGGTTATTAGGAATCACATTGGCCCACTATAATCTGCTGACGGTCAACTTGAATATTCAAATGAAGGAATGTGTGATATTTTAAACATATATTTTAACTCGGTATTCGTTAACGAAGCTTCTCAAATTGAATCCCAAACTAAAACCTGTGAAAAGTCTAGGGTAAACTTACCACGGTAAGTATAACAAAAGAATCTCAAAGGAAATGAAAAATGAGATTGTTGTTCCATTAGAAATTAATTTCAAGAAATCCATCATATCCAGAGATGTCCAAAGAGAATGGAAGCTAGCTAACGTTACTCGCATATTAAAAAAAGGCGATATAAAGAAACCAAATAACTACAAGCCTATAAGCTTGACTTCAGTCGTAGGAAAAATTATGTAAACTTTCATTAGAGGTGCTATCGAACATCATTTAGAAAGTAACTGTTTGATAAATGATAGCATGGATTCAGACGGAAACGTTCTTGCATGACTAACTTACTCGAATTCTATAACACAGTCATCTCGAACTATGACAAAAGAAACAATGTAGATTTAATATATCTAGACTTTGAAAAAGCTTTTGATACCGTCCCCCATGAAAGACTACTTACTAAATTAGCTTTGCACGGAATAGTAATTGGTTAAACAATCGAAAACAGAGAGTTCTAAATGGCAAAACTTCTAGATGGAAAAATGTTACGAGTGGAGTTCCTCAGGGTTCCGTTCTTGGGACACTTCTATTCATAGTATATATATATAAATGATGTAGACCACAGAATAAAATCTATTGTCTCCAGATTTGCTGATGAAACAAAACTGTGCGGAATGGCAAATGATCACTTAAACCAGTTAGGTATTCAAAAATGTTTAGATAAACTACAGCAACGGTCTGAAAAGTGGCTAACGAAATTTAAAACAAGAAAATGCAAGGTTGTGCACATAGGTAAAAATAACAGTAAGTACGATTACAAGTTATTTGGAAATTCGTTAATAAAAGTGGATAGTGAAAAGGATCTCTGTGTAGTTATTAGTAACGATCTCAAATCATCTAAGCAGTGTATTTCTGCCTCTGAGAAAGCAAATAAGATTCTAGGACTGATTGCGCAATCTTTTGACTTCAAAAGTCCATCTCTCATTAACAAGCTATATAAAGTTAGTTCATCCACATTTGGAATATGCTGTTTCCGTATGGTCACCGAATCTCATTAAAGATATTGATATATTGAAAAAAGTACAACAGCAAGCTACAAAATTGATTCCAAATATCAAAAATAAATAATACAAAAATCGACTAAAACATATGAATCTATTTTCCCTAAAAAAGCATAGGCTCAGAGATGACTTGATACAGGTCTTTAAGATTCTAAAGAGAATCGACAACAATAAACTGAAAAAAATAATTACACTGAATGAGAATCCGACAAAAAAAAAAAAAAAAAAATCGTCTCAAACTGAAACAGATTTAATTTAGAAATTGGTAGAAACAAGTTCGCCAACCAAGTAGTTAATGAATGGAATAAACTTCTTGCAGAAGCAGTGGAGTGTAGTTCAGTTTGAAGTTTTAAGATTCGTTTAGATAAACACCTAAGTAAGATGCTGTAATGCCTGCCATTTATGTTATATTATTTATCTGTTTGTTATTATTTGTCTGTTTATTAATATTTCCTTGAATACCATTTTTTTATCTGTCAATTCATTATCATTTACCCTTTACCTGTTTGTTTACTATCTAAATTGACCTATTTATTTATTTTATTCATTATTTATATTATTACAATTTATTTGTTTATTATATATATATATATATATATATATATATATGTGATATATATATATATATATATATATATATGTATATATATAAATATATATATATATATATATATATATATATACATATATATATATATATATATATATGTATTTACCTAGTTGTATTTTACGGGAAGGGGAGCTATGCTCGTGGTGTCCCGTCTTCATATCTCATTTTATCTAAACTATTTTTAAATTCATGTATTATTTTTGCACACTACTTTCTCATCTAACTTGTTCCAACTGTCTATTACTCTGTGAGGAAAGCTGTTCTTTTTCAGATCTCTTCTATAGCTGTCTTTCTTGATTTTCTTTCCGTGCCCTCCTGTATTTCTATCATCCCATTTTATTAGATCCTCTCTATCAATAATTTCTATGCCTTTCATGATTCTGTAAATAGCTATCAAATCTCCGCTCTCTCTTCTTTGTTCTAGTGTCTGTAGCTCAAGTTTTGCTAGTCTCTCTTCATATGATAGTTTTGAGAGTGTTGATACCAATTTTGTAATTGCTCTTTGTATTCTTTCAAGTTTTGTTATACATTTTTTTTTGTACTTGGTGACCACATCGTTGCTGCATATTCCAATCTTGGTCTTATCAGAGTGATTAGTGTTTTCTTCACTATTTCTTCATCCAGGTATGTAAATGCCACTTTGATTGTTCTTATTAAATTATAAGTTTCACCAAAAATCTTATCTATTTGTTTCTCAGGTGACATATTATTCATAACAATGACTCCCAGGTCCTTCTCATTTTCTACTTTTTTTTATACTTTCTTCTCCCAATTTATATGATCCTGTTATTCTGTTTTTGCTTTTTCCAAATTCCATTATACTACACCACTTAGTATTGAACTCCATCTCCCACTTCCTACTCCATTCCCAGACTTTATTTAGATCACTCTGTAGTGATTCACAATCTTCTTCTGTGTTCACTTTTTTAATAGTTTTGCATCATCTGCAAAGCTCATATAACTTTCAACTTCTTCAACCATATCATTAATTTATATAGCAAACATTATTGGGGCCAAAACTGTTCCTTGTGGAACACCACTTATTACTTCATCCCAATTAGAGTGTTTGTCTCTTATCACTACTCTCATTTTTCTTTCTTGCAAAAAATCTTCCATCCATTTAAGCAGTTTCCCCTGTTCCTCCTTCAGTTTCTAATTTCTTAAGCAACTTCTTATGTGTTACTTTGTCAAAAGCTTTTATTAGGTCTAGAAATGCACAATCAGCCCATCCATCTCTCTCTTGTATTATATCTATTAGCCTTGAATAGAAACATATTAAATTGGTGACGCATGATCGTCCCTGTCTGAATCCAAATTGCCTTGGATTTAGCACGTTTTTTCCTAAATATTTTACCCATCTACTTTTGACAATTCTTTCACAAAGTTTTGCTATTGTACTTGTTAGAGAGACTGGTCTATAGCTGGTAGGGTCTTATTTATTTCCCCCTTTATATATAGGTACTATATTTGCTCTTTTCAAATCTTTGGGAAATTCTCCTTCTTTCAAGGAACTGTTTATTATGCTATGTATTTTGTCTGCTAGTTCATTCCTGCATTCTTTCAAAATCCAGTTTGCTATTTCATCTGGTCCATTCGATTTTCTGACATCAAGATTACTCAAGTGTTTAATTATTTCATTCTTTGTTACTTCTATTTCTTTCATACGGGGGACTTTCTCTTTCCATTCGATCTCTCCAGGTTGTATGTTCTCCCTTGTAAACACTGATTTAAAATGCTTGTTCATAATTTCTGCCATTTCTATTTCCTCTGTGTATTCAACTCCTTCTTGTCTTAGTTTCTCTAAATCTTGTTTGTTTTTCAGTTTGTTTACAAATCTGTAAAATAATTTTGGTTGATCTTTACATTTTTCTATGACATCTTTTTCATATTTTCTCTTTTCTTCTCTGCACACTTGCACATATTCACTTCTATAACAAGTATATATTTTCCATTTTTCAGGTCTTTTGTCTTACTTCTATTTTGTCCAAGCTTTATCTCTTTTGTCTTTTAACTCCCTACAAGTTTTGTTGTACCAGCATCTTACATATTCTTTTTCTTGCTTTTTCTTGGAACATACTTTTCCACTCCTTTTTTTTTTTTTTTTTTTTTTTGTCAAAATATTCCATTTCTCTTCCACTGTTGTTTCTTCTTTGTATATTCCTTCCCAGTTTTCTTTTTGAAAGAATTCTCTTATTTGATCAAAGTTTGTTTTTTCATACATCCTTCTTCCTTTTCTATATTGTTCATTTCTTTTCATGTATTTCTCCTCATTTAGTTCCAGTTCAATCAATATGTGGTCACTTTTACTTATTGGTGTTTTATAGTCAATATTTTCCACTATTCTAGGTTCTGATGTGATTATTAGGTCTAGTCTCGATGGTTCTTCTTTATTTCTATACCTAGTGTTCTCCTGTATCCACTGTGTCATTGTATGGTCAATAATCATCTCGAGTAGAACATTTCCCCATGACCCGTCTCCACCCTTTACTGTCATCTCTTCCCAGCAGACTTCTTTGCAATTAAAGTCGCCCATCATAACTATTCTTCCTCCATCTTCCATTATCTTATTTAATGTTATCCTTGTGTCTTCTAACATACTTTTATGTTCACTCTCTTCCCACGAGGCTGTTTTTGGAGGCACATAATTTATTACAAACTTTCTGTTCTTCTTATCTTTGTCTTCCACTTCGATCATAATCAGCTCTACTGTATTCTTTCCATATGTGACACACCTTACGTTTATATCCTTCTTAGTCAGGAACATAACTCCACCCCCTTGTTTTGTCTCTCTGTTTCTAATCCAATAATTATATGCATCATGTCCTACACTGTTGGGTGGTAGTGGACGTTTTAATTTACAAAGGATTACAAAGGCGGAGCATGCCGACAGGAGATCTTTTGGTGCATATCTAGGTCGGATGCGAAAAAATCATAATAACAATAAAACAACAACATAAAAACCATAGTATTGTAAATAACAAATAAAATACATAAATAAATGCATAGGTATAGTTAAATAATAAACAAACACGTAAATAGTAAATAATAAATTGACATATAACTAATAATAAATGAAAATCAGACAGACAAATGATAACAAAACAAAAACAAATAATATAAAATAAATTCTAATCATTACAGCATCTTGCTTAGGTGTTTATCTAAATGATTCTTAAAGCTTCGAACTGAACTACATTGCACTACCTGTGCAGGAAGTTTATTCCATTCATTAACTACACGGTTGGCAAAGTTGTTTCTACCTACTTCCAAATTGAATCTATTTTCGAACAGTTTGAGACCATTGTTTCTAGTCTGATTCTCATTCAATGTGAACATTTTGTCACTTTTGATATCAATTCCCTTTAAAATCCTAAAGACTTGTATCAAGTCACCTCTGAGTCTACGCTTTTTTAGGGAAAACAGGTTCATATGTTTTAGTCGATTTTCGTATGATTTATTTTTTATATTTGGAATCAGTTTTGTGGATCGCCGTTGTACTTTTTCCAGTCTGTCAATGTCTTTAATGAGATTCGGTGACCATACGGAAACAGCATATTCCAAATGTGGACGAACTAACGATTTATATAGCTTGTTATGAGTGATGGACTTTTGAAATCAAAAGATCGCGCAATCAGTCCTAGAATCTTATTTGCTTTCTCAGAGGCTGAAATACACTGCTTTGATGATTTGAGGTCGTTACTGATAATTACGCCGAGATCTTTTTCACTATCCACTTTTGTTAACGAATTTCCAAATAACTTGTAATCGTACTTACTGTTATTACCTATGTGCATTACCTTGCATTTACTTGTGTTAAATTTCATTAGCCACTTTCCAGACCATTGCTGTAATTTATCTAAATCTTCTTGAATATCTAATTGGTTTGAGTGATCATTTGCCACTCCGCACAGTTTTGTATCATCAGCAAATTTGGAAACAGTAGATTTTAGTCCATGGTCTATATCATTTATATATACTATGAATAGAAGTGGCCCAAGAACGGAACCCTGGGGAACTCCACTCGTAACATTTTTCCATCTAGAAGTTTTTCCATTTAAAACAACTCTCTGTTTTCGATTGTTTAACCAATTACTAGTCCAACCTAATAGGCTACCATTTATTCCGTGTAAAGCTAATTTAGTAAGTAGTCTTTCGTGTGGGACGGTATCAAAAGCTTTTGCAAAGTCTAGATATATTAAATCTATATTGTTTCTTTTGTCATAATTCGAGATAACTGTGTTGTAGAATTCATGTAAGTTAGTCACGCAAGATCGTGTTTGTTCTGGTGCACCATGTTAGTACAATAATCAGCTTTGGCTTTTTCCTTCCAATATTTCACGTGATTCCTATAGTACAGAAAGCCATTATAGTCCTCCTGATTTCCACTTTTCCTAAATCTAGCAATAAATCTGTCTCTATCCCTAATTAAACCCAGTACTTCGTTAGTCATCCATGGTTCCATCCTCTGTTTTATTCGTATCTCTTTGAGAGGCGCTACTCTGTCTATAATAGTAAGAAATGTATACTTAAAATTAGACCAAGCCTTATAAACATCGGTACAATTTAGTACTGGCGACCAGTCTGTCCTACCCAGTTCATCTACAAAATGTTCCCGTGAATAATGCTTCATGGAACGAAGCTTCACTGTGTTGTGATTGTTGAAAATCGTCTTCCTAGCTTTCCTAGTACAAAATATGAGCTTGTGGTCACTAAGACCATAATCACAAGCACCAGCCTGTGTTATCTTGTTACAATCGGAGACCAGGATAAGATCTATGATGGACCTGGATGTGCCTATTATTCTAGTAGGCTCGTCAATCAGTTGTGTCAGGCCAAGAGATATTAGCAAGTCTCTCATTGCCTTAATAAGGTTGTTATTTGTATTTGCCAGATTCATATTAAAATCACCTAGGATAATAATTTCTTGGTCATGTATATTGACCCGATTGAAACAGGTAGATTCTAATGCGCTATAGAAGACATCTGTTTCGGTGATCTGTAACAGACCCCGCATAAGATGGGATGCAATTTAGGTAACAATATTTCTACCCACACAGCTTCGAGCCCATCATTACTCATAAGGTCTGTACGGGGGTTGAATGCTAAATCATTGCAAATGAATGTACATACCCCTCCTCCAGTCCTTTTTCTATCATTACACACAACGCTATAACCCGGAATCGCAATTTCCGAGTCGGAGATGGTACTGTCTAGCCAAGTTTCGGTGACACCGATGACTGCTGCCCTGGTCCGCCGCGCTAGTAGACGGAACTCGTCTATCTTAGTATTTTCTTCACCATTTCTTCATCCAGGTATGTAAATGCCACTTTGATTGTTCTTATTGAATTATAAGTTTCTCCAAAAATCTAGGTTTATATGTTTCTCAGGTGACATATTATTCATAATAATGACTCCCAGGTCCTTCTCATTTTCTACTTTTTTATTCCTTCCTCTCCCAATTTATATGATCCTTCTATTCTTTTTTTGCTTCTTCCAAATTCCATTATACTACACTTCTTAGTATTGAACTCCATCTCCCACTTCCTGCTCCATTCCCATACTTTATTGAGATCACTCTGTAGTGGCTCACAATCTTCTTCAGTGTTCACTTTTTTCAACAGTTTTGCATCATCCGCAAAGAAGCTCATAAAACTTTCAATTCCTTCATCCATATTATTAGTATATATAGCAAACATTATTGGGGCCAAAACTGTTCCTTGTGGAACACCACTTATCACTTCATCCCAATTAGAGTGTTTGTCTCTTATCACCACTCTCATTTTTCTTTCTTGCAAGAAGTCCTCCATCCATTTCAACAGTTTGCCCTGTATTCCTCCTGTAGTTTCTAATTTCTTAAGCAACTTCTTATGTGGCACCTTGTCAAAAGCTTTTTTCAGGTCTAGAAATGCACAATCAGCCCATCCATCTCTTTCTTGTATTATATCTATTAGCCTTGAATAGAAACATATTAAGTTTGTGACGCATGATCGTCCCTGTCTGAATCCAAATTGTCTTGGATTTAGTACGTTGTTTTTTTCTAAATGCCTTACCCATCTACTTTTGATCATTCTTTCACAAATTTTTGCTATCGTGCTTGTTAGTGAGACTGGTCTATAGTTTGTAAGGTCTTCTTTGTTTCCCCCTTTATATATAGGTACTATATTTGCTCTTCTCCAATCTTTTGGAACTTTTCCTTCTTTCAATGAACTGCCTATTAGGCTATGTATTTTGTCTGCCAGTTCATTCCTACATTCTCTCAAAATCCAGTTTGCTATTTCATCGGGTCCATGCGATTTTCTGACATCAAAATTACTCAAGTGTTTCATTATTTCATTCTTTGTTACTTCTATTTCTTTCATAGGGGGGACTTTCTCTTCCCATTTGATCTCTCCAGGTTGTATGTTCTCCCTTGTAAACACTAATTTAAAATGCTTGTTCATAATTTCTGCCATTTCTATTTCCTCTGTGTATTCAGCTCTTCCTTGTCGTAGTTTCTCTAAATCTTGTTTTTTTTTTCACTTCATTTACAAATCTGTAAAATATTTTTGGTTGGTCTTTATATTTTTCTATGACATCTTTTTCGTATTTTCTTTTTTCCTCTCTGCACACTTGTACATATTAATTTCTATAACTAGTATATGTTTTCCATTTTTCAGGTATTTTGTCCTTTTTCCATTTTGTCCAAGCTTTATCTCTTTTGTCTTTTAACTCCCTACAACTTTTGTTGTACTAGCACTTTACATATTCTTTTTCTTGCTTTTGTCTTGGAACATACTTTTCCACTCCTATATAAATTCTTGTCAAAATATTTCATTTCTCTTCCACTGTTGTTTCCTCTTTGTATATTCTTTCCCAGTTTTCCTTTTTCAAGAATTCTCTTATTTTTTCAAATTTTGTTTTTCCATACATCAATCTTCTTTTTCTATATTGTTCATTTCTTTTTATGTATTTATCATCATTTAGTTCCATTTCAACCAATGTGTGGTCTTTTTTACTTATTGGTGTCTTATATTCAATCCTTTCCACTATTTCAGGTTCTGATGTGATTATTAGGTCCAGTCTCGATGGTTCTTTTTCATTTCTATACCTAGTGTTCTCTTGAATACAATGTGTCATTGTATGGTCAATAATCATATCTAGTAGTACATTTCCCCATGACTTCTTTACAGTTAAATTCTTCCATTATCTTATTTAATGTTATCCTTGTGTCTTCTAACATACTTTTATGTTCTGTCTCTTCCCACAAGGCATTTTTAGGAGGCACATAATTTATTACAAACTTTCTGCTCTTCCTATCTTTATCTTCCACTTCCATCACAATCATCTCTACTCTATTCTTTCCATATGTGACATTCCCCACATTTATATCCTTCTTAGTCAGGAACATAACTCCGCCTCCTTGTTTTGCCTCTCTGTTTCTAATCCAATGATTATATGCATCATGTCCTTCACTGTTGGGTGGTAGTGGACCTTTCAATTTTGTCTCTACAATTCCCATTATGTCTGGTTCTTTTTCCTTCAGATAACCATTCAGTTCATTCAATTCTGTTATTAAGCCATCTATATTTGTGTAAGACACTTAATTTTCTGCTACTTCCATTGTATTTTCTGTTTCCCTTTTGTTTTTCTCTGTTATGTGCCATTTCCTCACTTTCATATTCACTACTCTCCAATAGAATTCCTCTTTTTCTGACTCTGTTCTTATCTCGTTTTTTTCCTTAGCTTCTTGTCTTTTTGTCTTCTCTCTTTCCTCTTTATTCATTTCTCTTTTTATCCATACCTTTTTATAATGTTCACTGTCTGCTAGTTTCCCTGTTTTTACTAAGATATTCTCAGCTGTCGTTTGTGACCTGAATTTAATCTTAATTGGTCTGGTCTTATCTGTACTATATTTCCCGAGTCTATACATCTCTTCAATTTGTTTCCCGATTTCAGTTTCATCTTCCTGAACTAATTTTGATATATTGTTTACTTTTTATTTTTCCTCCCTAATTCTTGTAGTCCTATTTAGATTATACTTCTCTTCCATCCCTAATATGATTATACCTTTCTTTTTATCTGCTAAGTCTCTTACTATATTCTCCTGTCTCATCACTTAAATAACTGTGTCTTCAGTTTGTTCTTTCATCTGCTGTTTCACTATATCATTAAGTGCATTTTGTTGTTCTCTTGGATTTTTTTTTTTCCAACCCTGTGCTTCTTTTGCTATGGACTCTTTATTCTCTTTATTATTCCTCTTTAATTCCTCATTCTCATCTTTTACTTCTTTTAACTGTCTTTTTAATACTTCTATTTCTTTAGTTAGTTTTTGGTTCACCTTCTCTAATTCTTCCAATTTGTCAACTCTCTGCGTGATCTTCATAAGTTGACTGAACCTATCCTCCCAATGTTTGACAATTTTCTCAATTTTTTCTTCTAGGCTTGTTAATTGGGGGGGGTTGGGGGGTTGGCTTCCCCCCCTCATTAAATCCATGGAAATTATTATCTTCACCTTCCATTTTGCTGCTCTTACCTATATTTCTAATCTTTACATTTTTGTTAATCCCTTCTTCATCACCAAAATCCTCTGGCTCTATTTTGTTTACATGGCGTCTGCCTGCCTGGACCAAGTCCTCCCCTTCCTCATTTCCTTCCATTTCCCTCAGTAATCCCTCCCCTTCTCCTTTTTCATCACCTTCCTACTACACCATGAGCTTTCCCCTTCCCTATAAATACAATAAGGTATTCCCCTACGTTGAGATCCACAAAAATTTTCCTTCTTTTTTGGAGCTCCAATCTTAGCTGTGAATCCATCCATGTGTGTATTTACCTAGTTGTATTTTACGGGAAGGGGAGCTATGCTCGTGGTGTCCCGTCTTCATATCTCATTTTATCTAAACTGTTTTTAAATTCATGTATTGTTTTTGCACACACTACTTTCTCATCTAACTTGTTCCAGATGTCTATTACTCTGTGAGGAAAGCTGTTCTTTTTCAGATCTTTTCTATAACTGTCTTGATTTTCTTTCCGTGTCCTCATGTATTTCTATCATCCCATTTTATTAGATCCTCTCTATCAATAGTTTCTATGCCTTTCATGATTTTGTAAATAGTTATCAAATCTCCTCTCTCTCTTTGCTCTAATGTCTGTAGCTCAAGTTTTGCTAGCCTCTCTTCATATGATAGTTTTGAGAGTGTTGATGCCAATTTTGTAATTGCTCTTTATATTCTTTCAAGTTTTTTTATACATTCTTTAGTACTTGGTAACCACATAGTTACTGCATATTCCAATCTTGGTCTTATCAAAGTGATTAGTATTTTCTTCACCATTTCTTCATCCAGGTATGTAAATGCCACTTTGATTGTTCTTATCAAATTATAAGTTTCTCCAAAAATCTTATATATATGTTTCTCAGGTGACATATTATTCATAATAATGACTCCCAGGTCCTTCTCATTTTCTAATTGTTTAATTTCTTCTTCTCCCAATTTATTTCTGGGAAAGGGAGCTGGGAGATAGGGTGGATGAAAGAGTATTAGGATGGTTTGGACACATGGAAAGAATGAGTGAAGAAAGACTAGTAAAGGAGGTATGGAAGGCAGATGTGGAGGGAGTGAACATGAGGGGACGTCCTAGGATGAGATGGATGGATGGGGTGAAGGGGCTTTGGGGAAGAGGGGAGTGTCGGTTGAGGAAGGACGGGAGAGGACAGAAGACAGGGGTGAATGGAGAATGGTTGTATATGGAAAGTGTTGTGATGCATGAGGTGGATTGGACGGGGGAATGGGGGTGAGGTAGTGTGTGTGAGCAAAACTTTTTGGCACAGCCCGAAGGGATTTCTCCCCGTCCTCTCCTTTATATGGGGGGACGGAGAGGGGGGTCGCCGATTTAATGAAGCGGCCTTGCTGTGGATGTGCTGTGTCCTGCGACACTGCTTCTGACCCAGGGCAGTGGGCAGGGTGCAGGGATGACCCGTCATCTACGAGGTGCTAAGATGGGAGGAGGGTGGAGGGGTTTGGAGTGTTTTCGGGGATGAAATGGGTGGGAATTTTTTTGTGTCTTTTTCTTTTTGGCTACCCCCCTGGTAAGGGGGAAAAAAGCCTTGGTATATTGGACTATTCTTTTTTTTGCTTTTTCCAAATTCCATTATACTACACTTCTTAATATTGAACTCCATCTCCCACTTTCTACTCCATTCCCATACTTTATTGAGATCACTCTGTAGTGACTCACAATCTTCTTCAGTGTTCACTTATTTTTAACAGTTTTGCATCATCTGCAAAGAAGCTCATATAACTTTCAATATCTTCATCCATATCATTAATATATAGCAAACATTATTGGGGCCAGAACTGTTCCTTGTGGAACACCACTTATTACTTCATCCCAATTAGAGTGTTTGTCTCTTATCACTACTCTAATTTTTCTTTCTTGCAAGAAAGCTTTTTGTCATTCATAATGTTATTCATAATAATGACTCCCAGGTCCTTCTCATTTTCTACTTTTTTTTATTCCTTCTTCTCCTAATTTATATGATCCTTCTATTCTTTTTTTGCTTCTTCCAAATTCCATTATACTACACTTCTTAGTATTGAACTCCATCTCCCACTTCCTACTCCACTCCCATACTTTATTGAGATCACTCTGTAGTGACTCACAATCTTCTTCTGTGTTCACTTTTTCAACAGTTTTGCATCATCTGCAAAGAAGCTCATATAACTTTCAATTCCTTCATCCATATCATTAATATATATAGCAAACATTATTGGGGCCAAAACTGTTCCTTGTGGAACACCACTTATCACTTCATCCCAATTAGAGTGTTTGTCTCTTATCACTACTCTAATTTTTCTTTCTTGCAAGAAGTCTTCCATCCATTTCAGCAGTTTACCCTGTATTCCTCCTGTAGTTTCTAATTTCTTAAGCAGCTTCTTATGTGGCACTTTGTCAAAAGCTTTTTTCAGGTCTAGAAATGCACAATCAGCCCATCCATCTCTTTCTTGTATTATATCTATTAGCCTTGAATAGAAACATATTAAGTTTGTGATGCATGATTGTCCCTGTCTGAATCCAAATTGTCTTGGATTTAGTACGTTGTTTTTTTCTAAATGCCTTACCCATCTACTTTTGATCATTCTTTCACAGATTTTTGCTATCGTGCTTGTTAAAGAGATTTGTCCATAGTTTGTAGGTCCTCTTTGTTTCCCCCTTTATATATAGGTACTATATTTGCTCTTCTCCAATCTTTTGGAACTTTTCCTTCTTTCAATGAACTGCCTATTAGGCTATGTATTTTGTCTGCCAGTTCATTCCTACATTTTCTCAAAATCCAGTTTGCTATTTCATCTAGTCCATGCGATTTTCTGACATCAAGATTACTCAAGTGTTTCATTATTTCATTCTTTGTTACTTCTATTTCTTTCACAGGGGGACTTTCTCTTCCCATTCGATCTCTCCAGGTTGTATGTTCTCCCTTGTAAACACTAATTTAAAATGCTTGTTCATAATTTCTGCCATTTCTATTTCCTCTGTGTATTCAGCTCCTCCTTGTCGTAGTTTCTCTAAATCTTGTTTGTTTTTCACTTTGTTATTTACAAATCTGTAAAATAGTTTTGGTTGATCTTTACATTTTTCTATGACATCTTTTTCATATTTTCTTTTTCTTCTCTGCACACTTGTACATATTCATTTCCATAACTAGTATATATTTTCCATTTTTCAGGTCTTTTGTCCTTATTCCATTTTGTCCAAGCTTTATCTCTTTTGTCTTTTAACTCCATACAACTTTTGTTGTACCAACACTTTACATATTCTTTTTCTTGCTTTTGTCTTGGAACATACTTTTCCACTCCTATATAAATTCTTGTCAAAATATTTCATTTCTCTTCCACTGTTGTTTCCACTTTGTATATTCTTTCCTAGTTTTCTTTTTGAAAGAATTCTCATATTCTTTAAAAAAAAAAAAAAAAAAAAAAAAAATCATACATCAATCTTCCTTTTCTATATTGTTCATTTCTTTTTATGTATTTATCCTCATTTAGTTCCATTTCAACCAATATGTGGTCACTTTTACTTATTGGTGTCTTATATTCAATCTTTTCCACTATTTCAAGTTCTGATGTGATTATTAGGTCCAGTCTCAATGGTTCTTTATTTCTATACCTAGTGTTCTATTGAATCCACTGTGTCATTGTATGGTCAATAATCATATCTAGTAGTACATTTCCCCATGAGTCATCTCCACCCTTTACTGTCATCTCTTCCCAGCAGACTTCTTTACAATTTAAGTCACCCATTATAATTATTCTTCCTCCATCTTCCATTATCTTATTTAATGTTATCCTTGTGTCTTCCAACATACTTTTATGTTCTGTCTCTTCCCACGAGGCATTTTTAGGAGGCACATAATTTATTACAAACTTTCTGCTCTTCCTATCTTTGTCTTCCACTTCCATCATAATCATTTCTACTCTATTTTTTCCATATGTGACATTCCTCACATTGATATCCTTCTTAGTCAGGAACATAACTCCACCCCCTTGTTTTACCTCTCTGTTTCTAATCCAACAATTATATGCACCATGTCCTACACTGTTGGGTAGTAGTGGACCTTTCACAGTTCCCATTATGTCCAATTCTTTTTCTTTCAGGTAATCATTCAGTTCGTTCAAGCCTGTTATGAAGCCATCTATATTTGTGTAAGACATTTTCAATTTTCTGCTACTTCCATCGTGTTTTCTGTTCCCCTTCCGTTTGTCTCTGCTATGTACCATTTTCTCACTTACATATTCACTACTCTCCAATAGAATTTCTCTTTTTCTGTCTCTGTTCTTTTCTCATTTTTTTCCTTAGCTTCTTGTCCTTTTGCTTTCTCATCCTCTCTTTCCTCTTTATTTATTTCTCTCTTTATCCATATCTGTTTAAATTGTTCACTGTTTGCTAGTTTCCCTGGTTTTGCTAAGATATTCTCTGCTGTTGTTTGTGACCTGAATTTGATCTTAATTGGTCTGGTCTTATCTGTATTGTATTTCCCTATCTCTATATTTCTTCCATTCCTTTCCCTGTTTCTGTTCCATCTTCTTGGACTACTTTCAATATCTTATTTACTTTCTCCTTCTCCTCCTTTATTCTTGTAGTCCAATTTGTATTATACTTCTTTTCCATCCCCAATATAATTATACATTTCTTTTTATTCGCTAAGTCTTTCACTATATTCTCTTCCTCATCATTTTAATAATTGTGTCTTTAGTTTGACGACACAAAAATACTGAAGAAAGTAAGAACGGAGGATTGCAACTCATTACAACAAGACTTGGACAATATCTGGAAATGGACTCAAATGTGGGAAGTGAAATTCAATATCGAGAAATGTAGCATAATGGAATTTGGAAAAAGTGAAAACAGAATATCAAGAGATTATAAAATTGATGAAGAAGAGGTCAAAAAAGTAAACTCAGAAAAAGACCTTGGAGTGATAATCAGCAAAGACATGACACCAGACAAACATATTGATAAAGTAGTTGGAGAAACCTACAATTTATTGAGGTCAGTATAAGCGTCATTTATCTATTTGGATGAGGAAATAATAAACCAAATTTTAACTACACTAATAAGACCAAAACTCAAGTATGCAGCAACACTATGGACACCCAGTACTAAAAAGAATAAAAAAAAAAAAAAATAGAATACAAAGAGCAATAACAAAACTGGCACCAAGTCTTTCCAAAATGACCTATGAACAAAGACTGTCCAAATTAGAATTACCAACAAAGAAGGGAAAGAGGAGACCTACTAACTATCTATAGAATTATTAAAGGAATGGAAATCTTAAATAAGAATGATTTATTATAATGGGACAATGGAAAAACAAGAGGACACAAAAAAAATAATAATAATAATAATAATAATTACAGAAGAGATCTGAAAAAAATAGCTTCCCACACAGAGTGATAGATACCTGGAACAAATTAGACAAAGAAAGAGTGTGTGCAAACACTATTCAAGATTTTAAGAAAAAACTTGATGCTGAAAGATACAAAGATGGGTCACCACGAGCATAGCTCCCTTCCTGTATACTGGTAATACAACTAGGTAAATACAACTAGGTAAATAAATACAAACTTGGCATTGGTTTTTGTTAAATCATAGAGTGGTCACAAAATTTCAGAAAACTTATGGATAAATCTACTATAGTGAGTGACTAATCCAAGAAATGACTGTAGCTCATGCAAGTTTTTTGGTACAGGAGCATCCAGGATAGCTTTAACTTTAACAAGGTATTTCTGGTCTTCTTCAGAAACCTTTATTTGCAAATATGCATTACACAAATCAAGCTTACATAACACCTTATTATCTCCAACTGTAGCCAACATTTCATCAAGCTTAGGTAAGGGGTATTTCTCAATATTAATTTGACTATTTAAATGCTTAAAATTGGCACAAATTCTCATTTTACCTGAATCTTTCAAAACTGGTACAATGGGTGAAGCCCAATCACTATAAGCTACAGGTTCTATGATTTTATTGTATAAAACCTATTGTACAGCAATATCAACTAACTCTTTGTGCGCTAATGGCACTTGCCTTGCTTTGATGAATTTAGGAGTAGCATCTTTTTTCATATATATTTTAGCTTCAGCTCCTTTCATAGGTAAATCTTCATTTATTTTATAACTATCCAAAAGTTGTTTAGGATTATCAGAAACATTCATGTCATTTACTGAGTTCACTTTCAAAGCTTCATCTAAACTTGTGGTCTTTATGACTACTTTGTTCATTAGATCTCTACCACATAAATCATTACAGTGTGAATCAGTAACAAAAAATTTATGCTTTGTACTATAGTTATTAAATCTTACTACAAGATCAACTTGACCTTTTACCTTTATTTGATGACCTCCATAAGCAGTCAATTCTTTGGAAGATGGAGTCATTTTAACATTTAGTACTTTTAGCCAATTTTCACCTAACAGTGAAACACATGAACCAGAATCTATCTCTAAAGGTATAGATTTATCATTTAACACAAACTTGTACATTTCTGGTTTAACAGATTTTATACAATTACAAGAAACTTTCAACAACATGCTTTTATCAACATCATAAGCACTACACTGGTGTTCTAAGTCATCTTCATGCACTAGTTCAGGTTCAGAAACTGATTGTACATTTTAATTCTTAAAACTTGGATACGAATGTGGCAGGAAAGGGAGGAGGGGAGGTGGAGATAGAATGTAGATTGAGAGAACTGAGTAAATGCCTTGGTGGATTAAAAAGTGTAATTTGAAATAGATATTTGGGAATGGATGCTAAGAGGAGATTGTATTTACCTAGTTGTAAATACAACTGCACTGTATGGGGCAGAAACATGGAACATAAGAGAGGAAGAGAGAAGGAGTTTGAATGTGTTTGAGATGAGGTGTCTGAGAAGTATGATAGGGGTTACTAGGCTGGATAGAGTGAGAAATCAGGAGGTGAGGAGGAGGACGGGGGTGGAAAGGGAATTGGGAAATAGGGTGAATGAAAGAGTATTGGGATGGTTTGGACATATGGAAAGAATGAGTGAAGAAAGACTAGTGAAAGAGTTGTGGAAGGCAGATATGGAAGGAGTGAACATGAGGGGTTGACCTAGGATAAGATGGATGGATAGGGTAAAAGGGGCTTTAGAGAAGAGGGGAATGTCTGTTGAGGAAGGACAGGAGAGGACAGAAGACGGGTGAATGGAGAATGGTTGTATATGGATGATGTTGTGATGCATGAGGAGGAATGTGTGGGGAATGGGAGGTGAGGTAGTATGTGTGAGAAAAAAAAAAATGATGCAGCCCAAAGGGATTTCTCCCTGTCTTCTCCTCTTCTGCATGAAGGGATGGAGAGGGGGGGGTCATTGATTTAATGAAGTGGTCCTGCTGCAGATGTGCTATGTCTTGCGACACTACTTCTGACCCAGGGCAGTGGACAAGATTCATCCCATCATCCAGGAGGTGCCAAGATAAGAGGGTGGAGGAGGAGTGGAGTGTGATAGGGATGGAATGGGTGGGAGTGGTTTCTATGCCTTTGTTTTTTTGGCTACCTCCCTTATAAGGGGGAAAAAAGCCTATGGTATATGTGTGTATGTATTCTTAAAACTTTTAGAGCTACTTTGCTTGTATGCATCATTTTGCTTAAATCTACAATTTTTTTCTAAATGACCCTGGCGACCACAAAAATGACATTCCAAGTCTTTAAACCTACAAGCAGAACTTGGATGCGGGAAACCACAATGCTTACAGCATAGTCTTGCTATGCACTTTGTGCACAGGTATACCTGCTGAACTGGAATTAGCCATCTCTTCTTCCCCCATGTGAGCTTTTTCAAGCAACAGAATGCTTTCTGGGAGCATTGAAGATGTCAATGCTTCTAGTTTCAAGTCTTCGGCAAGTAGATATTTGAAGTATGGTTCTTCATCAACTGCCATAAATAGTTGGTCTCGCAACCTGGCATCAAATGTGGTATAACCGCTTGTAGAACCACTCGATTGATTGGTTCAGGAATGGTTCTTTTCAGGGGCCTGATTGTCCTGCTCCCGGTAGTCTCCAATCACTAAGTTAGTCACTTGTATACCCGCTTGGGGTTATAAACCGCACTCTGGTTTTCTCTCGTTTATTTTTAAACACAGGGTTATACAATATGTCTGTACACTAGTAACACCAAGCACGTCTAACACCGACAACTCCTCTCTCGAGATCCCCGCGGTCTTTTTGTTGACCGGAAGTTTTGACACAGCAATTTCTTGAGGTGCTTTGGTCACTTATCAATTTCAATTGTTATACATGACACCATAAGTATGTAACAACAGTATTATTCTGGGGTTATAAACTGTTATCTATTATATTTATCTTACGTAATATGTCCAGGGGGAAAGGTCTTATGTGTATTGTGTTTCCGTGTGTTAATGTGAGTTGTGACTAATGGCATCCATTATGTGTGTGTTCGTGTGTCCGTGTGCGTCTTGTTTGTGGGCGCTCGGGGACGGTGTGCTCGGCTGCTAAAATGTTAGGTCAGCTTTCCTGCGATAAGTGCTAAGGTCAGCTTGTTAGGGCAGACGTGTCTGGCGACGGGATGTCTGGGTGATGATTGTGACACCGCTCACAATGCGTGGGAATGGTGATGATGTAAGTGGTGTATACAGTGGTACTGAAGTTGCAATCCTTAGCCAGTCCCTCCAGGTCTGCATAGAGCTCTTTCACAGTTTCTTTTTCAACTTTACGCCATTGTTGAAAAGAACACAAGCTTCAGTGATATGATGGCTTTGTAATGAAGTGTTTTTTCATTAATTCAATCAGCTCATCATGTCTTCGTTGTTGGCATGTCTGGTGCAGTCAAGTTTGCTAAAATTCCAAAAAAATTTGTGCCTATGCAAACAAACAGTTGATTTTTCTTCTTGTCAGCATCAGTTATATCCTGTTTTGCTATATGGGCTTCAATAAAAGCCAAGTAGACATCAAAAGGGAGTTCTTCAGGGTTAAACAGTCCACTCTTTATGGAAGATGCCATCTTTAAATTTGGTCTAGCTTCTTGGCTATCAAAACTTTCAGACAACTTTAGGTAATCATAAACTTTTCTCCTCTCTATTAGGAGAAAAAACAAACAAACCAGTGATGTCTGGTGTTGTGTAACAGCAAGCAATATAAGTAAAGGCACCTACACTTGGTGTGGTCACCTTCAGCATAGCCTAAAATCCAGGTGTCATGATGCATGTAATTGAAGGAGGCTGTGGTACCCACACTAGGTGCGTTTACCACTGTTTTCTGGTCTAAACCACCAGAAAAAACACTGATCCTTGTCGTCATTGTGATATCTTAGTTTTTCTGTGCATGCCAATCAGTTTCTTTGTATATATTCATAAATTAATAAGGGTAAACCAAACACATGCTTGCTACAACACCATCTATATTACACTGTCTATGTTTACATCATGGCAATCAAAGTGTGTGCAAAACATCAACAAATAAAAGCAAAAGGTGCATATCACCATGTACCTAAACATTGTTTTAATCTGAATACAATACATCCACTTTACAGTTAATAGATATTACTGCAATTCAAATTTTGTAATGAATTAAATGTGCTACTGGCACCATTGTGATGGATGAAATTCAGCACCAGCTTGTTGTGAACAGCCTAGCATTGGGATATTGGCTCATGAGTGGCTCAATACATTTATGAAGTACATCAACAACAGTTAAAGAAAAAAAAATACAATCAAAGACACATGAATGGTTGCTTTAGGACAGAGGCAGGATGGAAGTTATATCACTATAATAGAAGGGTTGGTAATTGTCCTCCTTCCACTTCTCAATACCATATTATGTAGTATGTATAACCTCCCCATTTCAGATTTTATCTAAGATTCTGAGCTCATATACACGATTTGCAATGTTGGCAAAATGTGGCATCACTGAGACTATTAACTAACTTATTCATTCATGTATAATTGCATGTGTTTTCAGCTGGGAGTGGCCTAGTGTTCCCTGCATGTGTTGTCAATGGGTCTGCTGTCAGCAAGACTTTTCAAATCTTGTACCGGAATGAAGAAGTCCACCTCAACGACCATATGCTCTTCAAGCTCCACCTCCTTGTCGATGCACACAAGGTAACTAGAATATAGTAGTTATATAATTAGGTATTTGAAAGTGGCAAAGATTACTTAAATTAGGTCTATAAATTAGGTGTGAATTTGTTTTTCATATGTTGTATATATGATAGGTCACATGTTTGTTAGCTTCAAGTTAATACAGACGCTCCTCAACTTACGTTTTAGTTGCGTTCTGAATGGCCGAACGTAACATGAAAATGAACGTAAGTTGTTACTGTATGTTCCAGTAATGTATGACCGTTCATACTGTACTATACATCCATAAATTATATTACCGTATCTTATAGAACACCCCTAAATCATTAATTATAAACATAACATTGTAAAATAATAACATTAATTTCAAATAAATTAAATTCAAGCAACATAAAGTGAGATGGTGGAGGAGGGGGAGGAGGAGGAGGAGGAGGCAAGGCACGTTCAGTCTGTCGTTTGTGTCATGTAAACAATGGACGCAGCGTCATGTGTAAGTATAGTTTGAACGTCTCGTACTACGGAGAGCGCACTAAACTAAAAAATTCACTAATTATTTTATTTTATTTTTTTACAATTTTTTTATAGTCAGTTCAAACGTAAAATAAAAAATACGTAAAATGAATGAACGTAAGTAGAGTAGCGTCTGTATTTACCCTTTGTCCATGGTCTCTAGCAACGTTAGTTATTTTTCATGAGCCAAATTGATAAAGTGTTCTCATAAGAAATCTTTAGGTACATAATAAGGTTGGAAAGAAGAAGAAAAAAGATGCCTAGGTGTTTATCCATCTGAATGGTAAAACTTTTATTTGTATTTTATGAAATCACCTTGAATGGAAGATCATTTCATTCATTAATGATGCGGTCAACTTAAATTGCTCTTATCTTCTTCTATATCAAATCAACACCCTAGCATGAGTTCATTATTTCATTGTCGATTAGTACTTAGTGTGAAAATATTTTCAGTTCATAGCTTATAAATTCCTATTAAGCCACCATTCCATCAAGTCTCTTTTTTAAAGAGAAAAATAGAGAGTGAATAGGTTCATATGTTCAGGGCCGGTGCTAGGAATTGCAGGGCCCATTCAGAAAATTGATAGCAAGGCCTCTACTCTACAAAAGATCAATTAAGGGTAATAACTTCACAAGTTCACTGACAAATCCTTCTGTTTACAAGGCCTACAGTATCATTATTTTCTCACCAGTTTAAAGGAGGTCTGTCACAATATTCTCTGCTCAAGGCCTGGGCTCAGACACTTCCACTCGGCACCTCCCTTGAGGCGGTGACTGGTCATATGATCCCGAATTCAAAATGTCCCACCTGATATTTGATCAAATTGTCCCTTGGTCATAACATCCCATTTCCTTTTGTCAAATGTATTATTTCCACCTTCACACAATGAAGAAGTGCTCAGTAATCAGGGTGTGGATAATCATATAATTAAAAACACTCATAATTACAATGTCTTTGATCAGGTGACTGGATGTTTCAGCCATGGACATTTCAACCACCAATTTACTGAACATTCATGCCTTTGCCAAGAAGGTAGTTGCAAACAGGTTCTTCTGCTCATCAGTCTTATGTCCTACAAGAGCAAGAAGAACAATAAGAAAGTACTCAAAAACATCGGGAAACTATTTCTATGTCAAGGATTCAACCCGAAAGTTGAGTGTATCAAACTTGACTTTGAGGCTGCAGTCTGGGATATGATCCCAAAGATATTCTTTGGTGTCACCATAATGGGATGTGCCTCTCATTGGACTCAGTGTGTTTGTTGGAAGATACAAGAACTGGGAGTGGCTGCAGTATACAGAAAATATGAAGGGTTGCACAAGATCTGTCACCACCTGCTTGCTTTGCCACCAAACATATTGTGCTAATGTTTAACACCACAACTCAACTTGGTGTGTACCTACATCCGCACATCATGGATTGAGGGAATGATCTGGAAGTGTGTTTGGCCAGTCCATCAGAACCAACAATGATGTAAAAGCCTGGCTACTCCATCAACAAATGAAAATGGTTGACATCCAAGTTTGAATTGTAGCTGTCCACAAGCTGAGACAATGCCAAAAAAGGTACAGCAAAGTTCAATGAAAGTTGTTCACCACATGGAACCAGTACATTTCTGGGTAGAAGATGTTTAAATAGTTGGTCAAGATATGTGCTAATCTGATGGCACCAGTCACAGATGGATAGACTAAACTGCATAATGTATTATGTTTATTTTTTTAATATGTTTATTAATAAAAAGCACTAGTTTTATTATTGACAAATGCTTCCTGAAAGCATGGATTGTGGGGGCAATCTGGAAGTGTGTTTGGCCAGCTCATCAGAACCAACAATGACGTAAATGGCTGGCATGGTATGCTAAATCGCCCTACAAAATGCCGAAACCTGCAGTTCTACATACTTGTCCAGCTACTCCATCAACAAACAAAAATAACTGATATCCAAGTTCAACTTTTAGCTGACCACAAGCTGAGATGATGCCAAAAAAGAAGATACAGAGAAGTTCAATGAAAGCTGTTCACCACATGGGATCGGTACATCACCGGATGGAAGATGTCCAAACAGTTGGTCAAGATATGTGCTAATCTGATGGCACCAGTCAGAGATATATAGACAAGACTGCATAATGTATTGATATATTTATTTTCTTAATACATACATCATACATATACCAAGGTCTTTTTCCCCCTTACAAGGGAGGTAGCCAAAAAACAAAGGCATAAAATCATTCCCACCCATTCCATCCACAATACACTCCACTCCCCTCCACCCTCTACCCTCTCTCGTATCTTGGCACCTCCTGGATGACCGGTCATCCCTGTATCTTGTCCACTGCCCTGGGTCAGAAGCAGTGTCGCAAGACACAGCACATCCACAGCAAGGCCGCTTCATTAAATCAGTGGACCTCCTCTCCGTCCCCTCATGGAAAAAAGGAGATGGCGAGAAATCCCTTCAGGCTGTGTCAAATTTTTCTCACACATACTACCTCCCCCCCTCCCCCCATCCATTCCACCTCATGCATCATAACATCATCCACATACAACCATTTTCCATTCATCCCTGTCTTCTGTCTTCTTCCGTCCTTTCTCAACAGACATTCCCCTGTTCCCCAAAGCCCCTTTCACCCCATCCATCCATCTCATCCTAGATCGCCCCCTCATTTTTACTCCCTCCACGTCTGCCTTCCATATCTCTTTTACTAGTCTTTCTTCACTCATTCTTTCCATGTGTCAAAACCATCCTAATACTCTTTCATCCACCCTATTTCCCAACTACCTTACCACCCCTGTTCTCCTCCTCACCTCCTCATTTCTCACTCTATCCAGCCTAGTAACCCCTATCATACTTCTCAGACACCTCATCTCAAACCAGCAAAAGTTGTAGAGAGTTAAAAGACAAAAGAGATAAAGCTTGGACCAAATGGAAGAAAGAGAAAAGGCCTGAAAAATGGAAAATTTATACTTGTTATAGAAATGAATATGCACAAGTGTGCAAAGAGGAAAAGCGAAATTATGAAAAAGATGTCATAGAAAAATGTAAAGATCAACCAAAATTATTTTACAGATTTGTAAACAACAAACTGAAAAACAAACAAGATTTGGAGAAATTAAGACAAGAAGGAGTTGAATACACAGAGGAAATAGAAATGGCAGAAATTATGAACAAGCATTTTAAATCAGTGTTTACAAGGGAGAACATACAACCTGAAGAGATCGAATGGAAAGAGAAAGTCCTATGAAAGAAATAGAAGTAACAAAGAATGAAATAATGAAACACTTGAGTAATCTTGATGTCAGGAAATTGCATGGACCAGATGAAATAGCAAACTGGATTTTGAAAGAATGCAGGAATGAACTGGCAGACAAAATACATAGCATAATAAACAGTTCCTTGAAAGAAGGAAAAGTTCCAGAAGATTGGAAAAAAGCAAATATAGTACCTATATATAAAGGGGGATATAAAGAAGACCCTAACAACTATAGACCAGTCTCTCTAACAAGTACAATAGCAAAAATTTGTGAAAGAATTGTCAAAAGTAGATGGGTAAAGTATTTAGAAAAAAACAATGTGCTAAATCCAAGGCAATTTGGATTCAGACAGGGACAATCATGCATCACCAATTTAATATGTTTCTATTCAAGGCTAATAGATATAATACAAGAAAGAGATGGATGGGCTGATTGTGCATTTCTAGACCTAAAAAAAGCTTTTGACAAAGTACCAAAAAGAATTTGCTTAAGAAATTAGAAACCGAAGGAGGAATACAGGGCAAACTGCTTAAATGGATGGAAGACTTTTTGCAAGAAAGAAAAATGAGAGTAGTGATAAGAGACAAACACTCAAATTGGGATGAAGTAATAAGTGGTGTTCCACAAGGAACAGTTTTGGCCCCAATAATGTTTGCTATATATATTAATGATATGGATGAAGAAATTGAAAGTTATATGAGCTTCTTTGCAGATGATGCAAAACTATTAAAAAAAGTGAACACAGAAGAAGATTGTGAATCACTACAGAGTGATCTAAATAAAGTCTGGGAATGGAGTAAGAAGTGGGAGATGGAGTTCAATACTAAAAAGTGTAGTATAATGGAATTTGGAAAAAGCAAAAACAGAATAACAGGATCATATAAATTGGGAGAAGAAAGTATAAAAAAAGTTGAAAATGAGAAGGACCTGGGAGTCATTGTTATGAATAATATGTCACCTGAGAAACAAATAAATAAGATTTTTGGTGAAACTTATAATTTAATAAGAACAATCAAAGTGGCATTTACATACCTGGATGAAGAAATGGTGAAGAAAATACTAATCACTCTAATAAGACCAACGATGTGGTCACCAAGTACAAAAAAATGTATAAAAAAACTTGAAGGAATACAAAGAGCAATTACAAAATTAGCACCCACACTCTCATAACTATCATATGAAGAGAGACTAGCAAAACTTGAGCTACAGACACTAGAGCAAAGAAGAGAGAGCGGAGATGTGATAGCTATTTACAGAATCATGAAAGGCATAGAAATTATTGATAGAGAGGATCTAATAAAATGATATGATAGAAATACAAGAGGACACAGAAAGAAAATCAAGAAAGACAGCTATAGAAGAGATCTGAAAAAGAACAGCTTTCCTCACAGAGTAATAGACAGTTGGAACAACTTAGATGAGAAAGTAGTGTGTGCAAAACCAATACATGAATTTAAGAATAGTTTAGATAAAATGAGATATGAAGATGGGACACAACGAGCATAGCTCCCCTTCCCGTAAAATACAACTAGGTAAATACATTCAAACTCCTCTCTTCCTCTCTTATGTTCCATGTTTCTGCCCAATATAGTGCTTTTGGCACAATCATTCCTTCATACAATCTCCTCTTAGCATCCATTCTCAAATGTCTATTTCTCATTGCACTTTTTAATCCACCAAAGCATTTACTCGCTTCTCTCAATCTACATTCTACCTCCACCTCCACTCCCTTTCCTGCCACATTCGCACCCAAGTATCTAAACCTATCCACTTCCTCCAGTCACTCTCCCTTAATGTTCACTTCCAGTTTGCTGCCACTTTCTCCCCTTGTACATCTCATCCCATTTTACCCACATTTATCTTCGACTTTCTTCTATCACACACTCCCCCAAACTCTGTCACCAACTTCCTCAATCCCTCTGATCCTGCTACAAGCACAGTGTCATCCACAAACAACAGCTGGCTCACCTCCCACTTTTCTCCATTTTCTTTAACCATCTCCAATCCCTGACCCACTACCCTTGCATTTACTTCTCGCACCACCCCATCCATATATAAGTTGAACAGCCAGGGCGACATAACACATCCCTGACAAAGTCCCACCTTTACCTTGAACCACTCACTCTCTCCATTTCTAATCCTGACACATGCTCTACTGCTCTCATAAAAACTCCTGACAGCTCCTAAAAGCTTTCATCCTACCCCATATATCTGCAGTACCTCCCACAGTGCCTTCCTGTCTACCCTCTCATAAGTCTTTTCCAGATCCATAAAAGCCCAAAATACATCCTTACCCTGTCCTATAGCTTTCTCACATATCTGTCTTACCATAAAAATCTGATCTATGCAACTTCTACATGTCCTAAATCCACACTGTTACTCACCAATTACTCCCTTTGTTCCTCTCCTAATTCTCTCAATCAAGATCCTCCCATAAGCCTTCCCAACTACACTCAACAAACTAATCCCTCTGAAACTACTACACCCACGCTTGTCCCCTTTTCCCTTGTAGATTGGAACTATACAGGCACTCCTCCAGTCCTCTGGCACTCTACCGTCTCTTAAACAAACATTAAATAACCTCACCAGCCAGTCCACCATCACTGTACCTCCTTTTTTTAGACATTCTGCATGGCATCCATCCAGCCCAGGTGCCTTACCTGCTGTCATCATCTTAACAACTGCCTTCACTACATCCTTCCTTATTTCTCTATTTTCCTCACTTCACAGTCATTTTCTTAGCACTTCCCACTGCAACTATCTTTCCCTTCCCTATCCTCCTTCATATTTAGCAACTCCCTAAAATACTCTGCCCATCCTCCTCTTACTGCCATCTCTTCCATTATCATCTCACCATCTGCACCTTTTACCTTTTCTTCTCTACTTGATGCACCTCCTCTTCCTCTCTTAATTTCTTTCCAAAACATCTTTTTATTAATTTAACATTTTTCTGTCATACCCTTACCCCATTTCACATCTGCTCTCCTCTTTGCCTCCTTTACCTTGTGCTTTACTTCTTTTTTCTTCTCTTTGCACCTCTCATATGACTCCCTCGTCCTATATTGTAACCAATCTGTGAAAGCTTGCTTCTTCACTTCTACAACTTTCTTCATTTCCTCATCCCACCACTCACTACCCTTCCTTCTATTTCCTTCCATCCTTCTTGTTCCACACACTATCTTTGCACACTTTGTGACTCCCTCCCTGAACCATCCCCATTCCTCCTCCACACCTAGTTCTAATCTATCCTTCACTCCCTCCCAATCCTCTCTCAGCTTCTTATATTCCTTCTCCTTTTCCTTCTCATTCAAAGAGTTCACTTAATATATTAAAAAAAAAAATATATATATATATATATATTATATATATACAGTATATATATACATATATATATATATATATAATATATATATATATATATAGTTTATTATTGACAGTTGCCTCCTGAAAACTGCCCTGGCCAATTGCCCTCAAGATTTGTCACCGAATTGATAATTGATACGAAGAATTACTTGTACACTATGATGATGATGATGATGATGATGATGATCATAATAATAATAGTAGTAACAATAATAATAATAATAATAATAATAATAATAATAATAATAATAATAATAATAATAATAATAATAATAATAATAATAATAATAATAATAGTAATGTTCCCAAATTACAAATACAAGTAAAAATATAGAAACCTAAAATTAGAAGTAGAAGAAATATTTAACTAAAAATATCAATCATATTAGGTATTTAAGAATTGAATGTCCCCAACAACTGCCCCCATTGAAAAAATAAATAATGAGGAACTAATACAAAGAATTAATTATACATTATAACTATATACCAAGAGATTTTTTCTACTATATACAGGAGATAGCCAAGTCAGAGGCATATACCTACTCCCACCCATTTCACTCCACTCCACCACCCACTCCACTCCTCCCATCTCAGCTTATGGATGACGGGTTATCCCTGCATCTGCCAGGTGACCTAGGTCAAACAAGACACAAACATCCACAGCAAGGCCACTTCGCTAAGTCAGTGACCTCCCTTCTCTGTCCCCTCATGCAGAAAAAAGAGAAGACAGGGAGAATTCCCTTTGGGCTGCGTCAAAATATAATTCACACATAAGCACCCCCCCCATCCCTCCTTTTCTTGCATACTATTATTCATACACAGTCATTCTCCACTCATCCCTTTGCCCTTCCTTGCTCAACAGACATTCAAGTTCACTTCCTCCACCTCTGCCTTCCACACCTTGTACTAATCTTTCATCACATATTCTTTCCATGTGTCCAAACCATCCCCATAATCTTTCATCAGCACTATCTGCCTTTTCCACTCCCACTCTCCTCGTTTCTCACTCTGTCCAACCTAGTAACCCCTATCATACTTCTCAGACATTTCATCTTAGAAACATTTAAGCTTTTCCTCTATGCCTCTCTTAAATTCCAAGTATCTGTTCCATTCAATGCCATCGGCACAATCACCCCTTCATACAATATCCTCTTTGCATCAATTCCCCATTGCCTATTTCTCATAATACTTTTTAATCCCCCAAGGCATTTACTTGTTTCTCTCAATCTACAAGTTACCTCCACCTCTACTCCTACCTTTCCTGCCACATGTGACCCCAAAACCTAAAGCTATCCACTCCCTCCAGCCTCTTTCCTTTTAGACTAACTTCCAATTCACCGCCACCCTCTACCCACATTTACCTTCAATTTTCTTTTATTGCATACCTTCCCAAACTGCCTTTAACTCCCTTAATCCTTCCTCTGATCCTGCCACAAGCCCAGTGTCATCAGGAAACAACACTTGGACATGTTCTACCTGCCCTCCAGTAACCCCACTCCCACCTCCCCAACCACAGCCAGCACCCTTACCCACTCCCAATTTCCCTTTGCCCTCATCCCCAATCAGTACTCCCCTTCCTTTGTCCCCAATCTCTCCTTTCCCCCCCTCTAACCCAGATCCTATACCTTCCCCATTAACACCACAACCTCAACCCAAAACGGCAACATACAACACATACAGAACACACAACATCAACATATTACAACACAACATTGACGGTATTAACACGAAAAAACATGAACTCGAACACTTTCTTAAACAACACAACATACACATTGCAATTATACAAGAAACAAAACTAAGACACTCACACAAAACACCATCATTTCATAATTACACCACCATCAGACAAGACCAGACCAACGGCAATGGCGGTGGACTCATCACCCTGATCCACCACTCCATCTGTTTTGTGGACACAAGTGCCACAACCAAAATTCTCCTCCCTACCACAGATAACACTACAGAAATCCAATCCGTTCGAATCCGCACAGGCAACAAATCAACACTGACAATAGTTAACATGTACATTCCCCCCCAATCATCCCCCACAGTTCCAGACACCTTCAGGCCTCAATTTAGCCAACTAGCTTCAATCCCCAACCTGATCATGGGTGGTGACTTCAACGCCAAGTCATCTGCCTGGTATGTCAACAACCCTGACACAGACAGAGGGCTTGATATACAGACACAGTTTGACTCATTGACTATCATGAACAACACACATAATCATACACATATCCCACACCGAGCCCTCTACACTCCCTCCTCTCCTGATATCACCTTTTGCTCCCCCTGCCTAACCCCAACAACATCATGGAGAGTGGTCGGAACCCTTGGCTCTGACCACCTTCTAATCATCATCACCACCAAAACAAGATACACCCCAGTTGGCCACAGACACACATACACCAATTACAAGAGAGCTAACTGGGAAGCTTTTACTGAAGAGACAGAACAACATTTTGAAACACTTAACAGTACACCAATCACAAACATAAACAATGCTGTGCACACTTTTAATACAATCATACAAAATGCAGACAAGAGATACATCCCTAGAGGCAACAGAAAATCACACAACCCCAACTTCACACCAGAAATCCAAGGCCTCATCAGACAACGAGACACGCTTAAACACAATACCCCCACACCTATCCCTCAAAACATAGCAGACCAAATACAAACACTAAACACTGTCATTGCCAATAAAATGCACAAACAAAAAACACAAAATTGGCAAAACTTTATCAATACACTTGATCACAAAACAAACACCAGCAAATTGTACAAAACACTCAACAGCATTACACTATCCAACAGTAACACAATACGCTCTCATGCAGCAATAATCACAACAACAGACAATCTACCCTCAAACAGACAACAAGCAAACACACTCATAAATCATTTTGCACAGACAAGCCATCTCACTCTGACGACCGACGCACTATTCGACGTAAGAAAGACTTTCCCACAGACTCAGACTATACACCCTTCATAGACAGTCAGACAAAACACATAATACATAATCTCAAGCACTCATCTGCCTGCGGCCCTGATAACATAAGTAACATCCACCTAAAACACATTGGACCACAAGGTATACACGCACTCACAAACACTGCAAACTACAGCTATTCACACAACACTATACCCGACATCTGGAAGCATGGTAAAATAATCACCATTCCAAAACCGAACAAAGACCCAACAATCCCAACATCACACTGCCCAATCACACTTCTCTGCACCTCCTCTAAAGTCATTGAACGCCTAATACTTCAACTTGTCACACCACATATTCCCCTTGCTGACTCACAACACTGTTTTAGGCCACTACACTCCACAAACACTCTTCTGATAAACATCACACAAAGAATTTTAGATGGCATCAATTCAGATAGGCCCCACCACAGAACACTTCTTATAACATTAGACATTAGTAAAGCTTTTGATGCTATCCCTCGCCACAACCTAACAAATAAAATATATAACACAGACATGCACAATAACACCAAAAGATGGCTGGCCAATTATCTGGCAGGTAGGAATGCTTACGTGTCATATAATGGCCAATCATCGCACATCAGAAACATTAAGGGCTCTGTTCTATCCCCCACACTCTTTAATCTATACATGCATGACTTACCCACACCAGACACCTCAGAAATACAAATCTCTTCCTACGCAGACTACATATCAATCACATGCACACATCGTAACACAGACAAAGCTGCAGAAATAATCCAGCCATACCTTGATACACTCAACACATGGTTCATCACAAACAGACTCAAAATAGCTCCAACCAAATCTACAGCAACACTTCTCACCAACTGGACAAAAGAACACAAATACATACCTCATCTCAACATCAACAACACTCTAATATCACACACAAACACACCGAAAATTCTTGGTGTAACATACGATACATCCATGTCTTTCAAACAACACATCACAAACATAAAAAACAAATGTACACCTAGACTTAACGCACTTAAGTCAATCACTGGAACAACATTTGGACAAAACAAAGAAACTAATACAATAATATACAAACAATGCATACGCTCAGTGATGAATTATGCGAGTCCTGCATGGGCTCCTAATCTCAGTAAGACACACCACAACACCCTTCAAATCATACAAAACAAAGCCCTAAAAACAATTACAGGCTGCACAAATACAACACCTACAGACCATTTACACCATGAAACAAAAGTCCTCAAAGTCAAGGACCACCTCGACATGAGAGGCACACAAACACTTGCCGCAGCCACCACAAACACATCACACCCGCTACACTACATAGCAGAACACCCACACACACCAAGAAACATTAAAACAACACCCAAAGACCTGTATCACACACAGATACTCTCTTCTCTTCCTCCACAACCACCAAATACCAGCCTCCGGAAACATATTCATAATCATATCACTCATCGCTCCATTAACACACTGAAAGACAACACACTGCTGCATGCCAGACCCCCTGATATCCACCCTTCTGAATCCTCTCTCCCACGAAAGGACAGAGTCCACCTGGCCAGACTGCAGTGCGGCCACCACCCAGCACTTCTAAGCTACCAGAAGAGGCTGGATGACCGCATTGTGAACAGCTGCCCAGGATGTAACACTTCACCCCATACCATACAACACATAATGGAAGACTGCATTATACACAATCATGCACGCAAACAACACAACATACACTCTATAAAGGATTTGTGGGAAAACCCAGTTTCAGCTGTGGCCTTCCTTGGGGAGACGGGACTGCTCGGACAGACAGTCTAGGGAACGACAACAACAACAACAACAACAACAACTGGCTCACCTCCCACTTTTCTCCATTTTCTTGAACTATCTCCTATACCCTGCCCATTACCCTTGCCAGTCACGAACCAGAGCCATCTGGCGTCAGTCGATCAAACCGCAATGTAAACAAACCTTGTCCAAACACGTGCGATGAGAAAGATTTTCCAGGATTTAGTAAGTATGAAAGCAGGAACTTAAGTCAGTTATTAGAGATAGAGAGAGATATGAGGAAAAATAGGATTCAGTGGGAGAATGAAATTATGGACTTAAGAAAAGACATCATAGGATTAATAGACTGCTTAGCACAGGCGAATCACAAAATTTCTAACCCAAGAAAAACCAACTTGGATCTTAAAAACGAAATTAAAGAAATGAAAAGGGATATAAATGAGTTGAAGAATGATAATGAAAAGAAGAAAACTAATAATAACAACAGCGAAAATTTAAAGAAAGAGATGAACAATAAATCACAAGAATTGACACAAAAGATCGAAGAGAACCTAGGTGAGGAAAGTATTCAGAAAATTAAGAAGTGGAAGGAAAACATAAAAAACAAGGAAACTGCTTCTAAAGAAATAGTCAAGCAGCAAATGCAGGATAATGCAAAAGACACAATTATCCAAGTGATTAACGAAAAAGCAAACTGGGTCAGGGATAGATAGAAAAAAATGTATTGTGGTATATGAACTAAAAGAAAAACAGGGATTGGCGAGGTACATGAGAGAAAAAGAAGAAAAAGAGACAGCAGTAGAAATCTAAATGAAATTCAGGGGGAAGAAAGAGAAGCACGCATAGACCTGGAAGAGACATATAGAATCGGTCGCTATTTTAAGGATAGAAATCGACCTCTAAAGATAAAATGAAGGTCATAGATGGTAGTAGAAGACATATTTGAAAAAGTAGGCAACTTGGCAAAGAGTGAAAAGTATAATAAGATATGGATAAAAGAGAAATGAGTACTGAGGAATTAGAAAAAGAAAAGTCACAAAGAGAAGAAGCAAAGGAAAAAAACTTGATGAGAATGGAGACAGAATGCAAAGAATTCCATTGGAAAGTAATCGACATGAGATTGAGACAGTGGCGCATCAAAACGAAAAAACCAAGGACAGTAAAAATAATGGAGAAGGAAGAAAATTAAAAGTGGCCTATACTAACATTGACGGATTAATTTCAGGTCTGAACGAACTCAGTGATTATCTGTTAGAAGAACAACCTGACATAATGGGAAATGTAGAGACTAAACTAAGAGGTGAAATACCATCCATCATTATTGGACAAGGTCTATACAATTACTGGATAAAAAAACAGGGACAAGAAACAGGGAGGGGGAATCATGTTCTTGGCCAAGAAAGACCTAAACATGACAAAAATTACATAGGGCAAAGGTAATGTTGTACTGATCATGATAAAAGTCAAAGGCAAGAATATGAAAAGTAGAAAGTTTGTGGTGACCTATGTGCCTCCAAAAACGAATGCTTGGAAAGAGAACGAACATACAAAAATGCTAGAAGATACAAGAAAATCACTAAATGAGATACTAATGGGTAAGGGTAATCTGGTAATTAAGGGGAACTTCAATTGCAAAGAAATTTGTTGAGACAATATGACAGTGCGAGGAGGAGATGATTTGTGGGGCAATGTACTGCTAGACATGACCATGGAGTACACAATGACCCAATGGGTCAATGAAAACACAAGGTACAGAAACAATGAAGAGCCATCGAAACTAGATTTAATATTTACAACAGAACCTGAAATAGTGGACAGAGTCCATTACAAGACACCAATTGGAAAGAGTGACCATGTACTCATCGAAACTGTACTAAAGGAAGAAATAGACATGGAGAGGAATGAAAAGTATAGGAAAGGAAGATTGATGTACAACAAAACAGACTTTGCAAAACTAAAGACATTCTTCCGGAATGCAAACTGGGAAAAATTCTATATGGAAGAGACAAAGTACCACACAGAAAATTACTAAAAAAAACTGGAACACATTGGAGGAATACAAGGGAACCTACTAAAATGGATGGAGGACTTCCTGACTGGTAGAAAGATGAGAGTAGTGCTCAGAGAAAAATATTCAGATTGGAAAGAGGTGATCAGTGGAATACCGCAAGGATCTGTACTGGCACCAATATTGTTTGCTATCTATATGAATGACATGGACGAGGACGTGAACTGTTACATGAGCTTCTTTGCTGATGACGCCAAACTGTTAAGGAAAGTAGAAACTGATAAGGACTGTGAAACACTGCAAGAAGACCTGAATAGGATATGGAACTGGAGTCAGAAATGGGAAGTGGACTTTAATACTAAGAAGTGTAGCATAATGGGGTTTGGAAAAAGCAAAAACAGAATATCAGGAAAATATACAATTGGAACCAAGGAAGTAAGGAAAGTAGGATCTGAAAAAGATTTGGGAGTAATCATCACGAACGACTTGTCCTATGATAAACAGATTAACAAAATTGTCGGGGAGACTTACAACTTGCTAAGATCAATAAAAGTGGCATTTGCATACTTGGACGAAGACATGATAAAAAAAATATTGGTTACATTGATAAGGCCTAGACTAGAGTATGCGGCGACATTATGTCAGAGTGAAAAGCTATCCCTCTAACAATTGTGGTCCCCCAGTACCAAAAAGAATATAAAGAAAATAGAAAGAATCCAAAGAGCAGCTACAAAAATGGCACCTGCACTTGCAAACCTGTCATACGAGGAGAGATTGGCTAAACTGGAGTTACCAACACTGGAGCAAAGAAGAGAGAGAGGTGACCTACTGACCATCTACAGAATCATGAAATGCACAGAGATACTTGATAGAGAGGACTTATTTAACTGGGACAAGAGAAACACAAGAGGACATGGAAAGAAAATAAAAAAAACAGCTATAGAAGAGAACTGAAGAAAAACAGTTTTCCACATAGAGTTTTGGACACTTGGAACAAACTGGATAATGAAATAGCATGCGCAAAAACCATTCATGAGTTTAAAAGCAAACTAGACACTGTGAGATACAATGGCGGGACACCACGAGCATAGCTCCCCTTCCCGCAAAATACAACTAGGTAAATACAACTAGGTAAATACCACCTCATCCATGTACACACTGAACAGCCATAGTGACATGACACATCCCTGATGCAGTCCCACCTTTACGTCAAACCACTCACTCTCTCTATTTCCCATTCTAACACAGGCCCTTCTACTTTCGTAAAAACTCTTGACTGCTCTTAACAACTTTCCCCCAACCCCACATATCTGCAAAACCTCCCACAATGCCTTCCTATCTACTCTATCATAAGCCTTTTCCAAATCCATAAAGGTCCAAAAAACATCCTTACCTTTTCCTAAAGCTTTCTCATGTATATGCCTTACCACAAAAATCTGATCCACACAACCCCTACCTTTCCTAAACCAACACTGTTCCTCACCAATTACTCATTCTATACCTCTCCTAGTCCTCTCAATTAAAACCCTCCCATACACTCAACAAAATGATTCCTCTGAAACTACTGCACTCACATTTGTCCCCTTTTCTCTTTTAAGTGGAACTATATAGGCACTCCTCCAGTCCTCAGGCACTCTACCCTCCCTTAGACATACATTAAACAACCTCACTAGCCTGTCTTCTACTACTATACCTCCTTTCTCCAGGCACTCTGCATGCCACCCAACTAATCCAGGTGCCTTACCTGTTCTCATAATTTCCAGAGCTACTTGCACCTCATCTTTTCTTATTTCTCCTTCATTTTCCTCTCCCATTACCATAATTTTCTTAGTGTCTCCTACTGCTACCACCAATCCTTCCCTATCCTTCTCCACATGCAACAGCTCTAAAATACTCCTCCTATCTTCCCCATGCAGCCTCCTCTTCCGTGAAGATATGTTTCTATGCCCCTTTTACCATTTCTTTACTTGACTCACCTCCCCTTAATCCTTTGATTTCCTTCCAAAACATCTTTTTATTGCTATCAAATTTTTGTCATATTCCTCTCCCATGTTGCATCTGCTCTCCTTTTTGCCTCTTTTATCTTTTGTTTTACTTTTCTTTTTTCTTTATATCTCTCATATTTTTCTCTCATCCTACCCTGTAACAAGTCCCCTGAATGCTTGCTTCTTCACTTTATTATCCCACCACTCACTACCCTTCCTTTTATTCCCTCCCATCCTCCTTGTTCCACATACCATCTTTCCACACCTTGTCACTTCCTCTTTGAAACAACTCCAGTCTCTTCCACACCTACTACCACTCTATCCTTCACCACCTCCCACACTTCTCTCAGCGTCTCCTTGTACTCCTGCTCCTTTTCCTTCTCATTAAAACAATTTGCTCTAAGCACATCTCTGCCCTCCACCCATTTCCTCTTTCTCCACCTATCTCCACTCACAACTTACCTTCCTCCAAAAAATTATCTGATATTCCCCTACTCTCTCCCCTAAGAACATAGACATTCAAAACTCTTCATACTCTTTACCTAGATACCACTAAATAGTCCATTAATGCCTTATCAACCATCCTTCCATCCACCAATCTCTCCCATGTGTATTTATGCTTGACTTTTTTCCTAGACACTGTGTTAACTGTCACCAACTCTCTTTCTAAACACATATCCACTAAATTTGAAGGTTTTTTTTTTATCTTCTATCATTTCAGAACTATTTGAAGGATTTAATACCAGTAAAGTGCAACAGATAGCTGATTCTGTGTACTATTGGTGGGTATAAGAGCTAGAGAGTATGGAGGACTGGAAAGCACCGGAATATTGGAAGAGAGTGACCTGCATCATCATGATTCGTGCCAGATTAAAAAATTTAGAAATCTTAGCTGCAGCTCTGTGCTCCTTGAATACTGTGAATGCCATGAGATGTGAGCTGGAGAATTGTGATGGAGATGTGGAAGCAGTGGCTAGCAGGAAGGGTCATAGCAGGAGCTCTGACTCTCTCCACACAACGAAATTCGTCAAGAAGCTGCAAAAAAAAAGGTGTAGCAAGATCACAAAGCAATGCGGACCTTGGCGAGAGAGATGGGCATTGGAGTGGCGACTATGAGGAAAGCACTGAACAAGGATCTTCACTATTCCTCATAGAAAAGGTGCAAGGGCCAACTATTCACTGCCAAGGCCCAAGAGAACCACCTTACAAAAGCCAAGAAACTCCTCAACAAAGTCAAATACCCAGTCAAGCCAGGAATGCTCTGGTTCTTCTCAGACAAGAAGAACTTCTGCCAGGACCAGTTGCACAATGCGCAGAACAATAGGTGGCTAGCCTACAGTCCACCTAAAGTCCCATGTTTCATGAAGACCAAGTTCCTTTAAACTGTATTTACCTAGTTTTACCTAGTTGTGTCTTACAGGAAGGGGAACTGTGCTCATGGTGTCCCATCTCTATATATCACCATATCTAATTTGCTCTTAAATTCTTGTATTGTTTTTGCACACACTATTGTTTCATCCAGTATGTTCCATACATCCACCATTCTGTGGGGAGAACTTTTTTTTTCATGTCTATTCTATAACTGGGGTATTGGCTGCATGTTATTGTGGCAAAGTAGCATGAAGTTGGTACTTTAGGGTCTATATGGTGCACCCCTATGGACCAGAGCCACACATCATTTTGTCTGTGATAGAGGAAGACTGTTCATAGAGAAATTATGACACTTTTATTATACTACAACTGTCCCTCCATTATGCTGTCCCCCAACCCCTTGTTACTGTCCTGTACCATTTCTCTGAATATTCATTTCCTTTTTTTTGCCTACCCTGTGGTGGGGGATAGAATGCTGCCACCAAGTCTTCCCACTTGAGTCATAAAAGGTGACAAAAAGCGGGACTGGGGTTAGGACTAGGAATCCTGTTACCTGTAGCCCCACAGGGGACATTCCTTTAAAAAAAAAAAAAAAAAAAAAAAAAAAAAAAAAAAAAAAAAAAAAGTAAAGGCATAAGAGGGTCTAGGAGTTTTCCAACCAGTACCCTAAGGTTTGGGTCTTTTAATGTGCATGGATGTGGTATAGATGAGAGTAAAAGGGAAAAGATAGGCAGTATGTTTGTGAGAAGAAAGATGGATGTGCTGGCTTTGAGTGAAACTAAATTGAAAGGGAGGGGCAAGTGTGAGTTTTGGAGTGAAGTTGGGAGGTTTTCAGGAGTGAAGAGAGGACGAGGGAGAGAAGGGGTGGCTATACTAGTAAGCAAAGAGATAGTTAAGCATGTAGTGGAGTGGAAGGAGGTTTCTTCAAGGTTGATGTGGATGAAGGTGAAGCTGGGAAGGGATATGTATTTACCTAGTTGTATTTTACGGGAAGGGGAGCTATGCTCGTGGTGTCCCATCTTCATATCTCATTTTATCTAAACTGTTTTTAAATTCATGAATTGTTTTTGCACACACCACTTTTTCATCCAACTTATTCCTGATGTCTATTACTCGGTGGGGAAAGCTGTTCTTTTTCAGGTCCCTTCTATAACTGTCTTTTTTTATTTTCTTTCAGTGTCCTCTTGTATTTCTACTATCCCATTTTATTAGATCCTCTCTATCAATAGTTTCTATGCCTTGCATGATTCTATAAATAGTTATCAAGTCTCCTCTCTCTCTTCTTTGTTCTAATGTCTGTAGTTCAAGTTTTGTTAGTCTCTCTTCATATGATAGTTCTGAGAGTGTTGGTGCTAGTTATGTAATTGCTCTTTGTATTCTTTTAAGTTTTGTTATACTGTACATTTTTTTGTACTTGGTGACCACATTGTCGCTGCATATTCCAATTTTGGTCTTATCAAAGTAACTAGTATTTTCTTCACCATTTCTTCATCCAGGTATGTAAAAGCCACTTTGATTGTTCTTATTAAGTTATAAGTTTCTCCAGGAGACGCAACAACAGCTGCGGGAGGGAAGGATTCACCATGTTGGGGATATGATGGCCCAGACAGACGAGACCGACGAGGAATATATTCTTGGAGAGCTCATCGCCGCCCACAGACCTGACAAGGACACTGCTCCCGGTGAGGACGGAGTCACCTACTCCATGCTGGCACACCTCGGACCTGCAGGAGATGAGGCCTTTTTCCGTGTGATGAATGTGTCCTGGAGAACCGGGAGACTGCCCACAGCCTGGAAGACAGCCACAATAGTGCAGATCCTCAAACCCAAGGAACCCGTTGCCTACTGCCCCATCAGCCTGGTCAGCTGTATGGGAAAAACAGCAGAAAGAATGGTACTCAACAGATTGCCATGGAAACTAGGTCCGTTGCATGAGCATATATATGCTTATCGCAAGGGCACTGGTACGGCCCACAGCATTGCCACCCTTCTTGCAGGAGTGAGCAGCGAGCCCTCCATCGCCATTTTTCTCGATCTGGAGAGGGCCTTTGAGCTAGCCAGTCCTCTGGCTATCTAAGACACTCTCGCATGCAAAGGTGTGAGAAGAAGACTTCTCAACTGGATAGTTAGTTACTTAAGGCAGTCCGTCGTTGACGACGAAGGCGTCCTCTCTCTCTTGAAAATTTATAAAGTAAAACATTGGTAAGATCATTATCGATGTCACTGATGTATGCGCCGATGGCTCCTCAAGCCAAACTCTGAGGCGCAGTGCTTTCCACATGTTGGACATGGGATACCGTCCCCAGGTGGAAGAGGGTTTTGGGCCTGGTACTCATGCCTGTGGGTTTGCTGGAGGTTTCTGGTAGCTGTGCATTTTTCCTTGAAAGTCTCAGCTGCTTGCTTGATGGTTAAGCGCCAAGTACATCGGTCCAAGGCAAGGGTTTCCAGTTGGTTTGGTTCTCTACCTCATTTTTTAAGGTTTCGTTTCAGCTGGTCTTTGAACCTCTTCTTCTGTTCACCAGTCGCACGGGTCCCATCTCTCAGTTCACCATAGAAAACCTGTTGAGGGAGATGGTTTTCTGGCATTCGTATGACATGTCCAACCCAGCGCAACTGGCGGGTGATTATCATTGACTCTATGCTGGTGGTGTTAGCAGTTTGAAGAATGTCGACGTGTGGTACACGGTTACGCCAAATGATGCCTAAAATGCACTGTAGACAGCGGATGTGGAAGGCCTCCAGTCTGCGGACTTATTTACTGTAAAGTGTCCAGGACTCACTGCCATACAGTAGAATGGGAAGACAGATGGCAACATACACTTTGACTTTGGTTTTAACAGTCAGGTCTCGGTTTGTATATACCCTCTCCCTGAGCTTCCCAAAGCTTACTGTGGCCTGGCGAATGCAGTTCTGAATCTCTGGTTCAAGCTCACAGGTAGAAGAGAGAATGCTACCAAAATACTTGAAGATATCCACATTTTTTAGTTCTTCCCCTTCCTCCGTAAACCTGGAGAGTATGTTGGGGTTATGCCATTGGGGTTCGAATAGGTACTGAAGTACCTCAGTCTTGTCCACATTGACCAGCATACCTCCTGCTCGGTATGCACCATTGGTGGCTGTAATATTTCTCTGGAGTGCTTGCTGTGTTGGGGCTGGGTATGCTGCATCATCAGCATACTGAAGATCAAATATGTAGGTTGTGCGGACTTTGGTTTTAGATTTCAGCAGCTGAGGATTGAATAGGCTTCCGTCTAATCTGTAGTTTATGGCAATGCCGTCTTCAGCTCAGGTGTTATAGTGTGCTTAGGAGGGTAATGGCAGAAAGGTACAAGTTGAATATGGTGGGTGCAAGGATGCAGCCTTGTTTAACACCAATCGATACCTCAAAAGGGTCCAATAGCAGGCCCCCTGCACATACTCTTGCGGACATACCTTGATGGAATGCTCTAATGATGGCTATAAACTTGGGTGGGCATCCGCACTTTGTCGTGATCTTCCAGAGCATCTCTCGGTTCACGGTGTCAAACACTTTTGATAGATCAACAAAGGCAAAGTAGAGGTCCTGTCTCTGTTCTCGTGCTTTTTCCAGTAGTTGTCTGGCGACAAAAATCATGTTAGAGGTGCATCTTTCCTTTCTAAATCCGCACTGTGTCTCAGGTAGTACTAACTCTGAAACGTAGCCGAGTAGTCTTGTAACATTACGTGAATGTTACTTGCGCATAGGTGCCGAAGGAGTGAAGGAGACTCCGGTGAGTTTGGTTGCTTTATTCTGGTTAGCGCAAGTGTCGACCTAGGCTGGGTCGACGCGGGCAGGGCTCAGAGCCCTGCCCTAAACCACAAAGGTGACCGCGAGGCTCGGGTCGGGCACTGCTGGGTACAAGTACTGAAAGGAACTGGCCGGGGACACCAGAACTGGCATCTTTATATAGGCCTCATGGGACGCTAAAGTAGCACACGACCCAACCTGACCGAAACATGGCTCGGCAGGGCTTAGGTTGTGCATTCAAGAGGATACAAATACATGTAGTACAGGCCTATAGACTTAACCTACATACAATTAATATAAGGCCGAAGGCCAGCTACTTCTACACATTATATCCATTCCTGGTCCATCCCATTTCTGCGGCGGCGATGCTATAAGCCAAAATACCGCGTCGAAGCACATGTAGGGGGCTTGTCCACCACATTTACTGGCCGGGGACACCAGAACTGGCATCTTTATATAGGCCTCATGTGTACGCTAAAGTAGCACACGACCCAACCTGACCGAAACATGGCTCGGCAGGGCTTAGGTTGTGCTTTCAAGAGGATACAAATGCATGTAGTACAGGCCTATAGACTTAACCTACATACAATTAATATAAGGCCGAAGGCCAGCTACTTCTACACATTATATCCATTCCTGGTCCATCCCATTTCTGCGGCGGCGAAACTATAAGGATGTACATGTTCTAAGGGGAGAGAGTGGGGGAATATCAGATAATTTTTTGGTGGAAGGTAAGTTGAGAGTGGAGAATAGGTGGAGGAAGAGAAAAAAGGACAAAAGGTAGGGAGGTGCTCAGAGTGAACTGCTTAAATGAGAAAGAAAAGGAGAAGTATACGAAGAAGCTGAGAGAGGAGTGGGAGGGAGTGAAGGATAGAGTAGACCTAGGAGTGGAGGAGGAATGGGGATGGGTCAAGGAGGGAGTCATAAGGTGTGCAAAGATGGTGTGTGGAACAAGGAGGATGGGAGGAAATAGAAGGAAGGGTAGTGAGTGGTGGGATGAGGAAGCAAAGAAATGTGTAGAAGAGAAGAAGCAAGCTTTTATAGATTGGATACAAATTAGGATGAGGGAATCATATGAGAGGTACAAAATAAAGAGAAGGGAAGTCAAGCATAAGATAAAGGAGGCAAATAGGAGAGCAGAGTCAGAAGACTAAGTGTCAGACCCTTGAAGTTACCAAATGGAAGTAAGGTGGAAATTTCCCTTTCAAATTATATATGTATATATATTATATATACTATATATATATATATATATATATATATATATATATATATATATATATGATTTGGATGATGGAGAACATAAACACAGGGAAAGGCACAGAACCCTAAACACACTAACATTTTGTTCGCATAGAACTTCTTCAGAGAGTGTATGGAAAACTGTAATTGAAGTTTATGTATGTAAGAGGCCGGTAGTTGTACGAATGGTAATCAGGTGAAATACATGCTGAGTCAACAAGTCAAGATTCGACGCCTACTGTTGTTACAAACAAAGATTGGAAGGCGTCGTTCTGTCTATGTAAACACACCGACGGAGGTGACTGCTTTATAATCGCTGATGTAATCTAAACTGTGTTAGCTGCAGACCACCTCCGTGAAGACATACCACTTGCGCAATGACGTCATGTTTTTGCTTCTATGCTTTTGCTTATGCAGCAATAATTCTGGAAGAACTGTAACAGCCTCTCGGATTGGAGGTAAATGGGTATGTAGAGAAATACTATTGGCTTTAAAAGGAAAAGACACGCCCTTAAGGTGTGTCACTTGTGTTGAAACGTAAAAGACTATTGGACGAATAAAAAGTGACGTCTGAACGAAGGTGCTCTGAAGTAATGGAGAGAACCGGTGGGCACTCTCTGCGTGTAGTCCGTTAGTTTAACAAGCAAGAAATTCACCACCCTTTTATTAACCCAAAAGGTCGAGAGAACTAGGCATGGGGCCTAATGAAATTGGAAACTAGTGAGACTAAAGGAAATACAGGGCATAGGGCCTACTGCATAAGAAGAACTTGAACATTTAGTGAAACTCACGTAACGAAGGCAAGGGGCCTCGAGACGTGGTGACAAGGGTGGTGAAATTGTACTAAACTTAGTTATCTTGTCAGATACTTGGGAAAGGTCGTTTTTCTGGCGTGTTCTAGAATTAAAATACTAGTTTGTTTTGTTAAATTGATGAATCCTCCTCGATGGTTCAATGAATTCTTAGTTGAAATATATGATTCTACAATTCTTCTAGTGAATTTATCAAAACCTTTATGCAGCACTTCAGTTCCTCTCCAGTTTGGTAAATGATCGAATTTTTCTGCATGAATTACTAAAGAATTAGACGTCCTATATGCTTTTATGTCGTTTTTATGTTCACAAATTCTTTTATCTAATCCCCTTCATGACTCGCCATAATATGCCATTGTGCAATCATTGCACTGGATTTTGTATACGACACTGTTTTCGGAATTGGTTCTCTTTTTGGAAGTCTTTACCAAATCACCTATCCTCTTATTAGTTATTTTGGCTATGTTTATACCTGTTTTTGTTCAATATTTGTCTATTATTGGTGAAGTTTCTGAGCCAGGTACTGATATGAAATTGGTTGTATTTTTTAGCATTTCTCTCATTCTTTCCATGATTATAAATATTTATTGCTTTTCTTTTTATTCTCCTCAACACTCCCTCTGGGTAGCCAAGTTTGTCAAAGGTTTTCCTCTAGGTATTCTTTGCTACATATTCATAGTGCCCTAAGAAAAAACCTATTACTATACCACTCTTTGTCCTATCATCATGTGCGGAGAAGTAGTGTACCAAATCCTCTTTGTTTTCTTTCTGTATACTGAGAAAGTCATAGTTTTTCTTACTCGTCGTATTAATGTATCTAGGAAGGGCAATTGTCCATTGTGTTCCTCTTCTACTGTGAACTGGATATTGATGTTGACCGCGTTAAGCACTCTCACTTTATTATTTACGTTAGTGTTTTCGGGGATGATAGCGAGGACATTGTCTACATATCTAAACCAGTTTGATCCTGTACCATTAATTCTGATAAAGTTTTCTTTTTCCAATAACTCCATGTATAGAGAGGCCATCACTGCACTTAAAGGACTACCCATAGCAAGACCTCTGTGTTGTTCATACTCATCATCATTAAAAGTAAATGCACCAAAATTTATGCATAAATCTATCAATTCTGTATAATCTTGTTTTCTTACGGGTAGGTCAGCATCGTTCATATCTTTTATTACTCTCTTTACTGCCTCTAACACGGCGTTGGTGGAAACATTTGTAAATAAAGCCTTAACGTCATAGCTTACTAACTTTTTCCCATGAAATCTAAATCCTTTAGTCTTGGGAAAAGATCGTTGGTATTTGTTAAATGTGTATTACTGATCGACCCCATTGCCTGTGATAACGGTTTGGCTAGACATTTTGCTAGTCTGTGGGGTGCACTGCCAACCCCTGAAGTTATGGGTCACATTGGAGCATTAGGTTTGTGAATTTTTGGTATATTTATAATCGTGGAAAGAAAGAGAGAAATGCTGAAAATACTACCAATTCTATATCAGTACCTGGCTCAGAAACTTCACCAATAATAGACAAATATTTAACAAAAACAAGTATAAACATAGCCAAAATAACTAATATGAGAATAGGTGATTTGGTAAAGACTTCCGAAAAGAGAACCAATTCCGAAAACAGTGTCGTATACAAAATCCAGTGCAATGATTGCACAATGGCATATTATGGTGAGTCATGAAGAGGATTAGACAAAAGAATTTATGAACATAAAAACAACATAGAAGCACATAGGACGTCCAATTCTTTAGTAGTTCATGCGGAAAAATTCGATCATTTACCAAACTGGAGAGGAACTGAAGTGCTGCATGAAGGTTTTGATAAATTCACTAGAAGCATTGTAGAATCAGCATATATTTCAACTAAGAATTCATTGAACCATCGAGGAGGATTCATCAATTTAGCAAAACAAACTAGTATTTTAATTCTAGAACATGCCAGAAAAATGACCTTTCCCAAGTATCTGACAAGATAACTAAGTTTAGTACATAAACTTCAGTTACAGTTTTCCATACACTCTCTGAAGAAGTTCTACGCAAACAAAATGTTAGAGTATTTAGGGTTCAATGCCTTCCCCTGTGTTTATGTTCTCCATCATCCAAATCATGTCTAAAATATTTGTCAAAAAATATATATATATATACATACATACATACATATATATACATATATATATATATATATATATATATATATACACACACATATATACACACATATATACATACATACATATACATACAAGAATTGACACAAAAGATCGAAGAAAACTTAGGTGGGGACAGTATCCAGGAAATTAAGAAGTGGAAAGAAAATATTGAAAATAAAGAAATTGCTTTCAAAGAAATAGTCAAGCAGCAAATGCAAGATTATGCAAAAGACACAATCATTCAAGTGATTAACGAAAAAGCAAATTGGGTCAGGGACACAGTAGATAGGAAGAAATGTATTGTGGTTTATGGGCTTAAAGAAAAACAAGGATTGGCGAGGTACATGAGAGAAAAAGAAGAAAAAGAGACAGCAGTAGAAATCCTTAATGAAATTCAGGGGGGAGACAGTGATTCAGGCACAGACTTAGAAGAGACTTACAGAATTGGTCGCTATACTAAGGATAGGAATCGACCTCTAAAGATAAAACTAAGGTCACAAGTGGTAGTAGAAGACATATTTGAAAAAGTAGGTAACTTGGCAAAGAGTGAAAAATACAATAAGATATGGATAAAAAGAGAAATGAGTACTGAGGAATTAGAAAAAGAAAGGGCACTAAGAGAAGAAGCAAAGGAAAAAAACTTGAAAAGATCAGAGACAGAATGCAAAGAATTCCAGTGGAGAGTAATAGACTTGAGATTAAGACAATGGCGCTTCAAAACGAACAAAACAAGGGAAGAAGAAACCAGGGAGAAGGAAGAAAATTAAAAGTGGCCTATACCAACATTGACGGACTAATTTCGGGACTGAACGAACTCAATGATTATCTGTTAGAAGCAAAACCAGACATAATGGGAATTGTAGAGACCAAACTAAGAGGTGAAATACCATCCACTGTTATCGGACAAGGTTTATACAACTACTGGATAAAAAACAGGGACAAGAAACAGGGAGGGGGAATCATGTTCTTGGCCAAGAAAGACCTAAAGGTGACAAAAATTGCAGAGGGCAAAGGTAATGCTGAATTGATCATGATAAAAGTCGAAGGCAAGAATATGAAAAGTAGAAAGTTTGTGGTGACTTATGTGCCTCCAAAAACAAGCGCTTGGAAAGAAATCGAACATAAAAAAATACTAGATGACACAAGAAAATCACTCAATGAGATACTAATGGGTAAGGGTAATCTGGTAGTTATGGGGGACTTCAATTGCAAAGAAATTTGTTGGGACAGCATGACAGTGCAAGGAGGAGATGACTCGTGGGGCAATGTACTGCTAGATATGACCATGGAGTACACAATGACCCAATGGGTCCGTGAAAACACAAGGTACAGAAATAATGAAGAGCCATCGAAACTAGATCTAATATTTACAACAGAGCCTGAAATAGTGCATAAAGTCCAGTATGAGACACCAATTGGAAAGAGTGACCATGTACTCATCGAAACTATACTAAAGGAAGAAATAGACATAGAGAGGAACGAAAAGCATAGGAAAGGAAGACTGAGGTACAACAAAACAGACTTTACAAAACTAAAGACATTCTTCCGGAATGCAAACTGGGAAATATTTTACAGGGAAGAAACAGCAGTGGAAGAGAAATGGAATATATTGATGGAAAACTACAATGAAGGGGTAAACAGGCATGTACCAAGACAAAAGCGAGAGAGAGAGTACATTAAATGTTGGTTCAACAAAAGATGCAGTGAGGCAAAAGACAGAAGGGACAAAGCTTGGAAAAAGTGGAGAAAAGACAAAAAACAAAGCAAATGGCAAATTTATGTTAACTATAGAAATGAGTATGTTAATGTGAGAAGAGAGGAGAAAAGGAACCATGAGAAGGATATTATAGACAAATGCAAAGAGCAACCCAAACTATTCTATCGGTATGTGAATGGTAAACTTAAAAACAAACAGGAATTGGTGAAACTATGCCAAGGAAACATAGAATACACAGAAGATTTAGAGATGGCCGAAGTCATGAACAATCACTTTAAATCTGTTTTCACCAGAGAGAAAATACCAAATTGTGACATAGACAAAAACAAGAAATCTCCCCTCATGAATGAGTTTACAGCATCACTAAAGGAAATATCAGAACATTTATCAAGGCTGGATGTCAGAAAATCACATGGCCCGGACGGTATTGCAAATTGGATTCTAAAGGAGTGCAAAGAAGTACTAACAGACAAAATACACATCTTAATAAACAGCTCACTCAAAGAAGGAAAGATACCCGAGGACTGGAAAAACGCTAACATTGTACCAATACACAAAGGAGGAAACAAAGAAGAACCCACCAACTATAGGCCAGTATCACTAACAAGCACCATAGCCAAAATTTGTGAGAAAATAATCAAGAATAGATGGGTAAAACATCTGGAAGACAATGACATATTAAACCCAAGACAATTCGGATTCAGACAAGGAAGATCATGCTCCACAAACTTAATATGCTTTTACTCAAGACTAATAGACATAGTGCAAGAAAGAAATGGATGGGCTGATTGTGCATTCCTAGACTTGCAAAAAGCCTTTGACAAAGTACCACACAGAAAACTACTAAAAAAACTGGAACACATAGGAGGAATACAGGGAAACCTACTAAAATGGATAGAGGACTTTCTGACCGGTAGAAAGATGAGAGTAGTGCTCAGAGAAAAATATTCAGACTGGAAAGAGGTGATCAGTGGAGTACCGCAAGGATCTGTGCTGGCACCAATAATGTTTGCTATCTATATGAATGACATGGATGAGGACGTGAACTGCTACATGAGCTTCTTTGCCGATGACGCCAAACTACTAAGGAAAATAGAAACTGATGAGGACTGTGAAGCACTGCAAGAAGACCTAAATAGGGTATGGAACTGGAGTCAGAAATGGGAAGTGGACTTTAATACTAAGAAGTGTAGCATAATGGAGTTTGGAAAAAGCAAAAACAGAATATCAGGAAAATATACAATTGGAACCAAAGTAAAGAAAGTAGGATCCGAAAAAGATTTGGGAGTAATTATCACGAACGACTTGTCCTATGATATACAGATTAACAAAATTGTCGGGGAGACTTACAACTTGCTAAGATCAATAAAAGTGGCGTTTACATACTTGGACGAAGACATGATGAAAAAAATATTGGTTACATTGATAAGGCCTAGATTAGAGTATGCAGCGACATTGTGGTCCCCCAGTACCAAAAAGAATATAAAGAAAATAGAAAGAATCCAAAGAGCAGCTACAAAAATGGCACCTGCACTTGCAAACCTATCATACGAAGAGAGATTGGCTAAACTGGAGTTACCGACACTGGAGCAAAGAAGAGAGAGAGGTGACCTATTGACCATCTACAGAATCATGAAAGGCACAGAGGTACTCGATAGTGAGAGCTTACTTAACTGGGACAAAAGAAACACAAGAGGACATGGAAAGAAAATAAAAAAACATAGCTATAGAAGAGAATTGAAGAAAAACAGTTTTCCTCATAGAGTTTTGGACACTTGGAACAAACTGGAAAATGGAATAGTATGCGCAAAAACCATTCATGAGTTTAAAAACAAACTAGACACTGCAAGATACAAAGGCGGGACATCACGAGCATAGCTCCCCTTCCCGCAAATACAACTAGGTAAAATACATACATACATATATATATATATATATATATATATATATATATATATAATATATACATATTTATATATTGCATTTATGTGTATATATATATGTATATGTATATATATGTATATGCATGTATATATATATATATATATATATATATATATATAATATATATTTATATATATGTATATATATATATATGTGTATATATATATATATATATATATATATATATATATATATATGTATATATATATATATATATATGTGTGTGTGTATGTATTTACCTAGTTGTATTTTACGGGAAGGGGAGCTATGCTCGTGGTGTCCTGTCTTCATATCTCATTTTATCTAAACTATTTTTAAATTCATGTATTGTTTTTGCACACACCACTTTCTCATCTAACTTGTTCCAAATGTCTATTACTCTGTGAGGAAAGCTGTTCTTTTTCAGATCTCTTCTGTAGCTGTCTTTCTTGATTTTCTTTCCATGTCCTCTTGTATTTCTATCATCCCATTTTATTAGATCCTCTCTATCAATAGATTCTATGCCTTTCATGATTCTGTAAATAGTTATCAAATCTCCTCTCTTCTTTGTTCTAGTGTCTGTAGCTCAAGTTTTGCTAGTCTCTCTTCTTATGATAGTTTTGAGAGTGTTTATGCCAATTTTGTAATTGCTATTTGTATTCTTTCAAGTTTTGTTATACATTTTTTTGTACTTGGTGTGTGTATTTACCTAGTTGTATTTTATGGGAAGGGGAGCTATGCTAGTGGTGTCCCGTCTTCATATCTCATTTTATTTAAACTATTTTTAAATTCATGTATTGTTTTTGCACACACCACTTTCTCATCTAACTTGTTCCAAATCTCTATTACTCTGTGAGGAAAGCTGTTCTTTTTCATATCTCTTCTATAACTGTCTTTCTTGATTTTCTTTCCGTGTCCTCTTGTATTTCTATCATCCCATTTTATTAGATCCTCTCTATCAATAATTTCTATGCCTTTCATGATTCTGTAAATAGTTATCAAATCTCCTCTCTCTCTTCTTTGCTCTAGTGTCTGTAGCTCAAGTTTTGCTAGTCTCTCTTTATATGCTAGTTTTGAGAGTCTTGGTGCCAATTTTGTAATTGCTATTTGTATTCTTTCAAGTTTTGTTAAAAAAAAAATTGTACTTGGTGACCACATCGTTGCTGCATATTCCAATCTTGGTCTTATCAAAGTGATTAGTATTTTCTTCACCATTTCTTCATCCAGGTATGTAAATGCCACTTTGATTGTTCTTATTAAATTGTAAGTTTCTCCAAAAATCTTGTTTATATGTTTCTCAGGTGACATATTATTCATAATAATGACTCCCAGGTCCTTCTCATTTTAACTTTTTTTATTCCTTCTTCTCCCAATTTATATGATCCTATTATTCTTGTTATGTATTGGCTTTTCCTGATGTGCCAATCAGTTTCCCTGCTCTTCATGGTCACACGGAAGGGTAGAATGGAAACATGTGATTTCGGCACGGTGTATATTTTCATACTGTTTACATCATGGCGCTCCGGGAAGCGCGCGAATTCAACATTTAACAAAACAAAAACAAAAGGCGCATATCGCCATTAACCTAAACATTTCTTTAATGTGAATACACTACAATTCTTTTTTTGCTTTTTCCAAATTCCATTATATTACACTTTTTAGCATTGAACTCCATCTCCCACTTCTTACTCCATTCCCATACTTTATTGAGATCACTCTGTTGTGACTCACAATCTTCTCATATAACTTTCAATTTCTTCATCCATATCATTAATATATATAGCAAACATTATTGGGGCCAGAACTGTTCCTTGTGGAACACCGCTTATTACATCATCCCATTTTGAGTGTTTGTCTCTAATCACTACTCTCAATTTTCTTCCTTGCAAAAAGTCTTCCATCCATTTAAGCAGTTTGCCCTGTATTCCTCCTTCAGTTTCTAATTTCTTAAGCAACTTCTTATGTGGTACTTTGTCAAAAGCTTTTTTTAGGTCTAGAAATGCACAATCAGCCCATCCATCTCTTTCTTGTATTATATCTATTAGCCTTGAATAGAAACATATTAAATTAGTGACGCATGATCGTCCTTGTCTGAATCCAAATTGCCTTGGATTTAGCACGCTGTTTTTTTCTAAATATTTTACCCATTTACTTTTGATAATTCTTTCACAAATTTTTGCTATTGTACTTGTTAGAGAGACTGGTCTATAGTTGGTAGGGTCTTCTTTATTTCCCCCTTTATATATAGGTACTATATTTGCTTTTTTCCAATCTTTTGGAACTTTTCCTTCTTTCAAGGAACTGTTTATTATGCTATGTATTTTGTCTGCCAGTTCATTCCTGCATTCTTTCAAAATCCAGTTTGCTATTTCATCTGGTCCATGCAATTTTCTGACATCAAGATTACTCAAGTGTTTCATTATTTCATTCTTTGTTACTTCTATTTCTTTCATAGGAGGGACTTTCTCTTCCCATTCAATCTCTCCAGGTTGTATGTTCTCCCTTGTAAACACTGATTTAAAATGCTTGTTCATAATTTCTACCATTTCTATTTCCTCTGTATATTCAACTCCTCCTTGTCTTAATTTCTCTAAATCTTGTTTGTTTTTCAGTTGTTTACAAATCTGTAAAATATTTTTGGTTGATCTTTACATTTTTCTATGACATCTTTTTCATATTTTCTCTTTTCCTCTCTGCATGCTTGTACATATTCATTTCTATAACAAGTATATATTTTCCATTTTTCAGGTCTTTTCTCTTTCTTCAATTTGGTCCAAGCTTGATCTCTTTTGTCTTTTAACTCCATACAACTTTTGTTGTACCAGCTCTTTACGTATCCTTTTTCTTGTTTTTGTCTTGGGACATACTTTTCCACTACTTTTTTATAAATTTTTGTCAAAATATTCCATTTCTCTTCCACTGTTGTTTCTTCTTTGTATATTCTTTCCCGGTTTTCTTTTTGAAAGAATTCTCTTATTTGATCAAAGTTTGTTTTTTCATACATCCTTCTTCCTTTTCTATATTGTTCATTTCTTTTCATGTATTTTTCCTCATTTAGTTCCAGTTCAATCAATATGTGGTCACTTTTACTTATTGGTGTCTTATATTCAATCTTTTCCACTATTCTAGGTTCAGATGTGATTATTAGGTCTAGACTCGATGGTTCTTCTTCATTTCTATACCTAGTGTTCTCCTGTATCCACTGTGTCATTGTATGGTCAATAATCATCTTGAGTAGAACACTTCCCCATGAGCCGTCTTCACCCGTCTCTTCCCAGCAGACTTCTTTCATAACTATTCTTCCTCCATCTTCCATTACACTGGGCAACCAAAAAAAAAATTTTGCCTGGTGGTTGAGATATTTTAGCGAATTCTTATGTGGTTTTGCCTGCTGAATTCAGTTGTTCCCTATCAGGTCTAGTTTTTTTACTCTTCTTATTTCCATTTTAGTTATGTTGGATGATAAAAATCCTCATAAAATCTTCTTGAACAGTATACAACAATTGATATTTGGTGGCTTTTGGAATTAAACAAGACTGTTTCCTTAACAAAGTATTTTATTCATACATGAGCAAAACATAGGAAGAAATAGTGAGGCCATTATACAGAAAAGAGCACAAATATAAAAATAAAATAAAAGCTTTATGGCAGAAAATTCAAGGAACAAATTTACGTTTCTTTGTGCGCCGTGAATGTTAAGCCGCTGGTGAATCTCGTTTTAAACACCAGCAGTAGTATGCCATCATCACAGAGTCCCAACGTCCTTGGTACCGAGTTTCCATCTCCTTGATGTCCTGATGAAATCGTTCGCCTTGTTCATCGCTAACATCTCCGAGATTTTCAGGAAAACGATCAAGGTGACTGAAAAGAAAATGCATTTTGATGCTCATATTTGCACCAATTTCACCAAAAGTTGATATTAAGTTGGCAACAAGATCCTTATAGTTGTCACTTTTGTGGTTCCCAAGGAAATTTTGCACTACTTCAACAAATGTGCGCCATGCTGATGCTTCAGGTTCACTCATCGTTTTCATGAAGTTTGTGTCCTTCAAGAGCTTACGGATTTGTGGTCCATCAAAAATCCCTGCTTTCAGTTTTTCAATCGTCAGTTCTGAAAATACATAGCAGATATATTTGAAACACTCCCCATTTTTGTCAAGAGCTTTGACGAACTGCTTGATCAGTCCGAGTTTGATGTGCAAAGGGGGGAAAATGATCTTATCTCGCTCAACTAAAGGTTCTTCCAATATATTGACAGCTCTACATGGAACCATATTTGTTCGAGGTAGCCAGTCTTTCTTAACATAGTGGTTTACTCGGTCTCTGCTGTCCCACATGCAAAGAAAGCATGGGTATTTGGTATAACCAGATTGATGTCCCATGAGAAAATTCACCATCTTCAAGTCAACACAGATGACCCATTTATGATCATGGTACCGTATCTTCTTTAAAACTAACTTAATTTCTTCATATTTTTCCGTAAGAGTTGTTGAGTGGGCAAGTGGGACAGAGCCATACAAATTCCCATTGTGCAACAATACACTTTTTAAACTACGCTTAGAGCTGTCTATGAAAAGATGCCATTCATCTGGTATATATTCCTCAATACCAAGTTTTTTAAGAAGCCCACTAATATCTCTGCAATAAACCAAATCTCCCTCTCTAGAAATGCACAATCAGCCCATCCATCTCTTTCTTGTATTATATCTATTAGCCTTGAATAGAAACATATTAAATTAGTGACGCATGATCGTCCTTGTCTGAATCCAAATTGCCTTGGATTTAGCACGCTGTTTTTTTCTAAATATTTTACCCATTTACTTTTGATAATTCTTTCACAAATTTTTGCTATTGTACTTGTTAGAGAGACTGGTCTATAGTTGGTAGGGTCTTCTTTATTTCCCCCTTTATATATAGGTACTATATTTGCTTTTTTCCAATCTTTTGGAACTTTTCCTTTTTTCAAGGAACTGTTTATTATGCTATGTATTTTGTCTGCCAGTTCATTCCTGCATTCTTTCAAAATCCAGTTTGCTATTTCATCTGGTCCATGCAATTTTCTGACATCAAGATTACTCAAGTGTTTCATTATTTCATTCTTTGTTACTTCTATTTCTTTCATGGGAGGGACTTTCTCTTCCCATTCAATCTCTCCAGGTTGTATGTTCTCCCTTGTAGACACTGATTAAAAAAGCTTGTTCATAATTTCTACCATTTCTATTTCCTCTGTGTGTTCAACTCCTCCTTTTCTTAATTTCTCTAAATCTTGTTTGTTTTTCAGTTTGTTGTTTACAAATCTGTAAAATAGTTTTGGTTGATCTTTACATTTTTCTATGACATCTTTTTCATATTTTCTCTTTTCCTCTCTGCATGCTTGTACATATTCATTTCTATAACAAGTATATATTTTCCATTTTTCAGGTCTTTTCTCTTTCTTCAATTTGGTCCAAGCTTGATCTCTTTTGTCTTTTAACTCCATACAACTTTTGTTGTACCAGCTCTTTACGTATCCTTTTTCTTGTTTTTGTCTTGGGACATACTTTTCCACTACTTTTTTATAAATTTTTGTCAAAATATTCCATTTCTCTTCCACTGTTGTTTCTTCTTTGTATATTCTTTCCCGGTTTTCTTTTTGAAAGAATTCTCTTATTTGATCAAAGTTTGTTTTTTCATACATCCTTCTTCCTTTTCTATATTGTTCATTTCTTTTCATGTATTTTTCCTCATTTAGTTCCAGTTCAATCAATATGTGGTCACTTTTACTTATTGGTGTCTTATATTCAATCTTTTCCACTATTCTAGGTTCAGATGTGATTATTAGGTCTAGACTCGATGGTTCTTCTTCATTTCTATACCTAGTGTTCTCCTGTATCCACTGTGTCATTGTATGGTCAATAATCATCTTGAGTAGAACACTTCCCCATGAGCCGTCTTCACCCGTCTCTTCCCAGCAGACTTCTTTCATAACTATTCTTCCTCCATCTTCCATTACACTGGGCAACCAAAAAAAAAAATTTTGCCTGGTGGTTGAGATATTTTAGCGAATTCTTATGTGGTTTTGCCTGCTGAATTCAGTTGTTCCCTATCAGGTCTAGTTTTTTTACTCTTCTTATTTCCATTTTAGTTACGTTGGATGATAAAAATCCTCATAAAATCTTCTTGAACAGTATACAACAATTGATATTTGGTGGCTTTTGGAATTAAACAAGACTGTTTCCTTAACAAAGTATTTTATTCATACATGAGCAAAACATAGGAAGAAATAGTGAGGCCATTATACAGAAAAGAGCACAAATATAAAAATAAAATAAAAGCTTTATGGCAGAAAATTCAAGGAACAAATTTACGTTTCTTTGTGCGCCGTGAATGTTGAGCCGCTGGTGAATCTCGTTTTAAACACCAGCAGTAGTATGCCATCATCACAGAGTCCCAACGTCCTTGGTACCGAGTTTCCATCTCCTTGATGTCCTGATGAAATCGTTCGCCTTGTTCATCGCTAACATCTCCGAGATTTTCAGGAAAACGATCAAGGTGACTGAAAAGAAAATGCATTTTGATGCTCATATTTGCACCAATTTCACCAAAAGTTGATATTAAGTTGGCAACAAGATCCTTATAGTTGTCACTTTTGTGGTTCCCAAGGAAATTTTGCACTACTTCAACAAATGTGCGCCATGCTGATGCTTCAGGTTCACTCATCGTTTTCATGAAGTTTGTGTCCTTCAAGAGCTTACGGATTTATGGTTCCATCATAAATCCCTGCTTTCAGTTTTTCAATCGTCAGTTCTGAAAATACATAGCAGATATATTTGAAACACTCCCCATTTTTGTCAAGAGCTTTGACGAACTGCTTGATCAGTCCGAGTTTGATGTGCAAAGGGGGGAAAATGATCTTATCTCGCTCAACTAAAGGTTCTTCCAATATATTGACAGCTCTACATGGAACCATATTTGTTCGAGGTAGCCAGTCTTTCTTAACATAGTGGTTTACTCGGTCTCTGCTGTCCCACATGCAAAGAAAGCATGGGTATTTGGTATAACCAGATTGATGTCCCATGAGAAAATTCACCATCTTCAAGTCAACACAGATGACCCATTTATGATCATGGTACCGTATCTTCTTTAAAACTAACTTAATTTCTTCATATTTTTCCGTAAGAGTTGTTGAGTGGGCAAGTGGGACAGAGCCATACAAATTCCCATTGTGCAACAATACACTTTTTAAACTACGCTTAGAGCTGTCTATGAAAAGATGCCATTCATCTGGTATATATTCCTCAATACCAAGTTTTTTAAGAAGCCCACTAATATCTCTGCAATAAACCAAATCTCCCTCTTTTATAAAGAAAGAAAGGAACTCTTCATGCCAACTCCGATAAAAGGTTATACGGACACCATTCTCTAGAAGATTCTTTTCTTTCAGTCGGGAAGCCAACAGTTCTGCTGAGTTTTTTTGGGAGGTTCAAGTCACGAACTAGATCATTCAGCTCCTCCTGGGAGAAAAGCTGAGGTAAAGTCGTACCTGAAAAGTCTTCGTCTCCAGTGTCATCTTCAGGTGATGAGATTTCTTCAGTTGAGGGCAAAGTTATCTGAGGCAAGACACTGAAGACAGGAATAGGAAGCTCTTCACTGTGTGGAACCGGTCTGATAGCTGAGGCAAAATTAGGATAGACAAGCGTTTGTCGGTTTTTCCTGTTAATACCCTTCAAATTTAAGGCAGAAAAGTAGCAGTCGTCTAGGTGATTTTTGGGCTCCCGCCACACCATTGGTACAGCAAATCTCATACTTTTCCTTGTCTCTTTAGTCCACTGTCGCATATGCTCTGTACATTGTTTGCAAATACTATGCGGTGCCCAGTATTTATCTTGGTCTCCCAGCTTGACCCCAAAATATGCCATATAAGCTCTTTCAACAAAGTCCATGATGTTTTTCCGATTTTCAGGCAAAGTGTATTCTCCACAAACGTGACAAAACACATTTGGAGAATTTACGCAAAACCTTCTGGAAGACAACATCTTGCTCATTTTCTGTTGCTGAATTCACCACATCTCAAAAAATCTGGAAAAATAGAAAATTAGAATTAGATATGGCAAAGAAAATTAGAGTGGATGTACGCACATTGTGATTATATGAAAATTTGGTAACTTCAAAACTAGACCTGATTGGTCAAAATGAAGGTTATTTTTGGATTCAGGAGACCAATTTCCTATAGGAATGACTTTTATTTCCTGAACACCAAAAACCTTGTAGACCAGTGTTATCTTATTTAATGTTATCCTTGTGTCTTCTAACATACTTTTATGTTCACTCTCTTCCCACGAGGCTGTTTTTGGAGGCACATAATTTATCACAAACTTTCTGCTCTTGTTATCTTTGTCTTCCACTAAGATCATAATCATCTCTACTGTATTCTTTCCATATGTGACATACCTCACATTTATATCCTTCTTAGTCAGGAACATAACTCCACCCCCTTGTTTTGTCTCTCTGTTTCTAATCCAATAATCATATGCATCATGTCCTACACTGTTGGGTGGTAGTGGACCTTTTAATTTCGTTTCTACAATTCCCATTATGTCCGGTTCTTTTTCCTTCAGATAATCATTCAGCTCATTCAGTCCTGTTATTAATCCATCTATACAGTATTTGTGTAAGACACTTTTAGTTTTCTACCACTTCCATTGTATTCTCTGTTTCCCTTTTGTTTTTCTCTAGTAAGTCGTATTTCCTTATTTTCATATTCACTACTCTCCAATAGAATTTCTCTTTTTCTGACTCTGTTCTGTTCTTGTTTTTTCCTTAGCTTCATGTCTTTTCTTTTTTTCCTCCTCTCTTTCCTCTTTATTCATTTCTCTTTTTATCCATACCTTTTTATATTGTTCACTTGTTGCTAGTTTCCCTGTTTTTGCTAAGATATTCTCTGCCGTCGTTTGTGACCCGAATTTAATCTTAATTGGTCTGGACTTATCTGTACTATACTTCCCGAGTCTGTACATCTCTTCAATTTGTTTCATGATTTCAGGTTCATCTTCCTGAACTAATTCTAGTAAACTGCTTACTTTTTCTTTTTCCTCATTCATTCTTGTGGTTCTATTTGGGTTATATCTCTTCCATTGCTAATATAATTATACATATCTTTTTATCTTCTAAGTCCCTTACTATATTCTCCTTCTGTCTCATCACTTTAATAACTGAGCCTTCAGTTGTTCTTTCATTTGCTGTTTAATTATGCCAGTCAATGCAACTCTACTGTTTTCTTGGATCTTTTTCCAACCCTGTGCTTCTGTTGCTATGGCTTCTTTATTGTCTTTATTATTCCTCTTTAATTCCTCATTCTCCTCATTTACTTCTTTTAACTGCCTTTTCAAATTTTCTATTTCTGTAGTTAAGTTTTTGTTCACCTCAAGTTCTTCCAGTTTTTCAACTCTATGCGCAATCTTTGCTACGTTACCGAACCTCTTCTCCCAATGTTCGGTCATTTGTTCAAGTTTTTCTTCTAGTCTTGCCAATCGGGGGAGGTTGGTATCCTCCCCCCCCCTCATTAAATCCCTGGAAATTATTTTCTTCACCTTCCATTGTGCTGCTCTTATCTATATTTCTAATCTTAATGCTTTTACTGATATTTTCGATTTCCCCAGTGTCATCAGCTGATCTTTTGTTTACATTTTTTCTGCTGTCAGGGGGAACCCATTCGTCTCCCTCATCATTTTCTTCCATTTCCCTCAGTAATCCCTCCCCTTCTCCCCTTTCATTACCTTTTTACTACACCACAAGATTTCCCCTTCCCTACAAATACAATAAGGTACTTCCTCGTAGTTGAGATCCACGAAAAATGCATTTTTTTTTCTCCAGAGTTCCAATCCACGCACCATGAATCCGATGAAAGTGTGTGTGTGTATTTACCTAGTTGTATTTTATGGGAAGGGGAGCTATGCTCGTGGGGTCCCGTCTTCATATCTCATTTTATCTAAACTATTTTTAAATTCATGTATTGTTTTTGCACACACCACTTTCTCATCTAACTTGTTCCAACTGTCTATTACTCTGTGAGGAAAGCTGTTCTTTTTCAAATCTCTTCTATAGCTGTCTTTTTTTATTTTCTTTCCGTGTCCTCTAGTATTTCTGTCATCCCATTTTATCAGATTCTCTCCATCAGTAATTTCTATGCCTTTCATGATTCTGTAAATAGCTATCAAATCTCCTCTCTCTCTTCTTTGCTCTAGTGTCTGTAGCTCAAGTTTTTCTAGTCTCTCTTCATATGATAGTTTTGAGAGTGTTGGTGCCAATTTTGTAATTGCTCTTTGTATTCTTTCAAGTTTTTTTATACATTTTTTTGTACTTGGTGACCATATCGTTGCTGCATATTCCAATCTTGGTCTTATCAGGGTGATTAGGATTTTCTTCACCATTTCTTCATCCAGGTATGTAAATGCAACTTTGATTGTTCTTATTAAATTATAAGTTTCTCCAAAAATCTTATTTATATGTTTCTCAGGTGACATATTATTCATAACAATGACTCCCAGGTCCTTCTCATTTTCTACTTTTTTTATTCCTTCTTCTCCCAAATTATATGCTCCTGTTATTCTGTTTTTGCTTTTTCCAAATTCCATTATACTACCCTTTTTTGTATTGAACTCCATCTCCCACTTCCTACTCCATTCCTGTACTTTATATAGGTCTCTCTGTAGTGATTCATAATCTTCTTCAGTTTTCACTCTTTTTAGTAGTTTTGCATCATCTGCAAAGAAGCTCATATAACTTTCAATTCCTTCATCCATATCATTAATATATATAGCAAACATTATTGGGGCCAGTACTGTTCCCTGTGGAACACCGCTTATTACTTTATCCCATTTTGAGTGCTGGTCTCTTATCACTACTCTCATTTTTCTTTCTTGCAAAAAGTCTTCCATCCAATTTAGCAGTTTGCCCTGTATTCCTCCTTCAGTTTCTAATTTCTTAAGCAACTTCTTATGTGGTACTTTGTCAAAAGCTTTCTTTAGATCTAGAAATGCACAGTCCGCCCATCCATCTCTTTCTTGTATTATATCTATTAGCCTTGAATAGAAACATATTAAATTGGTGACGCATGATCGTCCTTGTCTGAATCCAAATTGCCTTGGATTTAACACTTTGTTTTTTTCTAAATATTTTACCCATCTACTTTTGATAATTCTTTCACAAATTTTTGCTATTGTACTTGTTAGAGAGACTGGTCTATAGTTTGTAGGTTCTTCTTTATTTCCTCCTTTATATATAGGTACTATATTTGCTTTTTTCCAATCTTCTGGAACTTTTCCTTCTTTCAAGGAACTGTTTAGTATGCTATGTATTTTGTCTGCCAGTTCATTCCTGCATTCTTTCAGAATCCAGTTTGCTATTTCATCTGGTCCATGCGATTTTCTGACATCAAGATTACTCAAGTGTGTCAATATTTCATTCTTTGTTACTTCTATTTCTTCCATAGGGGGGACTTTCTCTTTCCATTCAATCTCTTCAGGTTGTATGTTCTCCCTTGTAAACACTGATTTAAAATGTTTGTTCATAATTTCCGCCATTTCCATTTCCTCAGTGTATTCAACTCCCTCTTGTCTTAATTTCTCCAAGTCTTGTTTGTTTTTCAGTTTATTGTTTACAAATCTGTAGAATAGTTTTGGTTGATCTTTACACTTTTCTATGACATCTTTTTCATATTTTCTCTTTTCCTCTCTGCACGTTTGTACATATTCATTTCTATAACAGGTATATATTTTCCATTTTTCAGGTCTGTCTTTTTTCCATCTGGTCCAGGCTTTGTCTCTTTTGTCTTTTAACTCCCTACAACTTTTGTTGTACCAGCATTTTACATATTCTTTTTCTTTTTTTTTTCTTGGGACATACTTTTCCACTCCTTTTTTGTAAATTTTTGTCAAAATATTCCATTTCTCTTCCACTGTTGTTTCTTCTTTGTATATTTCTTCCCAGTTTTCTTGTTGAAAGAATTCTCTTATTTTATCAAAGTTTGTTTTTTCATACATCATTCTTCCTTTTCTATATTGTTAATTTCTTTTCATATATTTTTCTTCATTAAGTTCCAGTTCAATCAATATGTGGTCACTTTTACTTATTGGTATTTTATATTCAATCTTGTCCACTATTCTAGGTTCAGATGTAATTATTAAGTCTAGTCTCGACGGTTCTTCTTCATTTCTATACATAGTGTTCTGTATCCATTGTGTCATTGTATGGTCAGTAATCATCTCAAGTAGAGCGTTTCCCCATGAGCCGTCTCCACCCTTTACTGTCATTTCTTCCCAGCAGATTTCTTTGCAATTAAAGTCGCCCATAATAACTATTTTTCCTCCCTCTTCCATTATTTTATTTAATGTTATCTTTGTGTCCTTTAACATACTTTTATGTTCACTCTCCTCCCATGAGGCTGTTTTCGGAGGCACATAATTTATCACAAATTTTCTGCTCTTCTTATCTCTGTCTTCCACTTCTATCATAATCATCTATACTGTATTCTTTCCATATATGACACCCCTCACGTTTATATCCTTCTTAGTCAGGAACATAACTCCACCCCCTTGCTTTTTCTCTCTGTTTTTAATCCAATAATTATATGCATCATGTCCTACACTGTTGGGTGGTAGCGGGCCTTTTAATTTTGTTTCTACAATTCCCATTATGTCCGGTTTTTTCCTTCAAATAATCATTCAGCTCATTCAATCCTGTTATTAATCCATCTATATTTGTGTAAGACACTCTTAGTTTTCTGTCACTTCCATTGTGTTCTCTGTTTCCTTTTTGTTTTTCTCTTGTATGTCGAACCGCCTTAGTTTCATATTCACTACTCTCCAATAGAATCTCTCTTTTTCTGACTCTGTTCTGCTCTCGTTTTTTTCTTAGCTTCAAGTCTTTTCTGCTTTTCTTCCTCTCTTTCCTCTTTATTAATTTCCCTCTTTATCCATATCTTTTTATATTGTTCACTTGTTGCTAGTTTCCCTGTTTTGGATAAGATATTCTCTGCTGTCGTTTGTGACCTGAATTTAATCTTAATTGGTCTGGTCTTATCTGTACTATACTTTCCGAGCCTGAATTTTTCCTCAATTTCCTTCATAATTTCTGGTTCATCTTCCTGAACTAATTTTAGTAAACTGCTTACTTTTTCATTTTCCTCATTGGTTCTTGAGGTTCTATCTGGGTTATGTTTCTCTTCCATTCCTAATATAATTATACATTTCTTTTTATCAGCTAAGTCTCTTACTATATTCTCCTTCTGTCTCATCACTTTAATAACTGAGTCTTTAGTTTGTTCTCTCATTTGCTGTTTGATTATGTCAGTAAATGCAACTTTACTGTTTTCTTGAATTGTCTTCCATCCCTCTCTGTTTTCTTTATTATTCATCTTTAACTCTTCATTCTCCTTTTTTACTTCTTTTAACTGTCTTTTTAGGTCTTCTATTTCCTTAGTTAAGTTTTTGTTCTCCTTCTTTAGTTCTTCCAATTTTTCAACCCTCTGTACAATGTTGTTAACATGACCGAACCTACGCTCCCAGTCCTCGATCATCTAATCGAACTTCTCTTCTAGTCTTGTTGTGTCCCCCCCACCCTCTTTAAATCCCTGGAAAATATTCTCATCACTTTCTACTATATTGCTCTTATCTATACTTATATCTTTACATTTTTATTAGACATTTCGTCGTCACTCAGTTGGTCGGGGGGCCGTTTTTTGGTGTTTACATTTCGTTTGTCTGCCTGGGCCAAGTCTTCTCCTTCCTCATTTCCTTCCATTTCCCTCAGCAATCCCTCCCCTTCTCTTCTTTCCCTACTTTCCCACTACTCCACGAGCAATTTCCCCCCCACCCTGTAAATACAATAGGCACTTCCTTTGCTTTGGGATCGACGAAACTTCACTTTTCTTCAGAACGTCCTCTAAGCCGTCTGTTCGTTGAAGTGTGTGTATTTACCTAGTTGTATTTACCTAGTATTTTACGGGAAGGGGAGCTATGCTCGTGGGGTCCCGTCTTCATATCTCATTTTATCTAAACTATTTTTAAATTCATGTATTGTTTTTGCACACACCACTTTCTCATCTAACTTGTTCCAACTGTCTATTACTCTGTGAGGAAAGCTGTTCTTTTTCAAATCTCTTCTATAGCTGTCTTTTTTTATTTTATTTCCGTGTCCTCTAGTATTTCTGTCATCCCATTTTATCAGATTCTCTCTATCAGTAATTTCTATGCCTTTCATGATTCTGTAAATAGCTATCAAATCTCCTCTCTCTCTTCTTTGCTCTAGTGTCTGTAGCTCAAGCTTTTCTAGTCTCTCTTCATATGATAGTTTTGAGAGTGTTGGTGCCAATTTTGTAATTGCTCTTTGTATTCTTTCAAGTTTTTTTATACATTTTTTTGTACTTGGTGACCATATCGTTGCTGCATATTCCAATCTTGGTCTTATCAGGGTGATTAGGATTTTCTTCACCATTTCTTCATCCAGGTATGTAAATGCAACTTTGATTGTTCTTATTAAATTATAAGTTTCTCCAAAAATCTTATTTATATGTTTCTCAGGTGACATATTATTCATAACAATGACTCCCAGGTCCTTCTCATTTTCTACTTTTTTTATTCCTTCTTCTCCCAATTTATATGATCTTGTTATTCTGTTTTTGCTTTTTCCAAATTCCATTATACTACACTTTTTTGTATTGAACTCCATCTCCCACTTCCTACTCCATTCCTGCACTTTATTTAGATCTCTCTGTAGTGATTCACAATCTTCTTCAGTTTTCACTCTTTTCAGTAGTTTTGCATCATCTGCAAAGAAGCTCATATAGCTTTCAATTCCTTCATCCATATCATTAATATATATAGCAAACATTATTGGGGCCAGAACTGTTCCCTGCGGAACACCGCTTATTACTTCATCCCATTTTGAGTGCTGGTTTCTTATCACTACTCTCATTTTTCTTTCTTGCAAAAAGTCTTCCATCCAATTTAGTAGTTTGCCCTGTATTCCTCCTTCAGTTTCTAATTTCTTAAGCAACTTCTTATGTGGTACTTTGTCAAAAGCTTTCTTTAGGTCTAAAAATGCACAGTCCGCCCATCCATCTCTTTCTTGTATTATATCTATTAGCCTTGAATAGAAACATATCAAATTGGTGACGCATGATCGTCCTTGTCTGAATCCAAATTGCCTTGGATTTAACACTTTGTTTTTTTCTAAATATTTTACCCATCTACTTTTGATAATTCTTTCACAAATTTTTGCTATTGTACTTGTTAGAGAGACTGGTCTATAGTTAGTAGGTTCTTCTTTATTTCCTCCTTTATATATAGGTACTATATTTGCTTTTTTCCAATCTTCTGGAACTTTTCCTTCTTTCAAGGAACTATTTAGTATGCTATGTATTTTGTCTGCCAGTTCATTCCTGCATTCTTTCAGTATCCAGTTTGCTATTTCATCTGGTCCATGCGATTTTCTGACATCAAGATTACTCAAGTGTGTTAATATTTCATTCTTTGTTACTCCTATTTCTTCCATAGGGGGGACTTTCTCTTTCCATTTGTTCTCTTCAGGTTGTATGTTCTCCCTTGTAAACACTGATTTAAAATGTTTGTTCATAATTTCCGCCATTTCCATTTCCTCAGTGTATTCAACTCTCTCTTGTCTTAATTTCTCCAAGTCTTGTTTGTTTTTCAATTTATTGTTTACAAATCTGTAGAATAGTTTTGGTTGATCTTTACACTTTTCTATGATATCTTTCTCATATTATCTCTTTTCCTCTCTGCACGTTTGTACATATTCATTTCTATAACAGGTATATATTTTCCATTTTTCAGGTCTTCTGTCTTTTTTCCATCTGGTCCAGGCTTTGTCTCTTTTATCATTTAACTCCCTACAACTTTTGTTGTACCAGCATTTTACATATTCTTTTTCTTGTTTTTGTCTTGGGACATACTTTTCTACTTGTAAATTTTTGTCAAAATATTCCATTTCTCTTCTACTGTTGTTTCTTCTTTGTATATTTCTTCCCAGTTTTCCTTTTGAAAGAATTCTCTTATTTTATCAAAGTTTGTTTTTTCATACATCATTCTTCCTTTTCTATATTGTTAATTTCTTTTCATATATTTTTCTTCATTAAGTTCCAGTTCAATCAATATGTGGTCACTTTTACTTATTGGTGTTTTATATTCAATTTTGTCCACTATTCTAGGTTCAGATGTAATTATTAGGTCTAGTCTCGATGGCTCTTCTTCATTTCTATACCTAGTGTTCTCCTGTATCCATTGTGTCATTGTATGGTCAGTAACCATCTCAAGTAGAGCGTTTCCCCATGAGCCGTCTCCACCCTTTACTGTCATTCCTTCCCAGCAGATTTCTTTGCAATTAAAGTCGCCCATAATAACTATTTTTCCTCCCTCTTCCATTATCTTGTTTAATGTTATCTTTGTGTCCTCTAACATACTTTTATGTTCACTCTCTTCCCATGAGGCTGTTTTCGGGGGCACATAATTTATCACAAACTTTCTACTCTTCTTATCTCTGTCTTCTACTTCCATCATTATCATCTCTACTGTATTCTTTCCATATGTGACTCACTTCACGTTTATATCCTTCTTAGTCAGGAACATAACTCCACCCCCTTCCTTTTTCACTCCGTTTCTAATCCAATAATTATATGCATCATGTCCTACACTGTTGGGTGGTAGTGGACCTTTTAATTTTATTTCTACAATTCCCATTATGTCTGGTTCTTTTTCCTTCAAATAATCATTCAGCTCATTCAATCCTGTTATTAATTCATCTATATTTGTGTAAGACACTCTTAGTTTTCTGCCACTTCCATTGTGTTCTCTGTTTCCCTTTTGTTTTTCTCTTGTATGTCGACTTTCTTTAGTTTCATATTCACTACTCTCCAATAGAATCTCTCTTTTTCTGACTCCGTTCTTATCTCGTTTTTTTATGTGTGTGTGTGTGTGTGTATATAATCCTGATAATTTAAAATGTTACAAAGCTCATTCTCATAGGATTCTCTGGTAGAGTGAGTTTTATTATTGTATTTTCCAGATTGCAGAAAGTTTAGATCGATCAGAATTGCAACTCATTGTTGAGTTGTGGTTTACAGAGCACACATTTGGACCAGATCATCACAATGCAATTCAGTGTGTATCTTCGAGGACTCTGAACCTTCACTTTTCACCCACCAGGTTAGTAGTGTTAAAGTGTAAGTTTTCATTCAGATTGGTATAACAAACCTCCTCCTGGGAAGAAAATTTGGCCTGTTGTCTGTGCTGTATTAGTGTATTTACCTAATTGTAGTGTACAGGAAAAGAGCAATGCATGTTGGGTCCTATTTCATACTCTTCAATTCTTTCACATCTAGCCTCAAGTTCATGTACAGTTCCAACTTAATCTATATCCTTGATTTCCAAGTATCATATTTAGATCTGAATTCATGTATTGTTCAAACTTGGGCTACATATATATCACCTACTAAGCTATTCCATGTATTTATGCATCTATATGGAAAACTGTATTTCTTCACATCCTTTAGACATGTGGTCTTTCTCAATTTGTTCCGTAACCTATTAAAGCCCCCTCATCTTTAATCAAGAGATCTCTTCTGTCATTGCAGTCTATCCCCCTCAGTTACAAAAAATATAATCATATCACCTCTTTCTCTTTAATCTTTCAAAGTTGGCAGACCCAGTACTTTTATTCTTTTGTCAAATGATTTCTCTGCCAGGCTGGGGACCAATTTAGTTGCTGCTCTTTGTATTATCTTAATCTTGATTATATCCTCCACTCTGTGCGGGGGCCATATTATGGATGCATATTTCAGTCTTGGATGGATCAGGGTTTCAATGATTTTTTCATCATATCTTCATCGATATAGTGAATTGCCACTTTAATCTTCTGCAGCAGTCCATAAGTCTCTCCCACAATCCTGCTGATATGTCTGTCAGGTGACAGGGTGTTTTGTATCAACACTCCCAAAACTTTCTCCTATTTTGCTTTTGTTAAGTGTTCACTTCCCAAGGAATAGTTTAAAGATGGTCTTTTGTAGCGGTTGCCCATTTCTAACATTTTGCATTTTTTGGTATTGAACTTCATTTTCCATTCTTGGCTCCATGCAAAAATAGTGTTTAGATATTTTTGCAACAGTCTATATCCTTGTTTTTCACTCTTCCCAGAATTTTTGCATCATTTGCAAACATGTTGGCATAGTTTGTTGTTCCTTCCATTATGTCATTGACATAGACAGGAAACATTATTGTTGAAAGCATTGAACATTGTGGAACTCTGCTGGTTACTGCTTTCCATCTTGACATCTTATCCTCATGTATCTTTGCTTCAAATAATCTTTCATCCATTTAGGTAGTTTGCCTCTCATTCCTCCAAGTTGCTCCAAGTTCCACATAAATTGACTGTGTGGTTTATCCATCTATATACCAAGGGCTTTTTCCCCCTTATAAGGGAGGTAGCCAAGTTAAAAGGCATGTAACCACTCCCACCTGTTTCACTCCCACCTATTCCAGCCCCATCTGTCATATGGTAAGGCGTGGGTTGTAGGCACAGGCATTTCCCACCAACCCACACCACACCGCAAGCATGGGTTGTAGGCATAGGCATCTCCCTCCAACCCATGCCATGCTGCTGACCCAGGGCATGGCCTACTAGACACAGGAGGCACAGGTAATGGTCAAGTATTAGGCCTAGGTACCAGGTGCCAGTGCCACTGGAAATTTATTAGCGTAATGCAAAAAGGCTGCAGCAGGGTGAATTTAGACAATGCCTGAAGGAAGAAAGGAGTACTGATAGACAACAGCTGAAGAGGAGTTAATAAAGAAGGAGAAAGATAGGAGAAAGGAAAAGAGCCATAGCATGGGAATAGGCAACAGTTCCCTTTGAGCTCATATTTAGTCAGTTCTTTTTAATGTTGCACTCTTCCCAACAACAGAACCCATTAAGAAATATAATAAGTAAATCCATTTACACTTGTGCTATCCCCTCCAATGATGCCCACCCATGTCTACCATATATCCACCACTCTTCCCTCTCATCTTAGCTCCTGGATCAGAAGCAATACAGCAAGACATAGCCCTTCCAGAGCAAGGCCACATCACTTGATCAGTAAACCCCTTCACCATCCACTTATATGGAAAATAGAGAAGACAGGGAGAAATCCCTTTGTGCTGCATCAAAATATCATTCAAACATAACCAGTCCCTACTCCCCCATCTCCCACCCTTTCCTTCCCTTGCATCACAGTATCATCTATACATAGCCATTCTCCACTCACCCCTATCTCCTGCTTTCACCTTACCATGCTCAAAAGACATTCCCCTCTTTCTCAAAGCCCCTTTCACCCCCATCCATCCCATCCTCAGTCACCCCCTCAAGTTCATTCCATTCACTTTTGCCTTGAACACCTCTTTTAATAATCTTTCTTCACTCATTCTCTGTGTGTGTCCAAACCATCTTGATACTCTTTCTTTCATCAGCTCTATCTGGCACTTCTTTTTCCATCCTCACTCTCCTTCTCATCTTAATATTCATTCTATCCACCCTTGCAACCCCTACCATAGTTCTCAGAGGTTTAATCTCAAACACGATTAAACTTTTCCTCTCTGGCTCTCCAAGTCTTCACCCCATACAGTGTCATCAGTACAGTCACCCATTCATATAATCACCTCTTTGCATTCATTCCCAGATGCCAATTTCTTGTGACACTTTTTAATCCTCCAAGACATTTACTTGCATCTCTCAATCTACAGTTTACCTCTACCTCCTTTCCTCTCTTTCCTGCTACATGTGACTCCAAATATGTAAAACTATTCTCATTGTCCATCCGTTCTCCTTTAAGACTTATTTCCAACCCATTACCATCCCCCCCTTGAACATCACATCACCTAACTTTTACCCACATTAACCTTCAACTTTCTCCAATCATATACCTTCCCAAACTCCATCAATGACTGCCTTAATTCTCCTGACCCAGCCATAAGCACAGTGTACCAATATATAAAGAAGGGGACAAGGAAAATGCAACTAACTGTAAACCAGTCTTCCTTACCAAGATTGGAGTATGCTGCAATAATATGGACACCCAGTACTAAAAAGAATATAAAGAAATTAGAAAAAATTCAATGACAAAGATGGCACCAACACTCTCCAAACTGATATATGAATAAAGATTGTCCAAACTGGAACTACCTACCTTGGAACAAAGAAAAGAAAGAGAAGAACTACTGATCATCTACAGAACTATTAAAGGGATGGAAGTCCTCGATAGAGATGATTTACTAAAGTGGGATAAAAGAAAAACAAGAGTACATGAAAAGAAACTTAAAAAGAATATATATAGGAGAGATCTAAAAAAAATTAGTTTCCCACACAGAGTGGTGGATATCTGGAATAAATTGGATGAGGAAACAATGAGTGCAAAAACTATAGAAGAATTTAAGAACAAGCTTAATGCTGAAAGATACAGAGTGGTCACTACAAGCATAGCATTCTTCCCATAAAATACACCTAGGTAAATACATCTCCCTTCCTAGTTTCACTTTCATTCACATTAACCTTGAAGAAACTTCCACTCCATATGCTTACCTATATCCTCACTTACTAGTAGAGCCACCCTCTCCCTCCCTTGTCTTTGTCTTACTCCTGACCCCCTCCCCACTACACTCCTAAACTCAAAATCACCCTTTCCATACAACTTTTTTTCACTTAATGCCAACACATCCATCTCACAAACATACTGCCAATCTCTTCTTTTTCATTCACATCTGTACCACACCCACACACATTAAAAGAACCAAACCTCAGGGTTTTGGTTGGAAAACTCCCAGACCCTCCTATGCCTTGACTTCGTGTTAGACAGAATAGGGTTACAGAGAGCAGGATACCTAGTTCCATCCCTGTACCATTTTAGCTGCCTTTTACAACATGATTAGGAAAAATCTGTGGCAATTTCTTCCCCCTACCACAGTGGATGGAGGCAAAAATGGAAATATATATTCAAAGAAGTGGTACAAGACAGTATTAAGAGGGGGACAGCATAATGGAGGGACAGCTGCAGTACAATAAAGTAGCATCATTTCTCTTTGAGTAGAGATTGAGGTACTTTATCAAAAGTCTTCTACAAGTTGAAGTACACACAATTCACCCACCCCTTTCTGTCTTCCAGATCTGAAGCCAAACTGTCTGTCAGAATGTTCAACTTTTCAAGGTATTGGGTCTTTGATCTTTCACAATCCTTACACATAATTTCACTATTATGCTGGACAGTGATACCAGCTTCTAATTTAGTGGAGTTTCCTTACTTTTACCTTTGTGAATTGGTACTACATTTGCCCTTTTTCAATCAAGCAGCAATGCCCTCTTTCAACAAACATAATATAAGACTGAATCTTATCTACTAGTTGTTCCCTTCATTCTTTGAGTATCTGGTATGAGATCCTGTCCAGTCCAGAAGTTTTTGTTACATCCAATAATCTCAAAAGATTGAGTACTTCCCTCACTTCTTCATTTATATCTTCTAGACCTGAATTTTTGCTCTCCATGCTTTCCTCCAAGAAAATATGTAGGATTGTTTCTTTGTCACTGGCTTATAGAGGTAGGAGAAGGTAACCATATTGTCAGGTCCCCATATATCCAAAGGTGGAGGAAATACAGTTCAACTTTATAGATATATATCTTGGGCCTGATCCAGAAAATGAGTGTCATTGTACTTACAAATGGAGGTGTGGGAGTTGATAGGTAAGTTGGGAATCAGGTAGATGATTTCTTTGACATTCATCTACAACAGGACTTTTAAAACTGGGGTAAATTTAACCCAGGGGTAATCTTCATTGTAAGGGGTAAATTTTGGCATAGATGAACTAACAACTACAAGTTACTATTCTGAGAACTAAGATTGTCAGTTGCTTGTTTGCAAAATTTCTAGAAGAATCCTAATATTTTGCTTAATCTACTACTTCTGCTAGATGAGTTACCAGTTGCCAGTTAATCATTAGTGTGTGTATAGTGAGGTACACTCTGTTCATTTTTGTAACAAATTTGATAGTCTTGGTGTAAACAAGTTGGTCAGAAAACTTAGTTGAATCTGTTTCATTTATATAACAAAAATGTTTTAACTTAAGTTTTGAGAATATGAGCAAGAAGAAACCTGTTGATTGATTATTTGTTTGCCCAGCAGTGTGAACTCTTACCCCAATACAGGTAGTCGTCGACTTACGACCTATGCGACTTACGACTGATCGACTTTACGACCACGAGATAGTGCAATAATATTTAACATTTAACAGAGTAATAGAATTGTAATGTTATGCCTGGCAGTGCAGTACAATTACTTTGCACGCTGCGAGACGCAAGTACGATAGTATTGGCAGGCTGCCGGCAGCGTCAGCATCTCAGCCAGCTAAATATTCTTTCATTTTGTTTGTTTGAAGTAAAATGTTTCCTGATTTTGCATTGCATTTTGTATTTTCATATATTTTGCTATTAATGAAATGTAACAGCAATTTTTTTTTTAATGCCTAGGCTAGTTTGTTGCCGATAACAATATGTTCGGTACAGTACGTAAACGAAAAGAATGTGTTTTTAAATAAAATTTTACCTTACATTTTGTATTCTTTATATGTTTTGCAATTAATAAAATGTAACAGTAAATTTTTTTAATGCTTAATCTGTTGTCGATAATATGTTCGGTACAGCATTTTGTATTTTTATGTGTTGCGATTATAAAATGTAACAGTAAATTTTGTTTATGCCTAGTCTATTGTCGATAACGATATTTTCGGTATACTACGTAAACGAAAAGAATGTATTTTGAAATAGAAATTTTCCTAATTGTGCCTTGCAATGATTTTAATTTAACAAACAAAAAAGTATTTGTAGGTCAAGGATGACAGGACTTTATTCAGTATGCGTTGGCCTAGGCTACGTTTCCTAACGAAAATTATAAAAAAAAAAAAAAAAAAGTTAAGGAATATTAAAGAACGTAGCTCAAAGATTATACAATTTTATTCAGTATGCATACGTTTCCTAAAGAAAGTCTGGTGGTAATATAATAAAAATGTTAAAAAATACAGTATCTAGTATCATAGGTCAAAGATGATAGGATTTTATTCAGTATGCTTAGGCCTAAGCTACGTTTCCCAAAGAAAATCAGATAAAATTATGAAAAGGTTAAAAATACTATACAACATAGTTCAAAGATGCTAAGATTATTTCAGTATGCAAAATATACAATATATATACAGTAACAAAAATAATATATAAAGGGTAATATACCGTATATACTCGTCTATAGGTCGAAATCTTAAGGATTTTTTTAGGCCAAAACCTAGGGGTCGACCTATACACAAGTAATAATCTTGTTAGGTTGAAATCCAGACATGACAAGAAAGGCTAGGAAGAACTCTTACCTTTTCTTTAGGTTCAGAAATCAAAATATTTACCTACTAAATACTACCAGTAAACAATGGGTACATAAAATACACGGTACGTACTAAAACATGTAAAATTCCTTCTAGATACGGTAACCCCATACTGTGGTTTTACCTGTTTGTTAAATTTCTTAACACAGGCGAGCTTATTATATCATGTATACTATTACAGTACCCTTAATTTAAAAAAATAATAATGAAATGCTGTGATATTCTCAAATTTATTTTTTTATTTTTTTATAGTTTAGTTTCGACCATGGGCGCAATATAGCAATAGAAAATTAATCATTAATTTTATAAATTAAAATGTATCAACGTAATATCAATATGCAATTTTGTGGGCGGAAGTGAAAATGAAAAATACCTTGCCACAAGCATAGGATCGGAACGCCATCTTGTCTGTCAATTGACGGCCTCGGTGCTTCCGACAGTACCTCGCCAGGTACATTTTCTTGAAGGAATGTTATGGAGCGGAGATACATGCATTCCTTCAAGCTGCAAGAACTTTGTATAGCCAGCAAGCTAAGTGGTTGAAAAGCCCGCCAACTTCTCATTTCTTCGTCGTCGGCATGTATCATAACAAATATGACGTACTATTCGTCCGACACGACTTCATTACTTACGAAATGTTTTAGCATCTTTCTTGTTTTTTTTTATTTCCGATCACAAAATTGCATATTACGTTGATACATTATAATCTACAAAATTAATAATCAATTTTTATTGCTATGTTGCGCCCTTGGTCGAAACTAACAATTTACCCAAATTTAGCTTTCTACATGGTATATGTTATTGTTACCATTACCAAAACAATGCATGGATCTCACCATCACGAAAACAAACTGTTCAGTATTGCCAACTTGTTACTGTTACAGTGACACATGGTATAATCCTAAATATTTTAACTGAAATCCACCAAAATCGTTTTCCTTGATGTCGTCATCTTCACCACCAAACAGCTCCTCCCACTCACTTCTGTGTCGAGTATCGTCATACGAATCAACCTCATCAGCCATAGGAACATCAACATCATCTTTCTCCTCCACATTATCATTAGCCTGATCATCCGCACAGTTGAGTGTTGGTTAATTTTTTTTCTAACGAAACACGCCTAGCCAGTTTATTCCGAATACCGTACTTGGTAATCTACCGTACTTGGCAATCTGTTCAAGTTGTTCACTCCGCTGAAATGGCAATTTCAGTGAAACTTATTAAATATTAAAATCAGTGAACTTGAAAAAACATAAACCAGAATACATCAGAATTAATGAAGTGAAAAAACCATAATAATCAATTGCTATACCAGGCAAGCCATGCTACTTCAAAGCATTAGGCAGTGGAATGCTCACAGCACCGAAAACAAAAACAAACCACTCGACCTATACATGAGCGATATGGAAAATTCCAGATTTTTTGCCAAAAATGGGGGGTCGACCTATACACGAGATCGACCTATAGACGAGTATATACGGTATACTGTATATATATAAAGTCCGACTTGCGTCCAGATCGACTTACGACCTGTCTGTCGGAACCGAACTCGGTCGTAAGTCGACGACAACCTGTATAGGGAATGGGTAAATCTGGCTGACAGAATTATCAAAAAGATAAACTACACTCAAAAAAATTAAGAACTGCTGATCTAAAAAGGACTAACTTCAGCAGGGACTCTATATTGATCCCATCAAAATTAGATACCCCATCTGGGGTATTGGCTGCATGTTATTGTAGCAAAGTAGTATGCAGTTGATACTCTAGAGTCTATGTGGGGTGCCCCTACAGACCAGAGCCACACATCATTTTGTCTGTGATAGAGGAAGTCCATGTTCATAGAGAAATGATGACACTTTTATTATACTGTGACTGACCCTCCGTTAAGCTGTCCCCCCACCCCTTGTTACTGTCGTGTACCATTTCTCTGAATATTCATTTCCTTGGTTTGCCTACCCAGTGGTGGGGGAAAAGAATGCTGCCACCAAGTCTTCCCACTTCAGTCGTACGAAGCAACAAAAAATGGGATGGGGATAGGACTAGGAATCCTGCTACCTGTAGCCTCAAAGGGGATATTCCTAAAAAAAGTAAAGGCATAAGAGTGTCTAGGAGTTTTCCAACCAGTACCCTAAGGTTTGGGTCTTTTAATGTGCATGGATGTGGTACAGATGAGAGTAAAAGGGAAGAGACAGGCAGTATGTTTGTGAGAAGAAAGACGGATATGCTGGCATTGAGTGAAACTAAGTTGAAAGGGAGGGGTGAGTGTGAGTTTCGGAGTGTAGTTGGGAGGTTTTCAGGAGTGAAGAGAGGATGAGGGAGAGAAGGGGTGGCTATATTAGTAAGTGAAGAGATAGATAAGCATGTAGTGGAGTGGAAGGAGGTTTCATCAAGGTTGATGTGGATGAAGGTGAAGCTGGGAAGGGAGATGTGGGTTTTTGTAAATGTGTATGGGCCTGGTAGTGAGAAGAGAAGAGTGTAGATGAAAGGGAGGCTTTTTGGATGGATTTAAATGAGTGCATAGAGGGATTAGGGAAAAATGTCAATGTAGTTGTATTGGGAAACCTTAATGATAGGGTAGGAAATGAACCAATAGAAGAGTGGGAAGTATGGAGTTCCAGGAAAAAATCGTAGTAGAAAGTTGATGGTGGAATTGTGTCTCGAAAGAGAGTTGATGATAGCAAATACAATGTTTTGGAAGAAAGTCAAGCATAAGTACACATGGGAGAGGGTGGTGGATGGAAGGGTGGCAGATAGAGCAATAATGGACTATATAGTGGTAACCAGGAGTATACTAGGAAGAGTTAAGGATGTACATGTTCTGAGGGGGGAGGGTGGGGGAATATCAGATCATGTTTTGGTGGAAGGTGAGTTGGGATTGGGGGATGGGTGGATGGGGAGGGGTGCTTGGAGTGAGCTGCTTGAGTGAGAGGGAAAGGGAGAGGGAGTGTAATGGGAGGCTGAGAGAGGAGTGGAGGATGGAGTGGAACTGGGAGTGAAGGGGGAGTGGCGATGGTTCAGGGAGGGAGTCATAAGATGTGCGGGGATGGTGTGTGGAACAGGGAGGACACGAGGAGGTAGAGGGAGGGGTAGTGAGTGGTGGGATGGGGAAAGAAGGAAGGGTGTAGAAGAGAAGAAGCAGGCTTTCATAGATTAGTTGCAGGGTAGGACGAGGGAATCATGTGAGAGGTGCAAGGTAGGGAGAAGAAAAGTAAAGCATAAGATGAAGGAGTCAAGGATGAGAGCAGGTGTGAAATGGGGTAAGAGTATGACAGAAAATTTTGAAAGTAATAGAATTAATTTTGGAAAGAAATTAAGATAGGAAAAGGAGGCAATTCAAGTGGAGAAGGGAAGGTGAAAGGTGCGGATGGAGAGATGATGGTGGGGGAGGGCAGTGAGGGTGGGTGGGTGGAGTGTTTTAGGGAGTTGATGGGTGTGAGGTGGAATGGAGAGGGGGGTTGCGATGGGAGGCGCTAAGAAGGTGACTGTGGTGAGTGAGGAAAGTGGAGGAGAGGTGGGGAAAGATGAGGTAAAGGCAGCTGTTGGGATGATGGGAGCAGGTGGGGTGTCGGGGTTGGATGGGTTCCATGCAGAGTGTCTGAAGGGGGGAGGTCCAGTGATGGTGGACTGGCTGGTGAGGTTATTTAATGTTTGTTTAAGAGAGGGTGGAGTGCCAAAGGACTGGAGGAGTGCCTGTGTAGTTCTACTTTGCAGGGGAGGGAGGTACAGGTGTGAGTGTGGTGGTTTTGGAGGGATCAGCTTGTTAAGTGTAGTTGGGAAGACATATGGGAGGGTGATGGGAGCAGGTGGGGTGTCAGGGTTGGATGGGTTCCATGCAAAGTGTCTGAAAGGGGGAGGTGCAGTGATGGTGGATTGGCTGGTGAGGTTATTTAATGTTTTTTTAAGAGAGGGTGGAGTGCTGGAGGACTGGAGGAGTGCCTGTGTAGTTCTGCTTTGCAGGGGAGGGGGGTATGGGTGTGAGTGTGGTGGTTTTGGAGGGATCAGTTTGTTAAGTGTAGTTGGGAAGACACATGGGAGGGTCTTGATTGAGCGGATTGGGAGAGGAACAGAGGGAGTAATTGGTAAGGAGCAGTGTGGGTTTAGGACAGGTAGGGGATGTGTAGATCAGATTTTTGTGGGAAGACAGATATGTGAGAAGGCTGTGGGAAAGGGTGGGGATGTATTTTGGGCTTTTATGGATCTGGAAGGGGCTTGTGACAGGGTGGATGGGGGGGCACTGTGGGAGGTGTTGTAGATGTGTGGGATGGGAGGAGGGCTCTTGGGAGCAGTTGGGAGTTTTTGTGAGAGTGGTGGAGCTTGTGTTGGGATTGGGGGTGGAGAGAGTAAGTGGTTTGGGGTGGGGGTGTTGTGTCGCCCTGGCTGTTCGATTTATGCATGGATGGGGTGGCGCAAGAGGTGAATGCAAGGGTAGTGGGTTGGGGATTGGAGATAGTTGTGGAAAGTGGACAGGGGTAGGAGGTGGGCTTGTTGTTGTTTGCTGGCGACGCTGCGCTTGTGGCAGGATCGTGGGGGAGGGGGGGGTTGGGGGAGTTGGTGACAGAGTTTGGGAAGGTGTGCAAAAGAAGGAAGTTGAAGATAGATGTGGGTGGGGGTGGGGTGGTGGGATCTGCAGGGGGAGAGGGTGGCAGGGTGGGTATTGAGGGAGAGAGGCTGGAGGAAGTGGATAGTTTTGGATACTTGGGTGCGAATGTGGCAGGAGGGGGGTGGGGGTGGAGGTGGAGTGTGGATGTGGAGGGATGAGTAAATGCCTTGGTGGATTAAAGGGTGTAATGAGAGGTAGACATTTAGGAATGGATGCTGAGAGGAGGTTGTATGAAGGGGGGGTTGTGCTGACAGATTGGAAGCATGGAGCATGAGAGAGGAAGAGAAGAAGGAGTTTGAATGTATTTGAGATGAGGTGCCTGAGAAGTGTGATGAGGGTTGCTGGGCTGGATGGAGTGAGAGGTTGGGAGAGGAGTGGGGGTGGAGGGGAGTTGGGGGATGGGGTTGATGAGTGTTGGGATGGTTTGGACGAGTGGAGGGAGTGAATGGGGGGGACTGGTAAGGGAGGTATGGAAGGTGGGAGTGGAGGGGGTGGATATTGGGGGTCAACCTGGGGTGGGATGGATGGATGGGGTGGGGGGGGCATTGGGAGGGAGGGGAGTGTCTGTTGGGGGGGGATGGGAGAGGACAGAAGGTGGGTGTGGATGGAGAGGGTTGTGTGTAGATGGTGCTGTGATGCATGAGGGGGACTGGGTGGAGGGAGGGGGAGTGTGTGTGAGAAATAAATTGATGCAGCCCGGAGGGATTTCTCCCCCATCTTCTCCTTTTCTATATGGGGGGGCAGAGAGGGGCAGTCGCCGATTTGATGAAGCGGCCTTGCTGTGGATGTGCAGTGTCTTGCAGCACTGCTTCTGGCCCGGGGCAATGGACAGGAAGCAGGGATGGCCCGTCATTCAAGAGGTGTCAAGGTGAGAGGGAGGGAGGAGGTTGGAGGGTAGTGGAGTATGTATAGGATGGAATGGTTGGGAATGAATTCAATGCCTTTGTTTTTAGGCTACCTCCCATGTAAGGAGGGAAAAAGCCTTGGTATATGTTAGTATGTATCTATCAAAATTAGAAAAATGTTAAATCATTGTATTAAAAAGAATGATTTGAAAAACCTAGCTCATCATTCCCCTGTCTTTATTTCTTTTTATCTCCTTTCTCCATTTGTTCTTTTCATTTTCTATTCTCTTCTTTCCTTGGACTTTTCATTCTATATTAATGTACTGTATTTATATATCCTATTTCTGATTTCTTTCCTCTCAGTCAAATCTTTTCTGTTTCTCATCCCTGTCACGTACTATGCCCTGTATTTGAGTTGGTACATCAAATCATAAACTGTGATTCAAGTAGTTCCTGCAATCCAAGTCCTAGGGTAACGCTTAGCTTCTTATGATAAATTTTTACCTCACTGGATAAGGAAAGTGTAGAGTGTACTCACTTAATTTGATACATGAATCTAATTATACACTATGCCTTGTACTTTCAATTAAGTTGGTGTGAACAGAGTCCAAGCGTGGTAATCAGGAGGACTCAAAATTGCCCATACATCTTTCTTATACTACAGGCATACAACACCAGTGCCATGGCACAGGTGCCAATGTATGCCTATTTCCATTTACCCAGCTCCATGCATTTTAGCCGAATCTTTATTTTTGTGTGAAGAGGGCTTACAATATAGTCACTAATACTTATCTAAAACATATAAGCAACATGGCATGGAAGTGAGGGTCCTACTTAGATTCATCATTTGATTTACGTGCCTCCTGACCTCTGATGACAGGAGGCCCTGATTTTGTAGTCGTCTGCTGCTGGCTTCCAAGTCTTCCACATCATCTGTGTGCGCAATGCCCTCTCTCTCTCTCTCTCTCTCTCTCTCTCTCTCTCTCTCTCTGTCTGTCTGTTTCTCTCTCTGTCACTCTCTCTCTCTGTCTGTCTCTCTCTGTCTGTCTGTCTGTCTGTCTTGACTATCTTAATGACTACAAAAACTATTTTGATGGGGATGAAAATATCTGCAGGGTCACCTGTATTAAACAGGTTGTGTACAAAAGATGAGACAAGGAGCAGCTTACACACACAGTCACAGAATCCACTGATGGCAAACAGGAAAATTCTGTATAGACATATGGGGTACTGTCATAATGACAGCATGGACCAGTGGGTACTCAATGAGTATAGAGGGCTTCACTGAATATTATGAATAATGTGGCACCAAAGAAATATCTCACCATAAACTAGTTGGCAGAGAGGTGAGATTCCTGCCACAATACCTTCATAGCAAACATGACTTGCACAGCCATTCATTGTCTCCTAATGATCCAACCACATTTCCTTGTGTGCTTACTGGTAGTGTGCCACTGAATGTAAGCATTGTCCAAGCAGATCTAAGTCTTGTGCATTAGATAGCATGAAGAAAATTAATATCTACATTTACAGTGTGAGAACCTTCTCAAGACCACAGGTTATGGAGTTTAGTAGATGAACTGGAGAATATCAAGTGGGACGTTATGGAATCAAATTAAGTCTGAAGGTAGGAAGGAAGGTTGATATAGCCACAAGATAGTCTCTACCTGTTCTAACATGAGGCAAAGAGAAGGAAAGATCTAGTGGAGTAGGATTCTTGATAAATCAAGAGGTTGCTGGTAACACAATGAAGTTTAGTAGTACAGTGAGACCTCTCATTAACGGACGTTAATTAGCTGTGTTTGCAGTGTTTTCGGTGTTTTTGGTGCTGATGTTTAGTGCGTGCAATCACTATGCCACTCAAAAACCACTCCAAATCAACGGATTATTCACATCAATTGACACCATTACCCCCCTTTTAGGCCGTTAATGAGAGGTAGTACTGTATATCAGATAGGGTACCATGAATTGTGATAAGGCTGTGTAAAATGTACACTCTAAAAATATTTCACAGAATTCAGAAGATGAAATTGAGTCCTTGTATGATGACTTATGTCAGGTAATGGATTAGGAAAAAAGTAAATACACATTGGTTGTAGGTGTCTTCAATGCTAAAATGAGGAAGAAGATGGGAGATGAGTTATACATTGGAAAGTTTGGAGTAGATGAGATAAATGACAGAGGCAAGATTCTAGTAAATTTTGCACAGAATTACACCATAAAAATAATGACCATTTTCTTCCAAATGAAACAACAAAGAGGAGAGCAAGAGGATTATGGGTATGAATAAAATAGATATAGATAGTGACCATAGAATGGCAGGTTGCACAGCAAAAAATTCAATTTCAGAGCTGAGAGAAATAGATTAGTGTTGAAGAAGAAAATTAACCTTGTCAAGATTAAGGATAACAAAAAGGAACTTCAATAAGAAATTAAAAATAAATTTGAAGCTCTAAGAAATAGCAAGGACACCATCAAGGGTATGAATTTACGTTTAGTGAATATCAGTAGGGAATCTGCAGAGAAAGTAGGAAATACAAAAAGCCTTAGTAAAAAGAAGTGCTCCAAAGCTACACATGAAGAAAGACTATGCAGATAAAAAGCAGGTGATATGAAATAGAAAGAGTAGACCTGAACAAGTTTATCAACAAAAGGCAGAGATCAGAGAAAAGAAGGAGAAATATGGGTGCAGTAAAAGAAGCTATTCAGAAAAGTTGAAATATTAAAGGGGCCAGCAAATTATATCTGAAAAATAGAAATGGAAAGTTTATTAAATACAGACAGAATGATAAAAGGAGTAGAAGAACTTAGAGCTTTACTCATCAAACACTGTAGTTGAGTAAGACAATTTATCAGTAGACATAAGTAGTGTATCAGAAGCTACAAAGGAAGAAGTAATGTTTGCTCTAAAAAGTATGAAATTAAAAGCACCTGGGTAATATGGCATAATGATTGATCTCTTCAAAGATACAGGGAAAAAAGTCCATTGTAGATTAGCTAAGTTATATACTCAGTGTTTACATCAGAAAAGCTTTCCTGAATCATGGTGTAGTCCTATAGTGATTTTATTTCACAAAAAAAGTAAACCAGAAAGACCTTGGTAACTACCGACTGATTAGTTTGTTATAGAAAAATAAGATGTTTTCCAAAATCTGTACAACTAACCAGGACTGTAGAGTGTAGACCATTTGTAGACAGTGAATCAACTAATTGAGAAAATGACAGAAGACAATATACCTCTTTGTTAAACTTTTGTAGATTACAAGGCCTTTTGACTCTGTAGAATAAATAGCAATACTGAACTCACTATGCAAGCAGGGTGCAAATCAACACATTGTGAGGGTTCTAGCAAACCTTCACCTGGTGCCCTTGTTAATCTTTGGAGACCATTGCTACACCATGCATGGAGCTGTGATAACTCCTGGGGTGGTAAAAAAGTGAACCCCCAGCCCCAAGATGTGTCAATAACAAGGTTAGAGTCCACACTGTCAACATTAAGGGAATGTCTGCATCAAAATCTGAGATTCTTACCAACCTGGACACTGATATAGTGTACAAACATCCATCAACCCACTTCATATGGCCAGATATACCCCAAATTGACAAGGCAAGCTTGCTTGTCTGTGACTTTGACAATCAGAGTACAGTGGTACCTCTATTTATGGGTGCCTTTATGTACGCAAAATTCTATTTATGCGGTCAAATAATGGGGAAAATCTTGTTGCTATTTATGCAGAAAATTTCTATTTACGTGGGCACATTGGTGTCCATTACTGCGCGGAAAATCAAATCCTGCGCCACCATCTTGCTGACGTCACCATTCACGTATGTCTCCTCCCGCCATCTTTGTTTGTTGTGTGCACAACTGGTCCTTCTTTCTGCGCTTACCCCTTGGTATTGTACTGTTTGTGCCTTTAAAATGCCTCCAAAACAGGTGAGAAGTCCTACTGAAGCTGGTGCTCATAAGAAAACCAGCATCATGATTGAGAAAAAGAGGGAAGTGATTGCCAAAGCTGCTCAAGGTTTATGCATGTGTAAGCTGGTGAGAGAGTTTGGTATACCTGAGTCAACAATAAGAATCATTCTTTTAAATAAAGATAAAATATTGTCAGCTAATGTGTCTAAGGGTATAAAGTATGTGAGCACACATAAGAGGCCAGCATTGTTGGATGAGGTGGAAAGGTTATTGCTTGTGTGGATACAGGAGAAGCAGCATAAGAGTGACAGCTTGAGTGAGGAAATGATCTGTTCAAGGGCTTGCCAAGTGTATGCTGACCTGCAGCGGCAACAAGCTGGTACCAGTGGCCAGCCTACACCACCTTCAGTGCCCTTTACAGCCAGTAGGGGGTGGTTTAAGAAATTTTGGCAATGTACGGGCATCCACAGAGTAACACGGCTTGGTGAGGCAGCAAGCGCAGACACAGACGGAGCTGAGGCATTCGTCAAGGATTTTGAGGACCTGGTGCATCATGAGGGTTACCTGCCACAGCAAGTATTTAATTGTGATGAAACAGGGCTCTTTTGGAAGAGAATGCCTAACAGCACCTTCATTACGGCTGAGGAGAAAGCTTTGCCAGGGCATAAGGCTATGAAAACAGGCATACAGTAATGTTGTGTGCTAATGCAAGCGGCGACTGCAAGATCATGCCGCTCATAGTGTATCATGCGGACACACCATGAGCATTCAAGAGGGGCAGCATCTTAATGAGCAGACTTCCAGTGATGTGGCGTTCCAACCCAACAGCTGTGCCAGGAGTGACTTGAAGGGGCATGTGGCCCTAAGATCAAGAAGTTTCTGCAGGGGAATGGACTGCCATTGAAGTGCCTCCTGCTGCTGGATAACACACCAGGACATCCCTTCGACATGCAGGCACATCTTCTCCAAGACCTGGATTTCATCACAATTAAATTCCTGCCATTCTGTAACCGATGGACCAGCAGGTCATTTCTAATTTCAAGAAGCTGTATGTGCATGCTCTGTTTGAATGCCGCTTCAACGCTACCACTGACACAGACCTAACCCTGCGAGAATTTTGGAAGTCCCACTTCAACATTTTGCACTGTGTCAAAATAATTAGCAAGAGCTGAGCAGGTTACATCTGGACTCTACAGGCAGCATGGAAGAAGCTTTGGCCATCATTTGACAGGGAGTGGGACTTCGAGGGCTTTGAACCTGCTGGTCCATTGGTCATCTCAGACATAGTTGTGCTAGGGAGGGACCTGGCCCTGGATATGGAGGATGGGGATGTCGAGGAGTTAGTAGGGGAGCACGAGGATGAACTGACCATCGAGGAGCTGAAGGAGCTGCATCAGGAGCAGGTCACCAAACTGGCCCGGGAACATCAAGAGGTTGAGGGAGACGACGATCATGTTCAGGGCCCACCATGGAGGAGGTGAAGGAGGCCTGTGTAATGTGGAGGAAGCTCTACAATTTCGTGGAGGTCACACACTCAGACCAGACACTTGTGAGCCGTGTTGCAAGCCAGTTCAATGAACTGGTCATGCCTCACTAATGACAGATCCTGCACACATGGCGCCAGCAAGCAACCATCACAGAGTTCTTCCAGCCTCGTGCCAAACAACAGTGCCCTGATGAGGGTGCCACTCCAGCTGAAGGAGCACTTCCTCCTTCAGGTGGGGGTCAGTAAGCCCCCACCACTCCACCACCTCCTCACTCCCATCCCCCTATGGCAGCTGCAAGCCTTACCATTGATAGGTACAAAAGATTGCTTTTTTCATTATATTTTTTGCCTTGTAAGTGATCTTTAACATTGAGTTTTTGGCATTAATGTTGCAGGAACATCATAATCATACCTATTTATGTCCATTTGGTGACAGGTTTCATCATATCAGAGGGGAAAAAAAAAACTTTTTCGAGGTTGGGAACGGATTAATTGAATTGATATTGATTTCAATGGGAAATAGCATTTCTATTTATGTGCATTTCTATTTATGTGGAGGCATACAGAACGGATTAATCGCGTAAATAGAGGTACCACTATACCACCTTGGGGTATAGCCACACAAATATAGATGGGGAAGCAGTGGAGAATTGGGTGACATCAAAGGACCTAACAATCATCCATGATGCAAAGGATAACACTTTTCAAAGTGCACTCTGGATTGGGTTATAACCTTGACCTAGCATTTGTACCATTCAGGCTATTCTTAAACTTTGAAAAATCCATCGGTAACCCTATACCACCCAACATCAACCAGTCAACCAGTTGTAATCATAGTGAGACCAGTGATTAGACCTCGGATAACAAAACCCAAGCCAAGTGTTTAACTTCTGCAAAGCCAATTGGGTAGTTTTTACATCAGACCTAGATGATACTCTCACTAACATCTTCCCTGCATCTAAACATTATGATGAATTCCAAACACAAGTTTGGAGGGTTGCAAAGACAAACATCCCCAGAGGATGCAGAAAGAATTACATCCCTGGCCTCACTGAGCAAAGCAAAGACCAATACAACAAGTATATTTAGGCATACAATAAAGATTCATTTTCTGAAATTACCATTGAGCACAGAGAGTCTGCTTGCCTCAATCAGTGGGGAAGGAAGGAACATTGGCATGAGATCATAACTAATATCAGCATGACCCATAACAGCAAGAAAGCTTGGGCAACAATAAAAAACCTCAATTCAGACGAGATCCCCTAGCCCAGAGTAGCTGGTGTCACACCAAACCAAGTGGCCAATCAAAAGCTGCTCAGCTGCACAGCAGCTAATGAGGAGAGGGGCTCTCTAAAGAAAATAAAGCAAGAGATGGGTTGCATCATGCAAGATTGTGAACAAGGCCTTGAACCCTTCACACTGGCTGATTGAGATACTGCAATGAAACATCTGGAATGAGGTAAGGCCTCTGGAGAGGATGGCGTCACTCTAGAGATGATACAACATTTTGGAGAAAACACCAAAACATGGCTACTGACCTTATTCAGTAATGGCACAATGTCTTTCCAAAGTTCTAAGATCTGGAGAAAAGACAGAGTAGTGGCCCCTATCAAACTAGGGAAAGATACATCATCCCCTAAATGTTATAGACAAATAGCTCTCTTGTGCACTATGTATAAACTGTATGAAAGAATGATCCTCACATGTATTGAAGGAAGAGTTGAAGAATAAATCTCAGCTAATATAACAGGCTTGAGACCAAGCCATTCTTGCTGCAGTCAGGTAATGAACCTGATGCAGTATATTGAAGAGGGTTTCAAGAAAAAGAAAATCACTAATGCTGTCTTTGTAGATCTTACGGCTGCCTATAATATAGTCAGTATGGGGTAGTTTTCCTGAAAGTTGCCAAAACACTACAGAATTCCACTGTAGTCCACATTATCCACTCTTTGCATACAAACTGCCAGTTCTATGTGGAAATGAATGGCAAGAAAAGCAGGTACTGAGTCCAGAAGAACGGACTCCCACAAGGATATGCATTGGATCCAACATTGTTCAACATTTATACTTATGATGAGCCACAGTACCAGAATATCCATAGGTATATCTATGCAGATGACCTGTGCATTGCCACTTAGTCTGACTCCTGCAATACTGTCAAAGATTGACTATCAGAGGCTCTAACCACAATTTCCGCATACTACAAAAAGTGGCATCTCAGTACAAATGTATGCATTCCACCTTAAAAATCACCAAGCCAATAGAGACAAATCAGATGGGGCAACACTGATTTAGCACAGCATGCACACTCTGTCTGTTTAAGTGTCACTCTCAACAGGACTCTAACAAAAAGCATATCAATAAGTTAAAAAGCATAATCTCAAGTAGAAGCAACCCCATCAGCCAACTTGCCACTACCAGCTGTGGAAACAGACCCAAACACTCTGCAACAAGCATCATTGGTGCTGTACTACTCCACCACAGAATACTGTGCACCAGTATGGGTCAGGTTATGCCATGCCCACAAAATAGATCCAGAATTGAACAGGTCTTGCCGAATAATTATACATATACCAAAGGCTCTTTCCCCCCCCCCCATATAAAGGAGGTAGCCAAAAAACAAAGGCATAAAAACCACTCCCACCCATTCCATCCCCACCACACTCCACTCCCCTCCACCTTCCTCCCTCCCTCTTATCTTGGCACCTCCTGGATGACGGGTCATTCCTGCATCTTGTCCACTGCCCTGGCTCAGAAGCAGTGTCATGACCCCCCCCTCTCCATCCCCTCATGCAGAAAAGGAGAAGACGGGGAGAAATCCCTTTGGGCTGTGTCATATTTTTCTCACACATACTCCCATGCCCCCCATCCCCAATCCATTCCACCTCATGGATCACAACATCATCCACATACAACCATTCTCCATTTACCCCTGTCTTCTGTCCTCTCCCGTCCTTCCTCAACAGATCTTCCCCTTTTCCATAAAGCCCCTTTTACCCCATCCATCCATCTCATCCTAAGTCACCCCCTCATGTTCACTCCCTCCACCTCTGCCTTCCACACATCTTTTACTAATCTTTCTTCACTCATTCTTTCCATGTGTCCAAACAATCCCAATACTCTTTCATCCACCCTATCACCCAACTCCCTTTCCACCCCATCACCCAACTCCCTTTCCATGTTTGGAAAAAGGATTGTGGTACTCCCCAAGGCAGGCGTAGCTCCTCTGGGGATCGATGCCACCTGCGTAGAGCTGATAGCCAGGGTTGGTTGCTGCCGTTTGGCCCCCAACTCTTGGGGTTAGGGGGTGGTCCCACGACGTAGACGCTGCAGCTCCAGGACCATTGCATCCCCACCACACTCCACTCCCCTCCACCTTCCTCCCTCCCTCTTATCTTGGCACCTCCTGGATGACGGGTCATCCCTGCATCTTGTCCACTGCCCTGGCTCAGAAGCAGTGTCGTGACCCCCCCTCTCTATCCCCTCATGCAGAAAAGGAGAAGATGGGGAGTGTACAGATCAGTGATAAATTATGTGAGTCCTGCATGGGCTCCTAATCTCAGTGAGACACACCACAACACCCTTCAAATCATACAAAACAAAGCCCTAAAAACAATTACAGGCTGCACAAATACAACACCTACAGACCATTTACACCATGAAACAAAAGTCCTCAAAATCAAGGACCACCTCGACATGAGAGGCACCCAAACACTTGCCACAGCCACCACAAACACATCACACCCGCTACACTACATAGCAGAACACCCACACACACCAAGAAACATTAAAACAACACCCAAACACCTGTATCATGCACAGATACTCTCTTCTCTTCCTCCACAACCACCAAATACCAGCCTCCAGAAACATATTCATAATCATATCACTCACCGCTCCATTAACACACTGAGAGACAACACACTGCTGCATGCCAGACCCCCTGATATCCACCCTTCTGAATCCTCTCTCCCACGAAAGGACAGAGTCCACTTGGCCAGACTGCGGTGTGGCCACCACCCAGCACTTCTAAGCTACCAGAAGAGGCTGGATGACCGCATTGTGAACAGCTGCCCAGGATGTAACACTTCACCCCATACCATACAACACATAATGGAAGACTGCATTATACACAATCATGCACGCAAACAACACAACATACACTCTATAAAGGATTTGTGGGAAAACCCAGTTTCAGCTGTGGCCTTCCTTGGGGAGACGGGACTGCTCGGACAGACAGTCTAGGGAACGACAACAACAACAACAACAACTCCCTTTCCACCCCTGTTCTCCTCCTCACCTCCTCATTTCTCACTCCATCCAGCCTAGTAACCCGTATCATAATTCTCAGACACCTCATCTCAAACACATTCAATAATTATAGGTACCCTAAAATCAATACCCTTACATACTCTCTCAGACTGGCAGGAATTCCACCACCCTACATCTGGCACAAAATATTTACCAAGATAGAAAGACATAAACAACAAAATGATCCCAGGTCTCCACTGTATGGTCTCCTTGAGGCTGAACAGAGACTGAAGTCCTGCCAGAGTTTCATGATGGTGTAGGAACTGGATCCAACCCAAATCACAGCCCACAGACTGGAATGCTGGTAGGAGTATGACAATTTGGGCCATAATGAGACCATACCATACCCAAATGAGACCTTGCCCCCAGAAGCAAGCCTAGCCAGGAAGAACTGGGTTACCCTAAACAGAGAAAAAGCTAAGATGGGTAAAATAAGGGAAAATCAACACAAATGGAGATACACCAACAGCCCCAAATGTCCCTGTGGCAAAATACAGACAATAGTCCATGTCCTCCTAGAATGCCCACTGGGTCCCCATTGCTCCAACCAACATCTGAAGGAAGCAAATGAGACTGCCCATATATGGACATGGTAGTGGTTCGACAAGATATGATGATGGTAGAGAACATTTATGCAAAAGGCACCACCATAATTCAACTGTAGTACATAAAGATACAAAAAAGATCATGATTGAGAAAGGAGTATGGCAGGGTGATACAAATTCATCCAAACTATTTATAGCTTGCATGGAAGAGATTTTCATAAGATTGAGTTTAGAAGAGGAAGGTTTGAAGATTAATGATAAATGTCTTAATCACCTAAGATTTGTGGAAAGATGAATAAGAGTAAAACCAAAGTAATTGAAGGTAAGAGTCTTCAAGAAGTTGAAGAGTATAGGTATTTAGGCCAGATGATAAAAGTGTCTAGAGATAATGATAATGAAATAAAAAGGCCTATCATAATTGATTTGAAGATGTTTGTTAGGTATAAGAAGATCATGAGAGGCTCTCTACTTCCATGTTTAAAGTGCAAAATTTACAATTAGTGTATAATGCTAGCTATAATCTATGGATGTGAGATTTAGAAACTGAGGAAGGTGATGAAGACAGTCAAGGATTGTACAGATCAATGATGGGAATAATGCTGAAAGGAAGAGGGCAAATTTAAGTGAGAGAGCAGAGTTGAGTGAAAGATATTGTGGAGGCAGTAAAAGAGAAGTGGAATTGGGTAGGTAATTTAGTGGAAATGAATGATGAGTGAGCAGATGTGTTACTGAGTGAACATCATGAGCTGAGAAGCATGGGAGACCAGACAGAAGGTGGAAGGATGAGATTGAAAGGTTTCCAGGAGTGATGTGGCAGAGGTTAATGCAGTTATCTGAGTAATGGAATGGTATGAGAGAGACTTTGTTCAGCAGTAGACTCAAAATGGCTGATTTACATATATATATATATATATATATATATATATATATATATATATATATGTATATCTATATATGTATATATATATATGTGTGTATATATATAATTTTATATAAATATGTATGTATATATATATATTTATATAATATATATATATATATATGTATATAATATATATATATATATATATATATATATATGTGTATGTATATATATATATGTGTATGTATATATATATTATATATGTGTATGTATATATATATTATATATATGTATATATATGTGTATATATATATTAATATATACATATACTAATATATATATATATATATATATATATATATATATACAGGTAGTCGTCGACTTACGACCGAGTTCGGTTCCGACAGACAGGTCGTAAGTCGATCTGGACGCAAGTCGGTCTTTATATATATACAGTATATATTACCCTTTAAATATTTTTGTTACTGTATATATATATATATACATATATATATATATATATATATATATAATATATATATATTGTATATTATAGTTAGCATATTGAAATAATCTTAGCATCTTTGAACTATGTTGCACAGTATTTTTTAACCTTTTTGTAGTTTTATCTGATTTTCTTTGGGAAACGTAGCCTAGGCCTAAGCATACTGAATAAAATCCTATCATCTTTAACCTATGATATTTAATACTGTATTTTTTAACTTTAATATTATTTTACCATCAGACTTTCTTTAGGAAACGTATGCATACTGAATAAAATCTTATTATCTTTGAGCTACGTTGTTTAATATTCATTAACTTTTTTTTTTTTTTATAAATTTCGTTAGGAAACATAGCCAAGGCCTATGCATACTGAATAAAGTCCTGTCATCTTTGACCTACTAATACTTTTTGTTGGTTACATTAAAATCATTGTAAGGCAAAATTAGGATTTTTTTTTAACACATTCATTTCGTTTACGCACTGTACCGAAAATATTGTTATCGACAACAGACTAGGAATAAACAAAGTTTATTGTTACATTCGTAAAACATAAAAATACAAAATGCTGAACCGAACATATTGTTATCGATAACAGACTAGGCATAAGAAAATTTAACTCCTACATTTTATTAATTGCAAAACATATGAAAATAAGAAATGCAAGGCAAAATTAAGAATTTTTTAAATTTCAAAACACATTCTTTTCGCTTACGTACTGTGCCTAGGCATAAAAAAAAAGTTTTATTGTTACATTTTGTTAATTGCAAAACATATAGAAATACAAAATGCAATGCAAAATTAGGAAACATTTTACTTCAAAGAAAAAAATTGAAAGAATATTTAGCTGGCTGAGATGCTGACGGTGTCGGCAGCCTGCCAAAAATATCGTACTCGCGTCTCGCGGCGTGCGGAGTAATTGTTCTGCGCTGCCAGGCATAATATTGCAGTTCTATTACTCTATTAAATGTTAAATATTATTGCACTATCTCGTGGTTGTAAAGTCGATCAGTCGTAAGTTGCATAGGTCGTAAGTCGACGACTACCTGTACTAGCCAAATTACCTGCGTGTTGCTGTGAGTTCGTGAATAATCCGTAACCTAACCATACTCCACCTAAATTTAACCCTTAACTGTAACCAATTTTTTTTTAATGAAATATAGTTATCCAAGTACCTGGAGTGATAGGGTATCAGAATATATATGGTTATGGGGGTCTATCTCCAAAACCCTAGGAGTAGTTCATGAACAAACAGACAGACAGACAAATGAAAGATAGTTATCCAAGTACCTTGGGTTATAAGGTTTCAGAATATATATGGTTATAGGGGTCTATCTGCAAAAACCTAGGAGGAGTTTGTGAATAATCCCTAACCTAACCATACCCCACCTAACTTTAACCCTTAACCCTAACCATTTTTTTTTTTTTTTTTTTTTTTTTTTATGAAATATAGTTGTCCAAGTACCTTGAGTGATAGGGTATCAGTATATATATGGTTATGGGGGTCTACAAAACCCTAGGAGTTTGTGAACAAACAAGCAGACAAACAAATGAAAGATAGTTATCCAAGTACCTCGGGTTATAAGGTTTCAGAATATATATGGTTATAAGGGTCTGTCCACAAAAACTAGGGGGAGTTCATGAATAATCTTTAACCTAACCATTGTAGTGGATTGTTAACACTACATGGTGAATGGTACTCGGCTGTAAGAGAAGAATTGAAACAAACTTTAAATATCTTTGGACTAGTGGACTAGCTAGGTGAGACCACCTGCTCGCACGGGATTGGTTTTTGTAGGAGGGGAAGAATGTAAGAAATTGAAAAGATAGTAGTGTATAAAAGATGGCTATTGCCAAAATGCGCTTTTTCGTGAGCAATTAGGGGCAGTTGATGGTCATGGCTCAGGAGAAATGGGCTGAGAAAATGGTAGGAGGTGTAGTAGTAGAGAAAGGTTGAAAAACAGAAAAATCTTTAGTGGGAGGTAAACTGAAATGAGAAGATGTAGTATAAGAGAAAGTTAGATAGGAAGCGAATTTTAGTCAAAGAAAAAGTATGTGTAGATGTTTGTGCATGGGGCATGGTTATGTTCGTGAGAGGTGTGTGTACGTATCTTACAGAAAGTGAGTGGAGTTCACTTCCCGCGTGTGGCGTTGCTGATTAACCCCAGCTAGGTAGTGCGGTCCTGATTATCCCCAGGTTGGACTTGAGCGGTCCTGATTGGCCCCAGGTTAGGCTTGAGTGTTGAGTGGGCAATATCCAAAACGTATTCTGGAGAGTGGACTCGGTGGCGGTGCGAAGGGTTCTGGCTGGCGAGTGTTGTTTTATCTTTCTCCTTCCAAACACAACTCTGAGAGTAGAGAATTATGTGACTTGGGAATTGTGTGTAAATGTCAGAAGTGTAAACCCGCATGCCAGCATCAGCGGAGAGGCCAGGCATGGGTGCGGGCCAGTCAACAGGAGAGAGCTCCACATATACTCTCCCACAACCAGTCGTCGAAGAGTTAAGGGCTCTAAATCAGAGTTGGATTAAGGGCCTCCACTAAGCCAGCGAGAAAGTGTGTGTGTATCTCTCTTTTCTTCCAAGCACAACCCTGAAAGCAGAGAATTAAGTGACTTGGGAAATATATGTATTTGTCTTTGGTGTAAACCTGCCTGCCGACATCAATGGAGAGAGCACCCTTTTGCCAGATCTGCCGCAGCAAAGGAGAAAAGTCTCCTTTGCTGCGACCTTTCAGCGAAGATTGATGGGCGCTGTTGCGAGAGCTGGAGTGGAGAGCGATGTCCAACCTCTGCTGAGCTGAGACGGTTATGTCGACTCATTGGACTCGTTTATTGCATTTCCGCCCACAGTAAAATCAAATAAAAATAACCAATATTTCAATATTTGGTAAAAATTATACAATCATTTTACATTTACATGCTTTCTCCTTACAGAGGCTATCATAGTTTGTGGCAACATTAATTTCACAAATATAAATAGTATTTATGGACACATACAATGGTTTGTTTAATCATAGTAATTTTCATGTCACAAAAATGCTATACGTGTTAAGGGGATACTACAGTAATGGCATGTTACCACACCATACCCCACCTAAGTTTAACCCTTAACCCTAAAAAAAAAAAAAAAAAAAAAAAAAAAAAAAATTGGAAATTAAATATAGTTATCCAAGTACTTGGACTGATAGGGTATCAGAATATATATGGTTATGGGGGTCTATCTCCAAAACCCTAGGAGTTCATGAATGAACAAACAAACAGAGGCTACTACTTTATTATAGTATATGTATATATATATATATATATATATATATATATATACGGTATACATATATATATATATATACGTACATATATATATAGGGTGTTTGGGATAAACTTGATAATTTTTTATCTGTCATTTCAGAACCATTTGAAGGATCTAATAGTGGTAAAGTGCAATGGATAGCCGATTCTCTGTACTATTGGTGGGTGTGAGAGCTAGAGAGCATGAGTAGAAAGCACAAGAATATTGGAAGAGAGTGGCCTTCATGATGATGATTCATGCAAGATTAAAAACTTTGGAAAACCTATCTGCAGCTCAGTGCTCTTTGAATACCATAAAGGCTGTAAGATGTGAGCTGGAGAATTGCGACAGAGATGTGGAAACAGTGGCTAGTAGGAAGGATCATACCAGGCATTCTGACTCTGTCCGCACAACGAAATCCTTTGAGAAGTTACAAAAAAAAAAGTGCAGCAAGATCCAGGCAAGGTAATGCAGACCTTGGTGAGAGAGATGGGTGTCAGAGTGGCGATTATGAAGAAAGTGCTGAACAAGTATCTTCGCTATTCCACATACAAGAGGCGCAAGGGCCAACTACTCAGCACTTTCTTCATAGTTGCCATTCCAACACCCATCTTTCTTGCCAGAGTCTGCATTGCCTTGCCTTGCACCTATTTTGCAGCTTCTCAATTTGTTTTGTTGAGTAGACAGAGTCAGAATGCCTAGTATGCTAGCTGTGCTAGCCATTGCTTCCACAACTCCATCGCAATTCTCCAGCTCACATCTCATGACCTTCACAATATTCAAGGGGCACTGAGCTGCTATCTAAATTTTTTAATCTGGCACGAATCATCATGACGCAGGTCACTTTCTTCCAATATTCTGGTGCTTTCCCGTTGTCCATGCTCTCTAGCTCTCACACCCACCAATAGTACACAGAATCAGTTATCCATTGCACTTCATTGCTATTAAATCCTTCAAATGGTTCTGAAATGAAGGAAGATAAAAAATTGATCAAATTTACCCTGAACACCCTACACATACACACACACACACACACACTTTCAACGAACGGACGGCTTGAAGAACGTTCTGAAGAAAAGTGAAGATTGTGGATCCCAACGCAAAGAGAAGTGCCTTTTTGTATTTGCAGGGTGGGGGGAAATTGCTCGTGGGGTAGTGGGAAAGTAAGGAAAGAGGAGAGGGGGAGGGATTGCTGGGGAAATGGAAGGTAATGAGGAGGTGGAGGAAATGGCCCTGACGGGCCGCCGAAAGGTAGACAAACGACCCCAAGACGAGTTGGATGATGACGACATGTCTAATAGGAATGTGAAGATTAGAGGTATAGATAGGAGCAATATAGCAGAAAGTGATGAGAATATTTTCAAGGGATTTAAAGAGAGTGGGGGGGACACAAACCCCCCCCGACTGACAAGACTAGAGAAGAAGGTTGATAAGGTGATCGAGGACTTGGAGAGTAGGTTAGGTCATATGAACACCATTTTACAAAGGGTTGAAAGATTGGAAGAACTGGAAAAGGCGAATAAAAACTTAACTGATGAAATAGAAGACCTAAAAAGACAGTTAAGAGAGGTAAAGGTGGAGAATGAGGAATTGAAGAAGAATAGTAAAGAAAACAGAGAAACGATAGCTAAAGAAAGTAAAAATTGGAAGAAAACCCAAGAAGGAAATAAGATTTCATTCACTGACATAGTCAAACAGCAATTGAAAGAACATACTGAAGACTCAGTTATTAAAGTGATGAGACAAAAGGAGAATATAGTAAGGGATTTAGCAGACAAGAAGAAATGTATAATTATATTAGGAATGGAAGAGAAACACAACACAGATAGAACCACAAGAATCAAAGAGGAAAATGAAAAAGTAAGCCAATTACTAGAATCAGTTCAGGAAGATGAACCAGAAATTATGAAACAAATCGAAGAGAAATTTAGACTCGGAAAGTATAGCACAGACAAGACCAGACCAATTAAGATTAAATTCAAGTCACAAACAACGGCAGAGAATATCTTATCCAAATCAGGGAAACTAGCAACAAGTGAACAATACAAAAAGATATGGATAAAAAGAGAAATGAATAAAGAGGAAAGAGAGGAAGAAAAGCAGAAAAGACTGGAAGCTAAGGCAAAAAACGAGAACAGAACGGAGTCAGAGAAAGAGAGATTCTATTGGAGAGTAGTGAACATGAAACTAAGGAAGTTCGACATACAAAAGAAAAACATAAGGGAAACAGAGAACACAATGGAAGTGGCAGAAAACTAAGAGTGTCTTACACAAATATAGATGGATTAATAACAGGATTGAATGAGCTGAATGATTATTTGAAAGAAAAAGAACCGGACATAATGGGAATTGTAGAAACAAAATTAAAAGGCCCACTACCACCCAACAGTGTAGGACATGATGCATACAATTATTGGATTAGAAACAGAGAGAAAAAGCAAGGGGGTGGAGTTATGTTCCTGACTAAGAAGGATATAAACGTGAAAGGTGTCATATATGGAAAGAATACAGTAGAGATGATTATGATAGAAGTGGAAGACAGAGATAAGAAGAGCAGAAAATTTGTGATCAATTATGTGCCTCCGAAAACAGCCTCATGGGAGGAGAGTGAATATAAAAGTATGTTAGAGGACACAAAGATAGCATTAACTAAAATAATGGAAGACGGAGGAAGAATAGTTATGATGGGCGACTTTAATTGCAAAGAAATCTGCTGGGAAGAAATGACAGTAAAGAGTGGTGATGACTCATGGGGAAATGCTCTACTTGAGATGATTACTGACCATTCAATGACACAATGGATACAAGAGAACACTAGGTATAGAAATGAAGAAGAACCATCGAGGCTAGACTTAATAATTACATCTGAACCTAGAATAGTGGACAAGATTGAATATAAAACACCAATAGGTAAAAGTGACCACATATTGATTGAACTGGAACTTAATGAAGAAAAATATATGAAAAGAAATGAACAATATAGAAAAGGAAGAATGATGTATGAAAAAACAAACTTTGATAAAATAAGAGAATTCTTCCAACAAGAAAACTGGGAAGAAATATACAAAGAAGAAACATCAGTGGAAGAGAAATGGAATATTTTGACAAAAATTTACAAAAAAGGAGTGGAAAAGTATGTCCCAAGACAAAAACAAGAAAAAGAATATGTAAAATGCTGGTACAACAAAAGTTGTAGGGAGTTAAAAGACAAAAGAGACAAAGCCTGGACCAGATGGAAAAAAGACAGAAGACCTGAAAAATGGAAAATATATACTGGTTATAGAAATGAATATGTACAAAAGTGCAGAGAGGAAAAAAGAAAATATGAAAAAGATGTTATAGAAAAGTGTAAAGATCAACCAAAACTATTCTACAGATTTGTAAACAATAAACTGAAAAACAAACAAGACTTGGAGAAATTGAGACAAGGAGGAGTTGAATATACTGAGGAAGTGGAAATGGCAGAAATTATGAACAAACATTTTAAATCAGTGTTTACAAGGGAAAATATACAACCTGAAGAGATTGAGTGGAATGAAAAAGTCCCCCCTATGGAAGAAATAGAAGTAACAAAGAATGAAATATTGACACACTTGGGTAATTTTGATGTCAGAAAATCGCATGGGCCAGATGAAATAGCAAACTGGATTCTGAAAGAATGCAGGAATGAACTGGCAGACAAAATACATAGCATAATAAGCAGTTCCTTAAAAGAAGGAAAAGTTCCAGAAGATTGGAAAAAAGCAAATATAGTACCTATATATAAAGGAGAAAATAAAGAAGAACCTACCAACTATAGACCAGTCTCTCTAACAAGTACAATAGCAAAAATTTGTGAAAGAATTATCAAAAGTAGATGGGTAAAATACTTGGAAAAAAACAACGTACTAAATCCAAGGCAATTTGGATTCAGACAAGGACGGTCATGCGTCACCAATTTAATATGTTTCTATTCAAGGCTAATAGATATAATACAAGAAAGAGATGGATGGGCTGATTGTGCATTTCTAGACCTAAAAAAAGCTTTTGACAAAGTACCACATAAGAAGTTGCTTAAGAAATTAGAATATGAAGGAGGAATACAAGGTAAATTGCTAAATTGGATGGAAGACTTTTTGCAAGAAAGAAAAATGAGAGTAGTGATAAGAGATCAGCACTCAAAATGGAATGAAGTAATAAGCGGTGTCCCGCAGGGAACAGTTCTGGCCCCAATAATGTTTGCTATATATATTAATGATATGGATGAAGGAATTGAAAGCTATATGAGCTTCTTTGCAGATGATGCAAAACTACTGAAAAGAGTGAAAACTGAAGAAGATTGTGAATCACTACAGAGAGATCTAAATAAAGTACAAGAATGGAGTAGGAAGTGGGAGATGGAGTTCAATACAAAAAAGTGTAGTATAATGGAATTTGGAAAAAGCAAAAACAGAATAACAGGATCATATAATTTGGGAGAAGAAGGAATAAAAAAAGTAGAAAATGAGAAGGACCTGGGAGTCATTGTTATGAATAATATGTCACCTGAGAAACATATAAATAAGATTTTTGGAGAAACTTATAATTTAATAAGAACAATCAAAGTGGCATTTACATACCTGGATGAAGAAATGGTGAGGAAAATCCTAATCACCCTGATAAGACCAAGATTGGAATATGCAGCAACGATATGGTCACCAAGTACAAAAAAATGTATAAAAAAAACTTGAAAGAATACAAAGAGCAATCACAAAACTGGCACCAACACTCTCAAAACTATCATATGAAGAGAGACTACAAAAACTTAAACTACAGACACTAGAGCAAAGAAGAGAGAGAGGAGATTTGATAGCTATTTACAGAATCATGAAAGGCATAGAAATTACTGATAGAGAGAATCTGATAAAATGGGATGACAGAAATACAAGAGGACACGGAAAGAAAATAAAAAAAGACAGCTATAGAAGAGATTTGAAAAAGAACAGCTTTCCTCACAGAGTAATAGACAGTTGGAACAAGTTAGATGAGAAAGTGGTGTGTGCAAAAACAATACATGAATTTAAAAATAGTTTAGATAAAATGAGATATGAAGACGGGACCCCACGAGCATAGCTCCCCTTCCCGTAAAATACAACTAGGTAAATACAACTAGGTAAATACACACACACACACACACACACACACACACACACACACACACACATATATATATATATATATATATATATATATATACAGACGCTCCTCAACTTACGTTTTAGTTATGTTCCGAACGGCCGAACGTAAGTTGAAAATGAACGTAAGTTGTTACTGTACTATACATCCGTAAATTCTATTACCGTATCTTATATAACACCCCTAAATCATTGATAATACACATGACATTGTAAAATAATATCATTAATTTCAAATAAATTAAATTCAAGCAACATAAATTGAGATGGTGGAGGAGGAGGAGGAGGCAAGGCACGTTCAGTCTGTCGTTTGTGCCATGTAAACAATGGACGCAGCGTCATGCGTAAGTATCGTTTGAACAACGGAGAGCGCGCTAAACTAAAAAATTCACTCATTTTTTTTTTTTTTTTTTTTTTTTACAATTTTGTTTACAGTCAGTTCAAACGTAAAATCGAAAAAACGTAAAAGGAATGAACGTAAGTAGAGGAGCGTCTGTATATATATATATATATATATATATATATATATATATATATATATATATATATATATATATACTTTAACTATCTCCAGTCCCCATACAGTACTGTCAGTGGGAGATAAGCCACCTGTTGTTTACTGACGACACTGCGTTTGTAGCAGGATCAGAGGAGGGGTTGAGGAAGTTAGTGACGGAGTTTGGGAAGGTGTTTGAAAGAAGGAAGCTGAAGATAAATGTGGGTAAAAGTAAGGTGATGAGATGTACAAGGGGAGAGAGTGGCTGCAGGCTGGAAGTGAGTATTAAGGGAGAGAGACAGGAGGAAGTGGATAGTTTTAAATACTTGGGTGCAAATGTGGCAGGAAAGGGAGGAGTGGGGGTGGAGGTGGAATGTAGATCGAGAGAAGCGATTAAATGCCTTGGGTGATTAAAAAGTGGAAGATAGTTAGTCGCTACAGAGTGATCTTAATAAAGTATAATATGGAGTAGGAAGTGGGAGATGGAATTCAATATCAAGAACTGTAAAATAATGGAATTTGGAGGAAGCAGAAAAAGAATAGTGGGATCATATAAATTGGGAGAGGAAGAAATAAAAAAATTAGAAAATGAGAAGGACCTGGGAGTCATTATTATGAATAATATGTCCCCAGAGAAGCATATAATTTTTTTTTCTAACTTATAATTTAATAAGAACAATCAAAGTGGCATTTACATACCTGGACGAAGAAATGGTGAAGAAAACACTGGTCACTTTGATAAGACCACAATTGGAGTATGCAGCGACGGCTTGGCCACCAAGTACAAAAAAATGTATAACAGAACTTGAAAGAATACAAAGAGCAACTACGAAATTGGCACCAACACTCTCAGAACTATCATATGAAGAGATACAAGCAAAACTTGAGCTACAGACATTAGAGCAAAGAAGGGAGAGAGGCATAGAAACTATTGATAGAGAGGATCTAATAAAATGGGATAGGAGAGATACAAGAGGACATGGAAAGAAAATCAAGAAAGACAGTTATAGAAGAGATCTGAAAAAGAACAGCTTTCCCCACAGGGTTGGAAAAAGGGTCAGGATGCTAGCAAAATTGAATTTAGATATAGTGAAACAACCGATGAAGGAACACACTAAGGACACAGTTAGTAAAGTGATGAAAGAAAAGGAGAATATAGTAAGAGACTTAGCAGATAAAAAGAAAAGTATAATTATATTAGGAATGGAAGAGAAGCATACTCCAAATAAGACTACGAGAGTAAGAGATGAAAATGAAAGAGTGAACAAGGTATTAAAATATTTCAAGGTAAACAGGAAATAGGGAAAGAAATTGAAGAAATATATATGCTGGGGAAATAAAGTATAGACAAGACCAGACCAATTAAGGTTAAATTCAGGCCTCAAACGACAGCAAAGAATGTCTTATCAGAAACAGGAAAACTAGCAAAAAATGATCAGTACAAACAGGTATGGATAAAAAGAGATAAACAAAGAGGAAAGAGAGGAAAAGAAAACAAAAATAATCGAAGTTAAGAAAAAAAATGAAAATAGAACAAAGAAAAATTCTGTTGGAGAGTAGGGGATATGAAAGTGAGGAAATGGTTCATAGGAGAGAAAAACAGAAGGGAAACATAAGATAGGATGGAGGTAACAGAAAATTAAAAGTGTCCTTCACAAATATAGGCTTGAATAAACTGAATGATTACCTGAAGGAAAAAGAATCTGACATAATGGGAATTGTGGAGACAGAATTGAAAGGTCCACTACCAACCAACAGTGTAGGAAATTGTGTATATAATTATTGGATTAGAAACAGAGAAATAAAACAAGGTGGTGGAGTTATGTTCCTGACTAAGGATATAAATGTGAGGAATGTTACATATGGAAAGAATAGGGTGGAAATGATTATGATGGAAATAGAGGACAGGGACAAGAAGAGTAGGAAGCTTGTGGCAAATTATGTTCCTCCTAAAATAGCTTCGTGGAAAGAGAGAGAACACAAGAATACATTAGAAGACACAAGGATAACACTAAATAAGTTCATGGAAGATGGAGGAAGAATAGTTATAATGGGTGACTTTAACTGTAAAGAAATCTGCTGGGAAGAGATGACAGTGAAGGGTGGAGACTACCTATAGAGAAATGTACTAGATATGATTATAGAACATACAGTGACACAATGGATACAAGAGAATATTAGGTATTTAAATGAGGAAGAGCCATCGAGACTAGACCTACCGGTAATAATCACATCAGAACCTGAAATAGTGGGCAAGATTGAATATAAGACACCACTAAGTAAAAGTGACCACATATTAGTTGAACTTGAACTAAATGAAAAAAATACATGGGAAAAAATGAACAATAAAGGGAAGATTGATGTATGGATTTTTTTTTTATTTATTTATTTTTTTATAAAATAAGATTTTTTCTCAAAAAGCAGACTGGGAAAGGATATACAAAGAGGAAACAACAATAGAAGAGAAATGGAAAAAATTGATGAAAATTTATAAGGAAGGAGTGGAAAAGTATGTTCCAATACAAAAACAAGAAAAAGGATATGGAAAATGCTGGTACAATGAAAGATGTAGCGAGTTAAAAGATAAAAAGGATAAAACTTGGATGAAATAGAGGAAAGACAAATATATATATATGTATATATATATATATATATATATATATATATATATATATATATATATATATATATATACTGGTTATAGGAATGAATATGTACAAGTGCACAAAAAAAAAAGAGAGAGAAATTATGGAAAGGATGTCAAAGAAAAATGTAAAAATCATCCAAAACTATTTTATAGATTTGTAAACAACAAACTGAAAAACAAACAAGAATTAGTGAAGCTACGACAAGGAGGAATAGAATACACAGAGGAAATAGAAATTACAGAAATTATGAACAAACCTTTTAAATCAGTGTTTATGAGTGAGAACATGCAACTTAGAGATGTCAAGTGGGAGGGGAAAGTCCCCCCTATGAAAGAGGTAGAAGTAACAAGGAATGAAATAATGAATCACTTGAGTAATCTCAATGTTAGAAAATCGCATGGTCCAGATGAAATGGCAAACTGGATTTTGAGATAATGCAGGCACAAACTAACAGAAGAAATACATAGTCTAATAAGCAGTTCATTGGAAGAAGGAAAAGTTCCAGAAGATTGGAAAAGAGCAAATATAGTACCATCATATAAGGGGGAAACAAAGAAGACCCTACAAACTATAGACCGGTCTTTCTTATAAGTATGGTAGCTAGAATTTGTGAAAGAATGATCAAAATTAGATGGGTAAAGCATTTGGAAAAAAACAGTGTACTAAATCCGAGGCAGTTTGGATTTAGACAAGGAAGATCATGTATTTACCTAGTTGTATTTACCTAGCTGTATTTTGCGGGAAGGGGAGCTACGCTCATGGTGTCCCGCTTTTGTATCTCGCAGTGTCTAGTTTGCTCTTAAACTCACGAATGGATTTTGCGCACACTATTTCATTGTCCAGTTTGTTCCAAGTGTCCACCACTCTATGTGGAAAACAGTTTTTCTTCAGATCTCTTCTGTAGCTATGTTTTTTTTCTTTCTTTCAATGTCCTCTTGTGCTTCTCTTGTCCCAATTTAACAAGTCCTCTCTATCGAGTATTTCTGTGCCCTTCATGGTTCTGTAGATGGTCAGTAGGTCTCCTCTCTCTCTTCCTTGCTCCAGAGTTGGTAACTCCAGTTTAGCCAATCTCTCCTCATTTGACAAGTTTGCAAGCGCATGTGCCATTTTTGTGGCTGCTCTCTGGATTCTTTCTATTTTCTTTAAATTCTTTTTTGTACTGGGTGACCACAATGTCGCCGCATATTCTAGTCTGGGCCTTATCAGTGTGACCAATATTTTTTTTAATAATTTCTGCGTCCAAATATGTAAATGACACGTTTATTAATCTTTGCAAGTTGTAGGATTCTCCGACAATTTTGTTTATTTGTTTATCATAGGACAAGTCGTTTGAGATATTTACACCCAAATATTTTTGGATCTCTCCTTATTTACCTTCTTGGTTCCAATTTTATATTGTCCTGATATTCTATTTTTACTTTTTCCAAACTCCATTATGCTACACTTGTTAATATTGAAGTCCAACTTCCCATTTCTGACTCCAGTTCCATAACTTATTCAGGTCTTCCTGCAGTGATTCGCAATCCTTTTTGATTTTTACTTTCCTTAACAGTTTGGCATCGTCTGCAAAGAACCTCATGTAACATTTCACATCATCCATGTCATTCACATAAATAGCAAACATTATTGGAGCCAATACAGATCCTTGCAGTACTCCACTCATCACCTCCTTCTAACCTGAATATTTTTCTCTAAGTACTACTCTCATCTCTCTACCAATCAGGAAGTCCTCCATCCATTTTAGTAGGTTCCCTTGTATCCCTCCTATATGTTCAATTTTTGAAAATAATTTTTTGTGTGGTACTTTGTCAAAAGCTTTTTTTAAGTCCAGGAAGGCACAATCAGCCCATCCATTCCTTTCTTGCATTATGTCTATTAATCTTGAGTAGAAACATATTTAGTTTGTGGTACATGATCTTCCTTATCTGAACCCAAATTGTCTTGGGTTTATTACATTGTTGTCTTCCAGGTGTCACAAACTTGATGTGTTTGTATTCAAGATCTAATAGATATAATACAGGAAAGAGATGGATGGGCTGACTGTGCATTTCTAGACCTGAAAAAAAACTTTTGATAAGGTGCCACATAAGAAATTGCTAAATAAATTAGAAACTGCAGGAGGAATACAGGGCAAACAACTTAAGTGGATGGAAGACTTCTTGCATGAAAGGAAAATGAGAGTGATGATAAGAGACAAACATTCTAATTGGGATGAGGTGATAAGCGGAGTTCCACAAGGAATAGTTTTGGCCCCAATAATGTTTGCTATATAAATGATATGGATGAAGGAATTGAAAGTTATACGAGCTTCTTCACAGACAATGCAAAAATGTTGAAAAAATGACCACCTAAGAAGATTGTGAGTCACTGCAGAGTGATCTCAATAAAGTATGGGAATGGAGTAGGAAGTGGGAGATGGAATTCAACATTGAGAGGTGTAGTATGATGGAATTTGAAAAAATCAAAAAAAGACTCCAAACCGAAACCTGTGAAAAGTCTAGGGTAAACTTACTCTCAATAAAGTATGGGAATGGAGTAGGAAGTGGGAGATGGAATTTAACATTAAGAGGTGTAGTATGATGGAATTTGAAAAAAGCAAAAAAAGACTCCAAACTGAAACCTGTGAAAAGTCTAGGGTAAACTTACTACGATAAATATAACAAAAGAAAAAATTATAAGGTATATAGATAAACTCAAAGTTAATAAAACACCAGGGCCTGACGGTTGGCATCCAAGAATCTTAAAGGAAATGAAAAATGAGATTGCTGTTCCATTAAAAATTATTTTCAAGAAATCCATCATATCCGGAGATGTCCCAAGAGAATGGAAGCTAGTTAACGTTACTCCCATATTCAAAAAGGGTGACAAAAAGAAACCAAATAACTATAGGCCTATAAGTGTGACTTCAGTCGTTGGAAAAATAATGGAAACTATCATCAGAGATGCTATCAAACATTATTTAGAAATTAACCGTTTGATAAATGATAGCCAGCATGGTTTCAGATGGAAACGTTCTTGCGTGACTAACTCGAATTCTACAACACAGTTATCTTGAATTGTGACAAAAGAAACAATATAGATTTAATATATCTAGACTTTGCAAAAGCTTTTGATACTGTCCCACATGAAAGACTATTTACTAAATTAGCTTTACACAGAATAAGTGGTAGCCTATTAAGTTGGACTAGTAATTGGTTTAATGGTCGAAAACAGAGAGTTGTTTTAAATGGAAAAACTTCTAGATGGAAAAATGTTACAAGTGGAGTTCCTCAGGGTTCCGTTCATGGGCCACTTCTACTCATAGTATATATAAATGATATAGACCATGGACTAAAATCTACTGTTTCCAAATTTGCTGATGATACAAAACTGTGCGGAATGGCAAATGATCACTTAAACCAATTAGATATTCAAGAAGATTTAGATAAATTACAGCAATGGTCTGAAAAGTGGCTAATGAAATTTAACACAAGTAAATGTAAGGTAATGCACATAGGTAAAAATAACAGTAAGTACGATTACAAGTTATTTGGAAATTCGTTAACAAAAGTGGATAGTGAAAAAGATCTCAGCGTAATTATCGGTTGTGGTAATTGTTGTTACGGGAATTGCATTGTTTACCTTGAGCTACGGCAATTTCCCGAAAGTTTGTTTAATTTCGAATCGGGAACCTTTCCTGTAACTTCGTACCACACTATCGTAATTTTAATTAATATATTATTAAACTCCCCTCCCTCTTTATTATTTTTTAAGCCTATGTTGTAATTTTGATGAACAAATCGGGAACTTTGAGAACTTACTTAAAGTATTAGTTGTCCCGTGGCTTCGAAGCCGTTTTACTAGCTCGTAAGAATTTCAGCCGAACGAGACTACGTTTAGTTAACTGAACGTCAGACAAGCTTCAACTCTGGTACCAGAAGGACAAATAAACCTCGGCAAGGGAATTCTACTGGTAGATCGAAGCCTCAAGAATAAACTTTCAGTTCCGACGATTGTTAGAGAACTCAACCATGTAAGTTCTCTAACGTTCTCAGTTTGAAGTAACTTAATTACAACACCATAGGTCTTCTCTAACAATCCAAATTCTCGGATTTAGTTTATTAGCTCGGAATTTGAGAATTTACGTAAATATTTAGATTTAACTTTAGTAGTCGATTTCGACATTAAATTATTACCCCTTTGTGTCGTAAGCCGCTATGTAAGCGCTAATCAAAATTACGATAGTGTGTGGTTGCGAAGTCCGGTTTCCTGTTCTTTTTACCGAGTTTGTTCGGTTTTATTAATTTCCTCGTTTGAGGACCTTATTAATTTTCGGGAATTTTTTTGCCGGCTTTGGTACCTTGTCTTTCTCGTGAACATTCGGAAATTTTCGAATAGTTCTCTATTCTTGGTGGCCTCCATTGTTATATTGTCGTGGTTTCTTTGATTTGTTGCCTTTATCCAATTTAAGCTCGTACTTAAATAAAATAATGATTTTTACTTAATTTCTATCTTCGTTGTGCTTAGTCTATAAGACGGTTTTCGGCACGACTATTTTGCTCGTGTATTTGTGACGAATTGTTTGGGTTGGCGTCGTTATGGCTAGCCACGATAAGACATTGTCCGATTCGGAAGTTTTGCAAAAACTCCGAAGACAGAGAGCTCATGAAAGGGGGCTTATCTCTAAGGACTTTAAAGCTCTTAATGCTCAACCTGACCCTTGATCTATTTCCGTCCTTGATATGTTAATTCAGATTGAGAATTTCCTCTAAAAAATACAAGATTTTGACGAGGAAATTCAAGATTTGCTCCCCGAAGAAGAAAAGGACGAGGATATTGAGAAATCCAGAGCTTACCGCCTGTCCGTTCTTCTTGAATTGTGTCCTTATAAGTAACGGAGACAAGAGTTAAGTGGAGTTCTTGAATCTAAAATAGGTGAAAAACGAAACAAGTCCACTGATAATTCTGTAAAATTTCCTCTTCCTCCTATTGTTCTTCAACATTTCGAGAACAATTCCAGCAATCCTTATGCTTATTTAAACTTTGAAAAGGGTTTTCTGAATTCCTTAGCTGGTATCCCCAATCTGACTAATAGTCAGAAGTTAATTTATTTGAAGGGATATCTCAGAGGGGAGGCTTTCCATTTAGTAGAGAATTTACCAGTGGATGATTCAAGTTTTGACTGCTTTCCTTCTTCTTGATGAGTTATATTTCAACAAGGAAGAAATTCTTGATAAGGTGTTGATTTCCATTATTAATACACCGGAGGTCTCAGTCTTGGGAGACCTTGAAAGTTACTTTAGGTCTGTAGATTCCAAGCTACAAGACCTTAAGGGAATTGGGGTAGATTTCACTAGGCCAGGAAGCGAGGGCCTCCTCTTAATAAGTAAATTAATCTTAATTAAATTGCCTAAATTTTTCTAATTGAATTGTCTCGGGTGATTAATTCTAATTACCCCAATTTTAATCAACTCAAGGAAGTTTACCAGTCAGTTTTGGTTAGACTTAAAATGGGATCAGATGATCTTGGTGTCAAACCTAAACGAAGCCTTACTACCAGCTCCCTTGCATTCAAGGAAATTTCCTTGAAAAAACCAGTTGATTCCAGTAAGGGAATTGATGGCTCCTTTAAGGCCAGTTCTAATCCCATTAAGAAGTCTATTAGTAGATGTAAATTTTGCCCTGCTTCCGACCATGCTAGTTCGAAGTGTACTTCATATAAATCCCTTGAGCACAGGAAAGCTAGAGCAGCTCAGTTAAGACTGTGCAATAGATGCCTAAATCATGGACATGGTTCTTTGTAATGCCCTGGGTTAAAGGCTGCTCTGCCTTACAAATGTTTTGTTTGCAACAAACCCGAGCACCATGGAGCCATGTGTCCTATGGCTTATACGACACCACTTTCTGAAGGGAAAGTGTTTAATTTTCATAATTCAACAGATTCCATTGTTCCTTTGGTCTCTCTTCCTATTAGCAGAGGAAAGAGAACTGCCCAATGTCTCTTTTTGTTGGACACTGGAGCACAGTTTTCTATCATTAATAAGGAATTTATAGAGGACAAAGTTGGACCTTGTTTAAGTCCTCCTATGGACAAGTTAGTTTCTTCCTTTGGTTTATCTCTAATGAATAAAAGAGGTTTTAACTACACTGCTAACTTAAAACTCCCTTCAGGGATGAATTTGTTTAGTTTGTTCTTTGCCATTGAAGGATTCAACTTGTAATTACAAATTCCTTCCATATCTTCTGTACTACTTAGTATGAATAATCACCAATTTTTTGTCTCGCCAAGTTTTCCAAAAGTGATGGGAGACCAGCTGAACATTTTAGGGATCAATGGTAATGATATTCTTCAAAACTTCTCAAACTTTTCAATTGAAAGTGCCCCCTTGTATGGTAGCCCGTCATGCAAGGTTATCAAACTTGCTGATGGTTACATTCCATACGGGACTGGGGCTCAATATATCCCTCCCAGTGAGAAGCCTTTCTACTTAAAGAAAATGATAAGGGGGATTCCTGAAATGCCCTCTAATGAAATCCAAGACGTTGATAGTTTCAAATGCAAGGAGAGGCCTTTGAGGATAAAACCAGACTCTGAACTTGGAGTGGATTCTTTTAATTGCTCAGAGGAATATCATGGAGATCACTTGTTTTCTGTAATTCTTCTTTCAAGACCAATGGAGTTTCTCTAAAGAAAACTGAGAAAGGCACTTCCCTTACTCAGTCTTATAAGACTATTAAATATTTTCCTCCCAAAAGGTTAGGAGGCAAAGAAAAGTTTCTTGTCAACTTCTGTTTAGAACCTGTAAGTTCTCAATTTGATCCTTTGCAGGAAGTCTTTATTAATTCTAATGTTGAGTATGGTCTTGACAATTTCTATTCTTTAGAGTCCATTGGTATTAAAGAGGAACAGACCCCGTATATTAATAATTTACACATTGATGAATTTAAACAGTCCATTTCCTTCAAGAATGGACATTTCTATGTGAAGATCCCGTGGAAAAAGGATTTGGTGGATCTTGTTCCCTCTAACCTTAAGATATCTCTAGCTGTAGCTCAAAGGGTTTATGACAAACTTGAGCAAAAGGGGCTTAGAGAGGATTATGAAGCTGTGTTTGACCAGCAAGAGGCCTTGGGTATTATTGAGCCAGTAACTAAAAGAGTCCCTGGACAAATCTTTATACCCCATAGACATGTGTTGAAGGATGATGATCTTTCCACTTCTAGAATAAGGCCTGTTTTCAATTGTTCTCTCAAAGTAGGAAAAGCTCCTTCCTTAAATGAAGCTGCATTCCCGGGAGTTGACTTGATGAACAACCTTCTCTCTCTCTTGTTGTATTTCAGGACCAATAATCATGTCATTTTGGCTGATGTTATGAAAGCCTTCTTGCAGATCCGTTTGAAGGATGAGGCTGATCGTAACAGGTTCTGTTTTTTCAGGAGGATTAACGACCAGTATATACCCTTCAGGTATAATACTATCATTTTTGGCTTCATTTGCTCTCCTTTCATTCTAAATTTCATTATCCAACACCATCTTTCTTTGCATCCTGACTCTCTAACTACCTCCTTAATCAAAGATAAATTTTATGTAGACAATTTGGTCTACACTACCAATGAGCTTTGTTCTCTCCCTGCAATGGTCGAGAAGATTAATGAGATCATGCTCAATGGAGGTTTACCTCTCAGGGAGTGGACATGCAATTCGACTTCTGTTCTTTCTGTTCTTGATCAAGAAGTAGTTTGCAATAAAGAGGAGGTTAAAGTCTTGGGTTATATTTATAATAAGGATCATGATACTTTGAGAATCAAGGATGTTTCCCTTGACAAGAATGCCTCGACCAAAAGACAAGTTTTGTCTTCCTTGTCTTCTGTATTTGATCCTTTAGGGTTTTTCTCTCCTGTGCTCTTGCATGGAAAAATCCTTATTAGAGAGATGTGCCAAAAGATGGTGGATTGGGATTGGAAATTAGATAGAGAGTTACTTGTTAGATGGAACAAGTTATGTGAAAATTTTAGGGAGGTTAATAACCTATCCTTTAAAAGGAAAACCTTTTGTACAGAATTTCCCATTAAATTGTTTGTATTTGCTGATGCTTCCAAGGAAGCCTATGGATGTGCCATATATGTAAGGCAAGAAGGAAGAGCATTAAAGGAGTCTAATACCTCTCTTCTATTTGCCAAGGTCAAGGTGGCTCCTATTAAACAAAACTTTACCGTCTTTGGAGCTTATGGCAACTTTTCTATCTTTGAAATGCCTCAACACTATTTTTGAGGAAGGACTGGTGTCTGCCCCACTGGTTGAATCAGTGGTTCTTTTTGTTGATAGTCAAGTTGCCCTTTCTTGGATCCTGACCAACAAGGCTCCTAAGAAAAATATATTTGTCAATAATAGATTGAAGGAAATTTCCAATCTTTTGGAAATTTTCAAGGCCAAGTTCACACCCATTTCCTTTACTTATGTTCCTTCTGAACATAATATGGCTGATTTCCTAACTAAACCTTGTAGTGCTAAGGTGTTCAAGGAAAAATTCAATTGGTGGGTTTATGGACCTGAATGGTTGTTGTTGCCTCCACATACTTAGCCAAAGGGTCACTTGGGATGTATTCCCTCCTGTTTCAAGGGAGACATTGTCAATGTGGCTGTTGTACAAGTTGACACTCCTCCTCTAATAGATATCTCTAAGTTTTCTTCCTATAGCAAACTTCTTCATCACACTTCTTTGATTTTTAAGGATGTCTTTCTGTTCAAGAAGTCTAATGCTGACCCTGTTAAGGCAGCATCTAATTATTTGATGAGTATTATGCAAAGGGATTCCTTTCCTGCTGAATTGGCTTATTTGCAGAATTCCAACACTAATGATGTACCTCCTTTGGTAAGTCAAATGAACTTGTTCTTGGACAAGAATGGTTTGATTAGGTCCAAGGGCAGAATTGACAAGAACATTAACCTCAAATATGAGGTTGTCAATCCCCTTCTCTTGTCCAAATCTCATCATTTAACTAAGATCCTAATTTTCTTTGCTCATTTTCAAGTTATGCACATGGGACTACAAACCACACTTAATTTCCTTCGTATGCACGGATTCTGGATACTTAAGGCCAGACAAGCTGTTTTAAGCATTTTGAAGGATTGTATAGTTTGTAGGAAATACAGTTCCCATGCAGTTAATTATCCTTCTCCTTCCTCTTTACCTGCCTCTAGGGTGAATCTAAGTGTGCCCTTTGCCCATACTGGTGTAGACTACACAGGGCATTTATGGGTTAGAGACAGGAATGGAGAGAAGGTTAAAACATACATTCTTATTTTCACATGTTTCAATACTAGAGCAGTTCATTTAGAAGTTGTGGATACTATGTCCACTCCTGAGTTCATTTTGGCTTTCGTTAGGTTTGCTAACAGGTATGGAATTCCTTCTGCTGTTTATTCTGACAACGCTAAATCTTTTGTACAAGCGGGAAATGTTATTGAACAACTTTTGTCTTCTGAATTTGAAGAGAAATTTAAAACTTCCCCTGTTCAGCATAGAACCATTCCTGTTTATGCTGCTTGGTATGGTGCCACTTGGGAAATATTAATACAGACAGTGAAACAATGTATAAGGTATTGGGTAGGTCTGTTCCTTCCCTGGCAGAGATTACCACTCTTTTGTCCGATGTTCAAAAAATTTTGAACAATAGACCACTAACTTATCGTTCTTGTGAAAATGAGGTAGATGTTATTACCCCAAATCATTTCCTTATTGGAAGGACCATTCCTTCCTTGATGTTTGGAGACTTGGAACAAGTCCCTGAATGGGAATCAGGAGAAGACTACCCTTCTCTTCTCAACTTGGTTATGGACTGTAGGGATTATTTCTATGAAGAGTTTAAGAAACGATGGTTGACAGAGTACTTGGTCAGCTTAAGGGAAAGGGATAGAGCTGCATATCACAGTTCTAGAAGATGGGAAAAGAGAGATATTGCGTTTTTGAAACTCCCCTTCAAGACCAGACCCTTCTGGCCCTTAGTTCGTATTGTGAAAACTTTTCCTGACCAAGACAAGGTGATACATACAGTCTCTGTCGTTAAGCCTGATGGAAACTCTATTAAAGTGAACATTAAACTTTTAATCCCTCTAGAGCTCCATGCTGAGTTGAGTTCCAGTCTTGAGGATGAATCCCCTGAGGATCCTAATGTTCAGGCTAGAGAGTCTGAACCCTTTGAAGAGGTCTCAGACTCGGAGGAGGTTAACTCTTTACAAGACGATTGTGTCTCTCTGGAACCTACCTCTGTGAGGCCAATTCGTAAGACTGCACTGGCCTCTAGAGACCTAGTAAGGTCTCTAGCAAACAAAAACTTGTTATAAATTTTGCTCGAAAGTGTTATATTTCTTAAACACATTCTTTTTGTTGTCGGGGGAGGCTGTGGTAATTGTTGTTACGGGAATTGCATTGTTTACCTTGAGCTACGGCAATTTCCTGAAAGTTTGTTTAATTTCGAATCGGGAACCTTTCCTGTAACTTCGTACCACACTATCGTAATTTTAATTAATATATTATTAAACTCCCCTCCCTCTTTATTATTTTTTAAGCCTATGTTGTAATTTTGATGAACAAATTGGGAACTTTGAGAACTTACTTAAAGTATTAGTTGTCCCGTGGCTTCGAAGCCGTTTTACTAGCTCGTAAGAATTCCAGCAGAACGAGACTACGTTTAGTTAACTGAACATCAGACAAGCTTCAACTCTGGTACCAGAAGGACAAATAAACCTCGGCAAGGGAATTCTACTGGTAGATTGAAGCCTCAAGAATAAACTTTCAGTTCCGACGATTGTTAGAGAACTCAACCACGTAAGTTCTCTAACGTTCTCAGTTTGAAGTAACTTAATTACAACAACATACAGTAATGACCTCAAATCATCCAAGCAGTTTATTTCAGCCTCTGAGAAAGCAAATAAGATTCTAGGACTGATTGCGCAATCTTTTGATTTCAAAAGTCCATCACTCATTAACAAGCTATATAAATCGTTAGTCTGTCCACATTTGGAATATGCTGTTTCCGTATGGTCACCGAATCTCATTAAAGACATTAACAGACTGGAAAAAGTACAACGGCGAGCCACAAAACTGATTCCAAACATAAAAAATAAATCACACGAAAATCAACTAAAACATATGAATCTGTTTTCCCTAAAAAAGCATAGACTGAGAGGTAACTTGATACAGGTCTTTAAAATTCTGAAGGGAATTGACAATATCAAAAGTGACAAAATTTTCACATTGAATGAGAATCAGACAAGAAACTATGGTCTCAAACTGTTCGGAAATAGATTCAATTTGGAAGTAGGTAGAAACAACTTCGCCAACCGTGTAGTTAATGAATGGAATAAACTTCCTGCACAGGTAGTACAATGTAGTTCAGTTCGAAGCTTTAAGAATCATTTAGATAAACACCTAAGCAAGATGCTGTAATGATTATAATTTATTTTATATTATTTGTTTTTGTTTTGTTATCATTTGTCTGTTTGATTTTCATTTATTATTAGTTATATGTCAATTCATTATTATTTACTATTTACCTGTTTGTTTATTATTTAACTATACCCATGCATTTATTTATGTATTTTATTTGTTATTTACACTATTATAATTTTTATTATTTTATTATGATTTTTTTCGCATCCGACCTAGATATAGACCAAAAGGTCTCCTGTTGGCATGCTCCGCCTTTGTAATCCTTTGTAATCCTTTGACTAGTGGGATCATATACATTGGGAGAGGAAGAAATTAAAAAAGTGGAAAAAGAGAAGGACCTGGGAGTCATTATTATGAATGATATGTCCCCTGAGAAACATGTAAACAGATTTTTTTGAGAAACTTATAATTCAATAAGATCAATCAAAGTGGCATTCACATACCTGGACGAAGAAATGGTGAAGAAAATACTAGTCACTTTGATAAGACCAAAATTGGAGTATGCAGCAATGACGTGGTCACCAAGTACAAAAAGATGTATAACAAAACTTGAAAGAATACAAAGAGCAACTATGATATTGGCACCAACACTCTCAGAACTATCATATAAGGAGAGGCCAGCAAAACTTGAGCTACAGTCATTCGGAGCAAAGAAGAGAGAGAGGAGACTTGATAACTATTTATAGAATCATGAAAGGCATAGCAGTTATTGATAGAGAGGATCTAATAAAATGGGATAGTAGAGATACAAGAGGACAGGGAAAGAAAATCAAGAAAGACAATTATAGAAGAGACCTGAAAAAGAACAGCTTTCCCCACAGGATAACAGATGTTTAGAACAGGTTAGATGAGAATGTGGTGTGTGCAAAAACGATACATGAATTTAAAAACAGTCTAGATAAAACAAGATAAGGAGACGGGACACCACGGGCATAGCTCTCCTTCCCATAAAATACAACTAGGTAAATACACACACACACACACACATGTATATCGGATTCATGGTGAAGATTGGAACTCCGGAAAAGAAGTGCAATTTTCGTGTAACTCAATGACGAGGGAGTACCTTTGTTATATTAGTAGGGAAGGGGAAAGCTCGTGGTGTAGTGGGAAGGTGAAGAAAAAGGAGAAGGGGAGGGATAACTGAGGAAAATAGAAAGAAATGAGGAAGGGGACGAGCGTGCCCCGGATGTTAGGAGGGGGTGTAAACAAACGGGGGGCAGAACACACAGACGAGGAACAACTAGGAAGCAGAGGTGTCAAAAGCAGAAATATAGATAATAGCAGCTCAATGGAAAGAGAAGATAACTGCTTTTATGGATTTAATGAGGGAGGAGGTGACAGCCTCCCCCGACTAATAAATCTAGAGGAGAAACTAAAGAATATATATAAATAACGAAATATGAGAGGTTAGGTTTAACCAATTAACACTAGTTACCCAAAGAGTTGATAAACTGGAAGAACTAAAGAAGGAGAATCAAAACCTAACTAAAGAAATAGAAGAATTAAAAAGAAAGTTAAAAGAAGTAAAATATGAGAATGAGGAAATAAAGAATAATAAAGAGAATTAAGAGTCCATAGCAAAGGAAGCACAGGGTTGGAGAAAAGTCCAAGAGAACAACAAAGTTATATTTAGAAATATAGTGACACATATGAAAGAACAAACTAAGTACGCTGTTATTAAAGTGATGAGAGAAAAGGAGAATATAGTAAGAGACTTAGCGGACAAAAAGAAATGTATAATTATATTAGGGATGGAAGAGAAGTATAATCCAAATAAGAGTAAAAGAGGAAAAGGAAAAGATAAACAAAATATTAGAAGTAGATCAAGGATGGACAAGAAACAGGGAAAGAAATTGAAGAAATATATAGACTAAGGAAATATAATACAGGTAAGACCAGACCAATTAATATCAAATTCAGGTCACAAATGACAGCAGAGAATATCTTAGCAAAAACAGGGAAACTAGCAGACAGTGATCAATATAAACAGGTATGGATCAAAAGAGAAATGAATAAAGAGGAAAGAGAGGTTGAGAAAACAAAAAGACTAGAAGCTAAAGAAAAAAATGAGAAAAGAACAGAGTCAGAAAAAGAGAAATTCTATTGGAGAGTAGTGATATGAAAGTGATGAAATGGTTCATAGCATAGAAAAACAGAAAGGAAACAGAAAACACAATGGAAGTAGCAGAAAATTAAAAGTGCCTTACACATAGATGGCTTAATAACAGGCTTGAACGAACTGAATGAGTACCCGAAGGAAAAAGAACCAGACATAATGGGAATTGTAGAGACAAAATTGAAAGGTCCACTACCACCCAACAGTGTAGGACATGGTACATATAATTATTGGATTAGAAACATAGAGGTAAAACAAGGGGGTGGAGTTATGTTCCTGACTAAGAAGGATATAAATGTGAGGAATGTCACATATAGAAAGAATAGGGTAGAGATGATTATGATGGAAGTGGAGAACAGGGATTGGAAGAGCAGGAAGTTTGTAGTAAATTATGTGCCTCCTAAAACGGCCTCGTGGGAAGAAAGAGAACAAAAAATATGTTAAAAGACACAAGAATAACACTAAATAAGATAATGGAAGATAGTTGAAGAATAGTTATAATGGGTGACTTTAATTGTAAAGAAATCTGCTGGGAAGAGATGACAGTGAATTGTGGAGACTACCTATGGCGAAATGTACTACTTGATATGATTATAGAACATGCAATGATGTTATGGATACAAGAGAATACTAGGTATAGAAATGAGGAAGAACCATCAAGACTGAACCTAATAATCACATCAGAACCCGAAATAGTGGACAAGATTGAATATAAGATGCCAATAAGTGAAAGTGACCACATATTGGTTGAACTGGAACTAAATTAGGAAAAATACATAAAAAAAAAATATATATATATAGAAAGGGAAGATGGATGTATAGAAAAACAAATTTGGATAAAATAAGATAATTGTTTAAAAAAGCAGACTGGGAAAGGATACACAAGGAGGAAACAATAGTAGAAGAGAAATGGAATATTTTGACAAAAATTTGTAAAGGAGCGGAAAAGTATGTTCCAAGACAAAAACAAGAAAAAGGATATGTAAAAATTATATTGGTACAACAAAAGATGTAGGGAGTTAAAAGACAAAATGGAAAAAAGACAAAAGACCTGAAAAATGGAAAATATATACTAGTTATAGAAATGAATATGTATAAGTGTGTAGAGCAGAAAAGAGAAAATACAAAAAATATGTCATATAAAAATGTAAAGATCAACCAAAACTATTTTACAGATTTGTAAACAACAAACTGAAAAACAAACAATAATTAGAGAAACTACAACAAGGAGTTGAGCACACAGAGAAAATAGAAATGGCAAAAATTGTAAACAAGCATTGTAAATCAGTGTTTATGAGGGAAAACTTACAACCTCGAGATATCGACTGTGAGGAGAAAGTCTCCCCTATGAAAGAGATAGAAGTAACAAGGAATGAAATAATGAATCACTTGAGTAATCTTGATGTCAGAAAATTGCATGGACCACATGAAATGGCAAACTGGATTTTGAGAGAATGCAGGAATGAACTAACAAAATACATAATCTAATAAGCAGTTCATTGAAAGAGGGAAAAGTTCCAGAAGATTGGAAAAGAGCAAATATAGTACCAATATATAAAGGGGGAAACAAGGAAGACCTTACTAACTATAGACCAGCCTCTCTTACAAGTACAATAGCTAAAATTTGTGAAAGAATGATCAAAACTAGATAGGTAAGGCATCTGGAAAAAAAAAAAGTACTAAATCAAAGGCAATTTGGATTTAGACAAGGACGCTCATGCATCACAAACTTAATGTGTTTCTATTCAAGGCTAATAGATGTAATACAAGAAAGGGATGGGCTGATTGTGCATTTCTAGGTCCAAAAAAAGCTTTTGATAAGGTGTCACATAAATTGCTAAAGAAATTAGAAACTGCATGAGGAATACTGGGCAAACTGCTGAAGTGGATGGAAGACTTCTTGCATGAAAAAAAAAATGAGAGTGGTGATAAGAGACAAACACTCTAATTGGGCTGAAGTGATTAGTGGAGTTCCACAAGGAACAATTCTGGCCCCAATAATGTTTGCTATATATATTAATGATATGGATAAAGGAATTTAAAGCTATATTGAGCTTCTTTGGGGACGATGCAAAATTTTTGAAAAAGTGAACACTGTAGAAGATAGTGAGTCAATGTAGAGTGATCTCAAAAAAGTATGGGAATGGAGTAGGAAGTGGGAGATGGAATTCAATATTAAGAAGTGTAGTATAATGAAATTTGGAAAAAAGCAAAAAAAGAATAGTGGGATCATATAAAGTGGAAGAGGAAGAAATTAAGAAAAGCAGAAAATGAGAAGGACCTGGGAGTCATTATTATAACATGTACCCTGAGAAACATATAAACAAAATTGTTTGGAGAAACTTATGATTTAATAAGAATCTAAGTGGCATTTACATACCTGGACAAAGAAATGGTGAAGAAAATACTAGTCACTTTGATATGATCAAGATTGGAGTATGCAGCGACGACGTGGTCACCAAGTACAAAAAAATGTATAACAAAACTTGAAAGAATACAAAGAGCAATTACAAAATTGGCACCAACACTCTCAGAACTATCATATGAAGAGAGACTAGCAAAACTTGAGCTACAAACATTGGAACAAAGAAGAGAGAGAGGAGACTTGATAGCTATATATAGAATCATGAAAAGCATAGAAACTATTGATAGAGTGGATCTAATAAAATGGGATAGTAGAGATACAAGAGGACACAGAAAGAAAATCAAGAAAGACAGTTATAGAAGAGACCTGAAAAAGAACAGCTTTCCCCAAAGGGTAATAGACATTTGGAACAAATTAGATGAGAATGTGGTGTGTGCAATACAGTACATGAATTTAAAAATAGTCTAGATAAAACGAGATATGAAGATGGGACATCATGAGCATAGTTTCACTTCCTATAAAATACAACTAGGTAAATACACACATACACACACATATTTATTTATATATATATATATGTATATGTATATATATATATATATATATATATATATACAGTCACCACAAAAAAGACTCGGACCTACCCGGTAAAATGGTATGGAACCGAGGTACGTATGTTATTTGCGATGAGTAGGCTATACAGTTGGTTGCTGTCGCTGGCGACATCTGACATCTTTCTCAGCGAGTCTGTGGACCACATGGCGGACTGCTTGGCCACTCAGTGTTGTTTGAGAGGCTGAGAGGGGATGCTGTAGAGGTTTGCTCTTGACCATTGTGTCCAGGATTTTGGAGCTATAGCTTTTCTGGCCTATGATTTGCCTCCAATGCTTTAAACATGTCTCACAAATATTTATCCCAAGAGGAGAAAGCTAGGATTTTGGCCTGGAGACAGGAAAATGTGCCAATTAAAGAGATCATCAGGCGTTCTGGCCAGGCCAAGTCTATGGTGATGGCATTGCTGGTGGTAGCTCACGGCCTCCCACCCGACGTTTGTCCTGAGCACAAACCCATCCCTGGATGCCCTCGAAAGACTTCAAAGGCAACTGACAACCTTCTAAAAAGGGAAGTAAGGAAAAATCCAAGGGTTACTGCTGCACAACTAAAGGAAAGTCAACCGAAACTTCTAGAAAATGTCTCAGTAAGGACAGTAATGCACCGCCTGCAGAAGGACCTGAAGATCCCTAGCCATACTGCTGCCTGCAAGCCTTTACTCACTGACTGCATGCAGAAGGCTAGGCTGGCATTTGCAAAGCAGTATGCTAAGTGGATGAAAGAGGAGTGGTCTAAGGTCATGTGGTCTAATGAAAGCACATTTCAATTCATCCCAAGCCAGCACGTGAAGGTCAGACGCCTGTCAACAGCAGGCCGGTATGATGCGGCCTACACATCCCCTACTGTGAAGCACTGTGAATCTCTCATGGTTTGGGCATGTTTTAGTGGTGCATTCGGTCGAGGAGGGCTGTATCTCCTGCCAAAGAATATGATGATGAATAGTGACCGGTATATTAGTGTGTTAAATGACCATCTCCTTCAGTGTTACAATATTCATGCCAGCAACATTTTCATGCATGACAGTGTTCCATGTCACAAAGCAAGGAAGGTGACCAACTGGCTCTCTGAAAAGAATATTCAGGTCTTGCAGTGGCCAGGAAATAGTCCTGATCTCAATCCGATTGAGAACTGTTGGCATGTAATAAAAAACAAACTTGCAAAAAACAAACAGTCATCCTTGCCTAAGCTCATTGATGCAATTAAGAAAGTGTGGTGCACTGAAATAGGAGAGGATTACTTCCGCAATTGAGTGACAGCATGCCAAAACGACTACAAGACATCATCAAGAACAAGGGGAACATGACTAAATATTAAAAGAAAGTGTTTATGTACATTATATGCCCATTTTTATTGTTATCTTTGCACGTGACTGCCAATTTTGTTTATAGTCTGGGTAGGTCCAATTTGTTTTGCGGTGGCTGTTTATATATATATAGAGTCGAACCTCGAAAGCCCGGACTAATTGGGGGAAGAGTGGTCCGGTCATGCCAAAAGTCCGGTCATCGAAAATATCCCCCTAACACCCGTAGATTTTTGTAGCGGTATACGTATAGGTAATGTATGATATGGCATAGAAACACATAAGAATAATACTCTAACATTGTAATAATAACAATACTGTAATAATAATACTATAATACAGACGCTCTACTTACGTTTATTCGTTTTACGTTTTTTCGAATTGACGTTTGAACTGATTATAAAACAATTTTTGTATTTTTTGTTTTGTGAATTTTTTAGTTTAGCGCGCTCTTCGTAGTACGACACTTTCAAACGATACTTACGCATGACACTGCGTCCATTGTTTACATGGCACAAATGACAGACTGAACGTGCCTTGCCTCCTCCTTCTCCTCCTCCCCCTCCTCTTTCTCCTCCACCATCTTACTTTATGTTGCTTGAATTTATTTGAAATTAATGTTATTATTTTACAATGTTATGTTTATAATTAATTATTTAGGGGTGTTTTATAAGATACGGTAATAGAATTTATGGATGTATAGTACAGTATGAACGGTCATACATTACTGGAACGTACAGTAACAACTTACGTTCATTTTCACGTTACGTTTGGCCGTTCGGAACGTAACTAAAACGTAAGTTGAGGAGCGTCTGTACTAATAATTCTGTAATAATAACTGTAATACAGGCATGTAAATGTACTGTATATACAGTGTACTGTACTGTATTTTTTATTATGTACACTGTAAATATCGGAAGGTATGCACGCGGGACAGTGGTGGCGGGCAGGGTTGCCGCGTTTTCTACTCTGCCGTGTAGAATGGGAGTGTTGCCATACCGGGGCATACATTTTTCTCGGGCGTGTGCAGACTTTCATAGCAAGATATACTTGTCAAACTTTGACAAAATGTTTAGTTTTTTTTATTCTTGAATGTATATAAGGCCCCCATGCCCTAACATATTCACCCTCCCCCCCCCCCCCCGAGGCCCAGTACTTTGATGTAGTGGGGGAGCTTCCGTGTAGTAAGGACGGGCTGAGCTGTGCCAGCCAGGTGCAACCATACTTGAGAGGTCAGCCCCGAGCTACCAGACGAAAACTGAGCCAAAAGTATTTTTGTTGACGACCCTAGCTTGGCATTGATTATGGACTGGAATACTCGTAGGATTTGTCGCCCTCATCCTATGACAGTTGTTTTAGGATGAGGTTTTTGGGGTAGTGAATAGATAGGGGGTCCCTCACCCTTTTCCTTTGTGAATTCCCCTATCCCTATCCTTCATATTTGCTACCCTACTCTCCTTTTTCACCATCTTTCTCTAATACTTGTTAAGGAAGGTTCTGGTATCTTGGTGCCTTCCAAGCTACATGTCTGAACCCAGTCAAGTGGGGATGTATACCACAAGGTCACTACTCCCTGCGAGGGCCGAAAGCCCACCGACTGGGGAATGCATGTTTGTGAGGTAGGTACTAGGCTGCTGACTTCCTTTCTCCCTATCCAGTACACATGCAGAGTGACTACGCCAGACCCATCCTAAATGGGACAAAACAAAAGAGGACAAACCCCGGGTTGACAAAGTCTCAAACTCACCTCCGAGGCCCTGCATGTGTAAATAGTCATTTCTGGAACCTCCCGACTCTGCAGAAACTTTTCTTTTATTGTGCGTAGCAACGGGCAACTGCATTATCTTCCTTCTATGCACTGATTTTTCTTTCTTAATATATGGTGTGGCCTCATAAATATAATATATGGTGTGGCCTCATAAATATACACGATGATGGCAGCTGTTGAAACAGAATGTTCTAAACCTCCACCACTACCTGATCCTCCTCCTAAGCCCCCTGATCCCTCTCCTAATATTGCCAATCCTAATGTTGACAATATTGACTCAACAAAAATAAAAACCCCAGTTGACGACTCCGGCTTGAAAAAGGACTTCGGTAAAATCAATCAATCAAATGCTGCCCCTAATAGTCATAGAATCTTGCATTTACAATATGTCTCTCTTGATAAGAGTTATACAGACTTATATGAAAAGTTCCGTAAATTTGGACAAATTAAAGAGAGAGTTAAACTAACTGACAACTTTAAAGCTTGGCTAGTGTAGATCTCATTTCTTTCTAATCAGGATGCAGCTGCTGCCTGCTTGGATTATAATAATTGCAATGAGAATGAATCTTCAGCCCAACTTGTTGGTAGAGTGCCACCTAACTTGGATATCTTTTATCCAGAAAAGCCGGTAGAGGAAAGGAAGGAAAGTGTGCAGAGACCTCCCAACCCAGCTAAGTGGCTCATTATCACTCTTGCAAAAGAACGTGCTAACTTGTTCGAGTTTAGAAGATTCTTGAAGAGTCACCTTGGCTGTGGTAATTTGAATAACTCGCAGGTATCACGATTTGGAAGAAATTCCTTCTTAATTCATGTAAAATCTTATGAACAAGCTGCCATGGTGCTTAACTTGAAACAGAAATCGGACATTAAGGAAGTTAAACCCCACTACACCTTTAGTTATGCCAAAGGGGTAATTTTTAATAGAGATCTGTATGACTTTGATGAAGAAGAGATTTTAGAAATGTGCCCAACTAATGTTTGGAAGGTTGCTAAAATCCCTCGTTCTTCTATGATTATCCTAAGTTTTTGTGGTGAAGATCTACCTCATTATGTAGAGATAGAAAAAGAAATTGTTTATGTGAAGCAGTTTAAGCCCCGTCCCCTTCAGTGCTTTAACTGCTATGGTTTTGGCCATCCTTCCCGCAGATGTGCAAGGGACAAAATGTCTTTGATATGTGCTCAGCCTGAACATGGGGATTGTTCCCGCCCAACAGTTTGTATAAATTGTAAAGAAGAGCATGATGCCAGAAATAAGAACTGTGTAATTCATAAGAAGGAACAGGAAATACTACTAAAAGCTCATGCAGAACATATAAGCGTAGGATATGCCAAAAGACTATTAAGTAATTCCAAAAGATACAGTGATGTTGTTAAAACAAATAGTAAAGTGGATCAGCCAACAGTAGAAGGCAATAGAAATAAAAATGCCAATATGAATGGTTCTGTTAACACTGAACCCAAGCCTCAGTATAAAAGTGTAACTATGAAACCTAATGGTCTTTCTTCTTCTCAAGTAGGAATTTCTAGTACTTCTGAAGCCTCCTGTGCGGAGGTTTCCTCACCCCTTGTTGAAGGGGTGTCCCCTGCCCCATCTGGAGGGGCACCTAAGGTTTCTATTGTAGAAACCTCACAGGCTTCTTGTAATGAAGCCTCCTCTCAGGCAATCTCTCTTCCAGACCTGGGGGATTCCCCAGTAGAGGGATTGCTGACTAGTGTGCCTCACTCGGTAGAGGTGCACAGAAGCAATGAGGATCAAGGAAATGCTGAACTCAAGCCTTAACGTGAAAGAGTCACTACTAGACCAAATCGGTCTTCCCCACAAGTTGGAAATTGTAGTACTCGTCAACCCTCCTCTGCGGAGGTTCTTCCATCCCCAGTTGAGGGAATGCCTCCTGCCCCATCTAGAGGGGCACCTAAAGTTCTCATTGCTGGGACCCCACAGGGTTCCTCTAATAAAGCCTCCTCTCAATCAGTCAAACTTCCAAACTCGAGGGGCTCCCCAATAAAGGGATCACGGACTGTTGTGCCTCACTCAGTCGAGGCACACAGAAGCGAGGCTATGGAGTCTGAAGCTGTGCGCAGTAAAAGACTCCACAGGCCACCCTCATCTCCATCCTCTTACCCAAATCGCGATAAACAATCTAAGAAAGAAACTAATATCCCGGACTCTACATCGTCGGTTGAACCATCGTCAGAGAGAAGGATGCCACCCACGAAAGCAAAGAAATTAGAAAAGAACCCACCTTGTAAACCCTCTCTCCCAGACTTCTCTTACCAGACCAGTAGACCCCAAAAAGAAAAAGAAAACAGTATAATGTCCATAATTCAATGGAATACGCAAGGTTTTGATTCTCATCGAGAGCAGGTTGGGATTCTCTTTAAAGAACATGATGTGTCTGTTTTTTGTCTGCAAGAAACTATGCTTGGCAATTTATCCCCTAATGTTGGACTTAATTATAAATTTTACAGATCTCCTCCTATGATTGGGGGCCGTGCCCATGGAGGTACTGGTATCATTGTTAAGAAATGTGTAACCCACAGAAGTGTCCTGCTACATTCGGTGCAGGCTTGTGCAGTACAAATCTTTACCACTAAATGGATCACTTTATGTTCTTTATATTTGGAACCTGAACTGGAAGATCGACTCGTAGACATATATAACCACCCCCGTCAGTTTGAGTTAAATGACCTACAATCTTTGGTTGACCAGCTCCCTGAGCCTTTTATTCTAATGGGTGACTTTAACGCCAAGCATCCTCTATGGGGTGAATCAAGGTGTGAACTCTGGGGCAATATAATTGAAGAATTTATTGATAGTAACGATGTCATTTTGATGAATGACTGTTCCAAAACTAGGTTTGATGTCTTTCACAACTCAAGTTCTGCTATAGACCTAACTATTTGTTCATCATCCTTAAGATTAGACAACAGTTGGTCAATAGATGAAGAATTACATGGTTGTTGTTGTTGTTGTTGTCGTTCCCTAGACTGTCTGTCCGAGCAGTCCCGTCTCCCCAAGGAATGCCATAGCCGAAACTGGGTTTTCCCACAAATCCTTTATAGAGCGTATGTTGTGTTGTTTGCGTGCATGATTGTGTATAATGCAGTCTTCCATTATGTGTTGTATGGTATGGGGTGAAGTGTTACATCCTGGGCAGCTGTTCACAACGCGGTCATGCAGCCTCTTCTGGTAGCTTAGAAGTGCTGGGTGGTGACCGCACCGCAGTCTGGCCAAGTGGACTCTGTCCTTTCGTGGGAGAGAGGATTCAGAAGGGTGGATATCAGGGGGTCTGGCATGCAGCAGTGTGTTGTCTTTCAGTGTGTTAATGGAGCGGTGAGTGATATGATTATGAATATGTTTGCGGAGGCTGGTATTTGGTGGTTGTGGAGGAAGAGAAGAGAGTATCTGTGCATGATAAAGGTCTTTGGGTGTTGTTTTAATGTTTCTTGGTGTGTGTGGGTGTTCTGCTATGTAGTGTAGCAGGTGTAATGTGTTTGTGGTGGCTGCGGCAAGTGTTTGTGTGCCTCTCATGTCGAGGTGGTCCTTGACTTTGAGGACTTTTGTTTCATGGTGTAAATGGTCTGTAGGTGTTGTATTTGTGCAGCCTGTAATTGTTTTTAGGGCTTTTTGTATGATTTGAAGGGTGTTGTGGTGTGTCTCGCTGAGATTAGGAGCCCATGCAGGACTCGCATAATTCAACACTGAGCGTATGCATTGTTTGTATATTGTTATATTAGTTTCTTTGTTTTGTCCAAATGTTGTTCCAGTGATTGACTTAAGTGCGTTAAGTCTGGGTGTGCATTTGTTTTTTATGTTTGTGATGTGTTGTTTGAAAGACATGGATGTATCGTATGTTACACCAAGAATTTTCGGTGTGTTTGTGTGTGGTATTAGAGTGTTGTTGATGTAGAGATGAGGTATGTATTTGTGTTCTTTTGTCCAGTTTGTGAGAAGTGTTGCTGTAGATTTGGTTGGAGCTATTTTGAGTCTTTGTGATGAACCATGTGTTGAGTGTGTCAAGGTATGGCTGGATTATTTCTGCAGCTTTGTCTGTGTTATGATGTGTGCATGTGATTGTTATGTCGTCTGCGTAGGAAGAGATTTGTATTTCTGGGGGATAGAACCGAGCCCTGTGGTACTCCGTTCTTAATGTTTCTGATGTGCGATGATTGGCCATTATATGACACGTAAGCATTCCTACCTGCCAGATAATTGGCCAGCCATCTTTTGGTGTTATTGTGCATGTCTGTGTTATATATTTTATTTGTTAGGTTGTGGCGGGGGATAGCATCAAAAGCTTTACTAATGTCTAATGTTATAAGAAGTGTTCTTTGGTGGGGCCTATCTGAATTGATGCCATCTAAAATTCTTTGTGTGAGGTTTGTCAGAAGAGTGTTTGTGGAGTGTAGTGGCCTAAAACCGTGTTGTGAGTCAGCAAGGGGAATATGTGGTGTGACAAGTTTAAGTATTAGGCGTTCAATGACTTTAGAGGGGTTGCAGAGAAGTGTGATTGGACGGTGCGATGTTGGGATTGTTGGGTCTTTGTTCGGTTTTGGAATGGTGATTATTTTACCATGCTTCCAGATGTCGGGTATAGTGTTGTGTGAATAGCTGTAGTTTGCAATGTTTGTGAGTGCGTGTATACCTTGTGGTCCAATGTGTTTTAGGTGGATGTTGCTTATGTTATCAGGGCCACAGGCAGATGAGTGCTTGAGACTATGTATTATGAGTTTTGTCTGACTGTCTATGAAGGGTATATAGTCTGAGTCTGTGGGAAAGTCTTTCTTACGTCGAATGGTGCGTCGGTCGTCAGGGTGAGAAGTGAGATGGCTTGTCTGTGCAAAATGACGTATGAGTGCGTTTGCTTGTTGTCTGTTTGAGGGTAGATTATCTGTTGTTGTGATTATTGCTGCGTGAGAGCGTGTAGTGTTACTGTTGGATAGTGTAATGCTGTTGAGTGTTTTGTACAATTTGTTGGTGTTTGTTTTGTGATCAAGTGTATTGATAAAGTTTTGCCAATTTTGTGTTTTTTGTTCATGTATTTTATTGGCAATCACAGTGTTTAGTGTTTGTATTTGGTCTGCTATGTTTTGAGGGATAGGTGTGGGGGTACCGTGTTTAAGTGTGTCACGTTGTCTGATGAGGCTTTGGATTTCTTGTGTGAAGTTGGAGTTGTGTGATTTTCTGTTGCCTCTAGGGATGTATCTCTTGTCTGCATTTTGTATGATTGTATTAAAAGTGTGCACAGCATTGTTTATGTTTGTGATTGGTGTACTGTTAAGTGTCTCAATATGTTGTTCTGTCTCTTCAGTAAAAGCTTCCCAGTTAGCTCTCTTGTAATTGGTGTAAGTGTGTCTGTGGCCGACTGGGGTGCATCTTGTTTTGGTGGTGATGATGATTGGAAGGTGGTCAGAGCCAAGGGTTCCGACCACTCTCCATGATGTTGTTGGGGTTAGGCAGGGGGAGCAAAAGGTGATATCAGGAGAGGAGGGAGTGTAGAGGGCTTGGTGTGGGATATGTGTATGATTATGTGTGTTGTTCATGATAGTCAATTAGTCAAACTGAGTCTGTATATCAAGCCCTCTGTCTGTGTCAGGGTTGTTGACATACCAGGCAGACGACTTGGCGTTGAAGTCTCCACCCATGATCAGGTTGGGGATTGAGGCTAGTTGGCTAAAATGAGGCCTGAAGGTGTCTGGAACTGTGGGGGATGATTGGGGGGGAATGTACATGTTAACTATTGTCAGTGTTGATTTGTTGCCTGTGCGGATTCGAATGGATTAGATTTCTGTTGTGTTATCTGTGGTAGGGAGGAGAATTTTGGTTGTGGCACTTGTGTCCACAAAACAGATGGAGTGATGGATCAGGGTGATGAGTCCACCGCCATAGCCGTCAGTCCGGTCTTGTCTGATGGTGGTGTAATTATGAAATGATGGTGTTTTGTGTGAGTGTCTTAGTTTTGTTTCTTGTAAAATCGCAATGTGTATGTTGTGTTGTTTAAGAAAGTGTTCAAGTTCATGTTTTTTATTGTTAATACCATCAATGTTGTGTTGTAATATGTTGATGTTGTGTGTTTTGTATGTGTTGTATGTTGCCGTTTGGGGTTGAGGTTGGGGTGGTAGTGGGGAAGGTGTAGGATCTGGGTCAGAGGGGGGGAAAGGAGAGATCGGGGACAAAGGAAGGGGAGTACTAATCGGGGGTAAGGACAGAGGGAAATTGTGAGTGGGTGAGGGTGCTGGCTGTGGTTGGGGAGGTGGGAGTGGAGTTATTGGAGGGCAGGTAGAACATGTCCAAGTGTTTGTGTATTGGTTTGTGTCAGCAAGTGTTGTACAAGTGAGGTGGGCCCAGTTTTTGCACATATTGCACTGAACAGGTCCTGGAGCTGCAGCGTCTACGTCGTGGGACCACCCCCCAACCCCAAGAGTTGTGGGGCCAAACGGCAGCAACTACCCCTGGCCACCGGCTCTACGCAGGTGGCACCGATCCCCAAGAATTACATGGTAGCGACCACTGGCCAATCCATATCAAATATTTAAAGAACACTCCCTCCTGTTGCTTACCTAAATGGAAGACAGGAGAGGCTAATTGGGAATTATTTAGGAGATCCACAGAGATTAATTATAAGACTAGCGATTTTGGTAGTAACTGTGATGCATATGACTACCTGGTAGACATGATACTCTCTGGTGCTTTCTCTTCCATTCCTAGGACAACTGGTAAACCTCAACGCCCAGTAGTCCCCTGGTGGAGCGATGAATGTGCTATAAGCAGAAAGATTACAAGAACTTGCTCGAAGAGATATCGGAGATACCCTTGTTTAGTCAATAAGATAACGTACAGAAGAGCTCGAGCAAAGCAGAAGAAAATCTTCAAGAAAGCAAGGAGGGAATCCTTCATTAAATATATTAGCGAATTGAAATATGACTCTTCCCCTACCTTAGTATGGAATAGGATTGGAAAATTACAAGGAAAGTTTACTCCATCTCCTTTACCCATTCTGAAGATAAATGACTGTTTTATATCAGATACAAGAGAAGTAGCAGAGGCTTTTGGAAGACATTATGCTGATATTTCAAGCCCACTACATTATTCAGATGATTTCAGAAGAATTAGAGCCAAGACCACGATTATTCCTCCTACCAATATGAACTCGGAGGCATATAATCTTCTCTTCACCTTGGATGAAATGGATCATGCTTTATCTCTATCCTCCCCAACCTCTCCTGGAGAGGATGACATTCTTTATACCATGGTTGGTCACCTATCCATATCGTCGAAGAAATTCCTTTTAAATGTGCTGAACAAATTTTGGTCTTCTGGATCTTCTAAATCTTGGAAGACTTCAATCATTATAGGAATCTTAAAGGCAAGAAAAGACCCTCATGACCCACAAAGTTACAGACCTATTGCTCTCACAAGCTGCATTTGTAAGATCTATGAAAGAATGGTTAATATGCGTTTAGTTTGGTTTTTGGAATCTAAAAATCTGCTATCTAACAGACAGTTTGGATTTAGAAGAAATAAGTGCACTCTGGACCCCTTACTTTTTATCACTCATGAGATTGAGAATGCCTTCGCAATTCAGAACTCTAGCATTGGTGTGTTTTTTGACTTGAAAAATGCCTACGATACTACCTGGCAGGGAGGCATTCTGAAGCAAGTTGCAGAGTGGGGTATCGGGGGTAATATGTTCAATTGTTTAAAGGACTTCTTATCTGACCATTATCTAAAAGTCCAAGTGGGCTCTTCTTTCTCTTGTGCATATCTTCAAGAGGAAGGGATTCCCCAAGGAAGTGTTCTGAGTCCTACACTGTTCAGCATAGCCATTAATAGTTTATTAGAACAAGTTCCCACAGGAGTTCATGGATTGGCTTATGCTGATGACTTCGCTATTGTGTGCAGCAAATCGACAACATTAGAAACGGGCCAAAAGATTCAAGAGGTTATTAACTTAGCAACAACATGGGCTAATTGCAGGGGCTTCAGATTCTCTGCTGAAAAAACCAAAACCATAAGGTTTTCCAGACTAAGACGCAAGGCAGAAATACCAACACTATTCTTAGAGGGTGTCATATTACCGTATGAAGATGAAGTAAAATACTTGGGTCTGGTATTAGATAAAAGGTTGACATTCACAAATCACATAAACGAGGTTGTATACACTGTCAAACAGCGACTTAATATACTAAAAGTAGTGTCTGGTTTCAACTGGGGAGCAGATCGTGTAACTTTAATAAGGCTTTACAAAACATTGTGTCTTAGCAAAATGGATTACGGATGTCAAATTTATGGATCGGCATGTAAAAGTTCACTGAAGAAGCTTGATATCGTCCACAATATGGCTTTACGGATCTGTTCGGGAGCCTATAGAACATCTCCAGTGGATAGCTTGTATGTGGATGCAGGAATTCCTCCCCTGTATATTCGCAGGGAGGAATTAAGCCTTAGATATATATCTCTGGTCTTGACATCCAAACAGAATCCAAACTTCAAATTTGTAAAGCAGCCGGTAGACAGAGCTCCAAGGAAAAGTACTCTGCCGAAACCTTTAGAAGTGAGATGTGAAGTTGGGACAGAGAAGGTAGGACTTGTTCCTAACACAATTGCTGAGATCACGCCTCCCAAATTCCCTCCTTGGAACTGATGCGCCACTGAAATATGTCCTCTTAAAAAGAAGAAAAACAGAACTGCTGTAGAGCTAAAAAATTAATTTTTAGAACATTTATCAGTACATGCTGATGCAATTTTTATTTATACAGATGGATCAAAATCCCAAGACGGTGTTGGTTGTGCTGTTGTAACTGATAGCACAGTTTTAAAGAGAAAGTTGCCTGATTTTAGCTCTGTTTTTACTGCTGAACTGCTGGCAGTCAGCAACGCCCTGAAGTTTGTTTTCAATTCTGTTCCGTGTGGCAGGAACATTGTTATATTTACGGATTCCATGAGCGTTCTATCCTCTGTAAATAATTTGTTGCCTCATAATTTTTTAGTGCAAGAAATACAGGAATGGTTGATTCTCATAAACAACAGAAAGAAGATAAAAGTAAACTTTTGCTGGGTGCCATCCCATGTGGGTGTCACTGGAAATGAAAAGGTCGATGCTGCAGCCAAAGCCGCCACTAGGCTCAGCCATATAGCAGACCGAAAAGTCCCACATACGGACTTGAAATAAGTGATCCATTGTTATACAATGAAGAAGTGGCAAGAGCAATGGACAAGGCTGGACGGCAGTTATAAATTAAAAGAAATTCATCCCTTAGTGAACCCTTGGAAGTGTCCTCTTTTGGACAGAAGGTCAAGCATTGTCTTGACAAGACTGAGAATTGGCCATTCCTACATTACACAAAAATTTTAATGGCAAGTGGCGCAGAAAGGCTGGCCCCCCAATGTCCCACTTGCCAAGTAGTTTTGACAATAAGACACATTTTAGTTCAGTGCCCTGCATTCTCTAATAAGCGCAGGGCAAATTTCTTAACAGATTTATTTTTTAAAGAAATTTTAGGGGAGGAAGCTTGTGTGAAGAATGTTTTAAAGTTTTTAAAAGACATAAATTTATTTTATGAAATTTAAAATTGTGTGTGTGAATGCTTGTGAGTGTGTTGTTGAAGTGTGTTCGTGAATGTCTATTGTTTTAATTGTTTTACTTTAATTTTATTTTTATTTTATCTTTTAAACTAAAAGATAAACATGCGCTGAATGGCCTACCGGCTCCGGCGCTTGGCCTTCGAGCCAAAAACTCCATAAATCAATCAACCTAACATATTCAGTAACGGATGTTAAAACGTATCTTTTGGGGTATATTTTATAAGTAACACAATTACAAACGAAAGTCATATTTTGATGTACCATTTATTATTTGATAACTAGTTCTATGTTTTTTAAACAAAAGTTTGAGTTTTTGAATGCTTTTAACAGCCTGCTGATATGTAGAAAAAAAATTCCTCATGTCCTTGTGCAGTTGCCACATGCCGCTATTTTACTACATTTTGGTACAAAATTCTACAAAACGGCAGCCCTGGTGGCGGCTTGACTGGTCCGGGTTTGAGTACACGTGTACGGCCGTCGCTGTCACCTACCGGACAAATAGGGAACTTTGCTTAAAAGTCCGCCCATTGTTCATTTCGACCGGTCATACGAGGGTTCGGGCATTCGGGGTCCGGGCTTTTGAGGTTCGACTGTATATATATATATATATATATATATATATATACATATATATATATATATATATATATATATATATATATATATATATATATATATATATATATATATATACAGTACTACCTCTCATTAACACACTAAAAGGGGGTAACGGTGTCCGTTGATGTGAATAATCCGTTGATTTGGAGTGGTTTTTGAGTGGCATAGTGATTGCACGCACTAAACAGCACCAAAAACACTGAAAATACAGCGAAAACACAGCAAATACAGCTAATTAACATCCGTTAATGAGAGGTCTCACTGTATATATACATATACCAAAGGCTTTTTTCCCCCACACAGGGGGTAGCCAGAAGAAAAAGGCATAGAAACCACTCCCACCCATTCCATTTCCTATATATTCCATTCCCCTCGACCCTCCTCCCTCCCTCTTATCTTGGCACCTCCTGGATGACGAGTCATCCCTTCATCCTGCCCACTGCCCTGGGTCAGAAGCAGTGTTTGGGGTATTGGCTGCATGTTATTGTGGCAAAGTAGCATGCAGTTGATACTTTAGGGTCTATATGGGGTGCCCCTATGGACCAGAGCCACACATCATTTTGTCTGTGACAGAGGAAAACTGTTCATAGAGGAATGATGACACTTTTATACTACGACTATCCCTCCATTATGCTGCCCCCCAACCCCTTGTTACTGCCCTGTACCATTTCTCTGAACATTCATTTCCTTTTTTTGCCGACCCTTTGGTGGGGGAAGAGAATGCCACCACCAAGTCTTTTCACTTGAGTCATAAAAGGCAACAAAAAACGAGACGGGGGATGGGATAAGGAGTCCTACTACCTGTAGCCCCAAAAGGGGATATTCCTAAAAAAAAAAAAAAAAAAAAAAAAAAGTAAAGGCATATATATATATATATATATATATATATATATATGTATATATATATGTATATATATGCATATATATATATATATGGACTATAACCCACTGTCAGAGAATGAGATAAGATGGACAGAAAATCTGTATACTGTATTTTGACCACTATCTGTGGTCGTCTTCAGCAGAATGATACATAGTGTGGATTGTGAGAAAAAATGTAGCTAAGAGGGGTACATTTAGGGACAGGGAAAAGGGGGGATTCAGGTTATATGTCCTTGATGAGGTCAGGGTGAAGGTTGACTGATGGTGAGGTCAAGTCTGGCTGCTTTTGAGATGGATCTCTTTGCAGCCATCCAAGTTATGCAGTCTGGGGACCATTGGTCTTTGAAGGTATTAAAATTTGGTATGTTTAATCATGGAGGATTCAATAATTTTTCTTCGAAAACTGCAGTGGGATTTGTAGACAATGGTGGCATTATCCCTGTCCATGCGATGATCCTCTTTGTTAGTATATAGGAACACTGTGGAATTATCTTGACCATATTTTATAGAGTTTTTATGTTCCTTAATTCTTATTATCAACTCTCTTCCTATTTAGAAAATTTTTTTATTGAACCCTCCCTGATTAAACATGCCAAATTTTAATAGCTTCAAAGGCCAGTGGTCCCCAGACTACATAACTTGGATGGCTGCAAAGAAATCCATCTCAAAAGCAGCCAGACTTGACCTCACCATCAGTCAACCTTTGCCCTGACCCAAGCCCACTCATGGGAGGGGGTAAGGACCAGAACAAATCCCTTTCATGCTTTGCCATTGTAACCCACGAGTGGGCTTGGGTCTTGTGTAAAACAGAAATGTGGGTCATAGATTTGTAATTTTTCCTATCCTTGGGAAACAGAAAGATTCCGGGTTACAAGACTTTTGAAGCAGTAGGTTTGAGTCCTACATGCAACTGCCGTAAAAATGATCAGATTAATGTCACTATCACTAGTGAATTTCTTTCGTGGTTACAATAGTGAAGTGTGAAAGGGATCTGTTCCAGTCCTTATCCCCTCCCACGAGTGGGCTCAGATCTTGTACTAAACAGGAAATGGGGTCACCGATTAGTTATCTTTCCTATCCTTAGGAATCAGAAAGATTCCGGGTTACAAGACTTTTGATGCCTCTGTGGCTGAGAGTGTTAGGGCATTGTATGGTTATCTTACTGATGGCTGAAGCAGTAGATTCGAGTCCAACATGCGACTGTCATAAAAATGATCAGATTAATGTATATGTCACTAGCAAATTTCTCTCGTAGTTACAATGGTAAAGCATGAGACTTGTTCCGGTCCTTACTCCCTCCCATGAGTGGGCTTGAGTCTTGTGTAAAACAGGAATTGGGGTCACAGATTAGTGATCTTTCCTATCCTCAGGAATCAGAAAGATTCTGGGTTACAAGACTGTTGAAGCCTCTGTGGCTGAGAGGGTTAAGGCACTGTACAGTTATCTTACCAATGGCTGAAGCAGTAGGTTCAAGTACTACATGCCACTATCATAAGAATGACCAGATTAATGTCTGTCACTAGTGAATTTCTCTCGTGTATATATATGTATGTGTATATATATATATATATATATATATATATACATACAATGATAATACAGTCCTTTTCACTAAGTTATACACATTTTGAATATATTAGTGAAAAGAACTGTAATAATTATAATGTCATTTGAGTACTATTATTATGAAGTCAAGCTAGGAAGAAGTGACCATCTAGAGTAAGATTATAACCTACAGTAATAAGCATCAGAGAAAAATTAGCCTACAGGGGGCCTCAAGTTAACATATAAGATGTAGGGTGATTCTTTTAGCCAAATTTTTGGGGGAAATGCTTCTTATATGCCAAATATATATTTCTTCTAAGAATAAGGTACCATATTTCCCAATGGATTCAGATTTTTTGTGAAGGCAGAATTGTGAAGTAGTTATTGTTTTTCTCAGATATTTACTGATGATTATGATATGTACACCTAATTCTCTTAATCCAACACTAGCCAACTGCCACTTGTGCAAACATTTGGGCCCAGCACATAAACCCATTTGGGGAATTGCCCCAGGATGTAAAACACCACCTTCCCAAAGAGGGTTTATGTCCAGGGCTCATACATCAGCACAAGTGGTGGTTGATGAGTGTTGGATTAGGAGATCTAGGTGTACACTCATATAATTTGATTTAAGAAAAAAAAAATATTACACTTTCAATTATATCTTTATTCAGAAAAATGTATCTTAATATCATTAAACTACCATTTTTTTTTTTACCTTGCAGAGGCTTACACTACCATGTACCTGTCTTGTTTGATTACTTCCACTTGTCAGCTGTCACAGTTACCATTCATTGTGTGCTTGTGGCTCTACACCAGCCATACATAAAGTGAGTATGTTTATATGTATGGTCTTTTCTGGTTTGTATGCATGCTGTCACACTTGCAATTTTATTAGAAGTTGTGTATAAATTTTCAGACAGGAAAGCCAATAAAGAGGAGTGAAATGTCATACTTTTCTGTGTACCTAATTGTAGTATACAGGAAAGGAGCAATGCTCACTGGGTTCCATCTCCCATTCTCTAATTTTCTAATATACCCAGACTCAAATTTATTTCCACTTCCAACTTAATCTATATCCATGATTTCCAATTATCATAGTTAGATTTGAAATCATGTATTATTTATACATCTACATGGAAAACTATTTCTTCACATCCTTTCAACATGTACTCTTTCTTAAATTGCCTCCATGACCTCATAAAGCCCTCCCATCTTTAATTAGGAGATCTCTTCTGTCTATGCAATCTATTCCCTTTAGTGACCTGAATACTGTAATCATGTCACCTCTTTCTCTTTGATCTTTCAAAGTTGGCAGACCCTCATATGGTTCATTTGCCATGCTGGGGACCAGTTTGGTTGCTACCCTTTGTATTTTCTCAATCTTGCTTACATCTTTTACTTTGTGTGGGTACCATATTACTGATGCATATTCCAGTCTTGTTTGTATCAGGGTTTTGATTAATTTTTCATAATCTCTTCATCAATATAATGGAATGCCATTTGCAGCAGTCTGTATGTCCCTCCCACAATCCTACTGATATGTCTGTCAGGTAACTGGTTGTCTTTTATTAACATTACCAAGTCTTTCTCCTCTTTTGCTTTTGTAATGGGTTTACTTTCCAAGGAATAGATTAAGAATGGCCTTTTGTAGCTATTGTGTGTGTATGTATTTACCTAGTTGTATCATATGGGAAGGGGAGCTATACTCGTGGTGTCTTGTCTCTGTATCTCACCATATCTAATTTGCTCTTAAGTTCTTGTATTGTTTTTGCACACTATTTTTTCATCTAATATGTTCCATACATCCATCACTCTGTAGGAAAAGCTGTTCTTTTTCAGATCTCTTCTATAACTCCTTTTTGAGTTTCCTTCCATGTCGTCTTGTGTTTCTCTTATCCCAATTGAGTAAGTCATCTCTATCAAGGATTTCCACATCTCTCACAATTCTGTAGATGGTCAACAAGTCACCTCTTTCTCTTCTTTGTTCCAGAGTCAGTAATTCTAGTTCTGACACTGTCTTCATGTGACAGTTTAGATAGTGTTTGGCCTATCTTCGTAGTTGCTCTCTGGATTCTCTCAACTTTCCTTATATTCTTTTTAGTACTGGGTGACCATAGTGTCGCTGCGTACCTCAGTTTTGGTGTTATCAGTGTGACTAGTATTTTCTTTACCATTTCTTCATCCAAGCAAGTAAAAGCCACTTTTATTGATCTTAGCAAGTTATATGTTTCACCAACAATTTTGTTTATTATGTCAGGGGACATATCCTTTGTGATGATTACTCCCAGGTCTTTTTCAGATCCCTCTTTCTTGAGTTTTTTTTTTTCACCAATTTTATATTGTCCTGATATCCTTTTTTTTTTTTTCTAATACTTTTTTCCAAATTCTATTATGCTACATTTCTTAATGTTGAAGTCCACTTCCCACTTCTGACTCCATTGCCAAACCCTGTTCAGATATCTCTGCATTGAGTCAGTCTGTTTCAGTACTCACTTTCTTTAACAGTTTTGTGTCATCTGTAAAAAGGCTCATGTAACATTTCACACCCTCGTCCCTGTCATTCATATAAATAGCAAACATTATTGGAGCCAATACTGATCCTTGTGGACCTCCACTAATTACCTTTTCCCAAGTAGAACTCTTATCTCTGAGTACTACCCTCATTTTTCTTCCACGCAGAAAGTCCTCCATCCATTTCAGTAGTTTACCTTGTATCCCTCCTATTGTTTCCAGTTGTCTTAATAGTTTTTTGTGTGGGACTTTATCAAAAGCTTTTTGTAGATCTAGGGAAGCAAAATCAGCCCATCTGTCCCTTTCTTGTATTATATCTAGTAGTCATAGGTAAAAATAGATCATATTCATGGTACAAGATCTTCCCTATCTAAATCCGAATTGTCTCAGATTTAGTATATTGTTCTCCACACATCATTTTGTCTATGATAGAGGAAAACTCTGTTCATAGAGAAATTATGACACTTTTATACTACGACTGTCCCTCCGTTATGCTGTCCTCCAACCCCTTGTTGCTGTCCTGTACCATTTCTCTGAGTATTCCTTTTCTGTGATGGGGGAATTCCCTGTGGTGGGGGAAAAGAATACTGCCACCAAGTATTCCCACTTGGATCGTAAGAGGCGAGAAGAAAGGGACGGGGATTGGGACTAGGCATCCTTCTCCTTGTAGCCCCACAGGGGAAATTCCTAAAAGAATAAGAGAAGGCATAAGAGGGGCTGGAAGGCCTCGGACCAGCACCCTAAGGTTTGGGTCTTTTAATGTGCGTGGATGTGGTACAGATGAGAGTAAAAGGGAAGAGATAGGTAGTATGTTTGTGAGAAGAAAGATGGATGTGTTGGCTTTGAGTGAAACTAAGTTGAAAGGGAAGGGTGAGTGTATGTTTGGGAGTGTAAGTGGGAGGTTATCAGGAGTGAAGAGAGAGCGAGGGAGGGAAGGGGTGGCTATTCTAGTAAGTGAAGAGATAGGTAAACGGGTAGTGGAGTGGAAGAAGGTTTCCTCAAGGATAATGTGGATGAAGGTGAAACTGGGGAAGGAGATGTGGGTCTTTGTAAGTGCATATGGGCCGGGCAGTGAAAAGAGTGTAGAAGAAAGGGAGGCCTTTTGGATAGATCTAAATGAGTGCATAGAGGATTTGGGAAGAAATGTCAATGTGATAGTACTGGGAGACCTTAATGCTAGGGTGGGAAATGGTCCAATCGATGAAGTGGCTGGGAAATGTGGAGTTCCAGGAAAGAATCGTAGTAGAGAGTTGATGGTGGAAATGTGTCTAGAAAGAGAGTTGATGATAGTAAATACAGTGTTTTGGAAGAAAGTCAAGCATAAGTACACATGGGAGAGGGTGGTGGAGGGAAGGGTGGTAGATAGAGCGCTAATGGATTATGTAGCGGTAAATAGGATTATGATAGGAAGAGTAAAGGATGTACATGTGCTAAGGGGAGAGGGTGGGGGAATATCAGATCATTTTTTGGTGGAAGGTAAGTTGAAAGTGGAGGATAGATGGAGGAAGAGGAAAGGGACAAAAGGTAGGGAGGTTCTTAGAGTGAACTCCTTGAATGAGAAGGAAAAGGAGAAGGAGTACGGAAAGAAGCTGAAGGAGGAGTGGGAGGGAGTAAAGGGTAGAGTAGAGCTGGGTGTGGAGGAGGAATGGGGATGGTTCAAGGAGTGTGCAAGGATGGTGTGTGGAACAAGAAGGACAGGGGGAAATAGAAGGAAGGGTAGTAAATGGTGGGATGAGGAAACAAAGAAGGTTGTAGAAGAGAAGCGAGCTTTCACAGATTGGTTACAAAATAGGATGAGGGAGTCATATGAGAGGTACAAAGAAAAGAAAAGAGAAGTAAAGCAAAAGGTAAAGGTTGCAAAGAGGAGAGCAGATGTGAAATGGGGTAAGAGTTTGACAGAAAATTTTGAAAGTAATAAAAAGATGTTTTGGAAAGAAATTAAGAGAGGAAGAGGAGGCAAATCAAGTAGAGAAGAAAAGGTAAAAGGTGCAGATGGAGAGATGATAATGGAAGAGAAGGCAGTGAGGGGAAGATGGGCAGAATATTTTAGGGAGTTGCTAAATGTGAAGGAGGATAGGGAAGGAAAGATAGCTGCAGTGGGAAGTGCGAAGAAAATGAGAGTGATGAATGAGGAGAATGGAGGAGAAATAAGGAAGGATGAGGTGAAGGCAGTTGTTAAGATGATGAAAGCAGGTAAGGCACCTGGTCTTGATGGATGCCATGTGGAATGTCTTAAAAAGGGAGGTACAGTGATGGTGGACTGGTTGGTGAGGTTATTTAATGTTTGTTGGAGAGAGGGTAGAGTGCCGGAGGACTGGAGGAGTGCCTGTATAGTTCCTCTTTACAAGGGAAAAGGGGACAAGTGTGAATGTAGTAGTTTCAGAGGGATTAGCTTGTTGAGTGTAGTTGGGAAGGCTTATGGGAGGATCTTGATTGAGAGGATTAGGAGAGGAACAGAAGGAGTAATTGGTGAGGAACAGTGTGGATTTAGGACAGGTAGAGGTTGTGTAGATCAGATCTTTGTGGTAAGACAGATATGTGAGAAAGCTATAGGAAAGGGGAAGGATGTTTTTTGGGCTTTTATGGATCTGGAAAAGGCTTATGATAGGGTAGACAGGAAGGCACTGTGGGAGGTTATGCAGATATACGGGATAGGAGGAAAGCTTCTGGGAGCTGTCAAGAGTTTTTATGAGAGTAGTAGAGCTTGTGTCAGGATTGGAAACGGAGAGAGTGAGTGGTTTGAGGTAAAGGTGGAACTTCGTCAAGGATGCGTTATGTCACCCTGGCTGTTCAACTTATACATGGATGGGGTGGTGCGAGAGGTAAATGCAAGGGTAGTGGGCAAGGGATTGGAGATGGTTAAAGAAAATGGAGAAAAGTGGGAGGTTAGCCAGCTGTTGTTTGCGGACGACACTGCGCTTGTGGCAGGATCGGAGGAGGGATTAAGGAGGTTGGTGGCAGAGTTTGGGAGAGTATGTGATAAAAGAAAGCTAAAGATAAATGTGGGTAAAAGTAAGGTGATGAGATGTACAAGGGGTGAAAGTGGCAGTAGACTGGAAGTGAGCATTAAGGGAGAGCGACTGGAGGAAGTGGATAGTTTTAGATACTTGGGTGCAAATGTGGCAAGGAAAGGTGGAGTGAAAGTGGAGGTAGAATGTAGATTGAGAGAAGCGAGTAAATGCCTTGGTGGATTAAAGAGTGTAATGAGGAATAGACATTTGGGAATGGATGCTAAGAGGAGACTGTATGAAGGAGGATTGTGCCAACAGCACTGTATGAGGCAGAAACATGGAACATAAGAGAAGAAGAGAGAAGGAGTTTGAATGTGTTTGAGATGAGGTGTCTGAGAAGTATGATGGGGGTTACTAGGCTAGATAGAGTGAGAAATGAGGAGGTGAGGAGGAGAACAGGGGTGGAAAAGGAGTTGGGAGATAGGGTTGATGAAAGAATATTAGGATGGTTTGGACACATGGAAAGAATGAGTGAAGAAAGACTAGTAAAAGAGGTGTGGAAGGCAGATGTGGAGGGAGTGAACATGATGGGACGTCCTAGGATGAGGTGGATGGATGGGGTGAAGGGGGCTTTGGGGAAGAGGGGAATGTCTGTTGAGGAAGGACGGGAGAGGACAGAAGACAGGGGTGAATGGAGAATGGTTGTATATGGATGATGTTGTGATTGCATGAGGTGGAATGGGCGGGTGGATGGGGGGTGAGGTAGTATGTGTGAGCAAAATTTGACGCAGCCCGAAGGGATTTCTCCCCGTCCTCTCATTTTATGCAATGGGGGGACGGAGAGGGGGGGGTCGCCGATTTAATGAAGCGGCCTTGCTGTGGATGTGCTGTGTCTTGCGACACTGCTTCTGACCCAGGGCAGTGGACAAGGTGCAGGGATGACCCGTCATTCAGGAGGTGCTAAGATAAGAGGGAGGGTGGAGGGGTGTGGAGTGTATTCAGGGATGGAATGGGTGGGAATGATTTTATGCCTTTTTCTTTTTGGCTACCCCCCTTGTAAGGGGGAAAAAGCCTTGGTATATGTATGTATGTACTTTTTATAACTTTTCCACAAATTTTGGCTACCATGCTTGTAAGGGTAACCAGTCTGTAATATGTTGGATCTTAATTCCTCCTTTATAAATTGGTACAATATCAGCATTTTTCCAGTCATCTGGTATTTTTCCTTCTTTGAATGAGCAACTTATTATGTTATATATTTTGTCTGTTAGTTCTTTACATTCTTTTAATATCCAGTTTGCTATTTCATCTGGGACATGCGATTTCCTTGGTGAAGCATTTCTTTCCATGTTACTATTATTTTCCTCATGAGGGGGGTGGGGTAGGATTTCACCTCTCTCCCTTCATCCCAATGTTGTACATTTTCTCTAGTGAAAGCCAACTTGAAGTATTTATTCATGACTTCAGCCATTTCTGTATCTTCTCTGTATTCTGTATTCCCTTGGTGTATTTTCACTATTTCCTGTTTGTTTTTTAGTTTACCTTTTCAATATCTATAGAATAGTTTTGGCTGATCCATACATTTTTCTATTATGTCTTTTTCATAGTTTCTATTTTCTTCCCTGCATATTTTTACATATTCATTCTTTTGATTAATATGTATTTTTTCACTCTCTAGGTTTTTTGTTGTTTCTCCATCTTTTCCAAGCTTTATCTCTTCAGTTTTTTGCTTTGCTGCACCTTCTGGTAAACCAGCACTTAATATACATCTTTTCCTGTTTTTGCTTTGGGACATATTTATCCACTCCTTTGTAGATTTTCATCAGAATCATTCATTTTTCTTCCTTGTAGAATTTTTCCCAGTTCGCTTTAAGATTTTTTTTCCTAAGTTTCACAAAGTCCATTTTATTATACATCAGTCTTCCTTTTCTGTGTTTCTCATTTTTCTCTATATTTCCTCCTTTAGTTCAAACTCAAGTAGTATGTGGTCACTCTTCACACTTGGTGTCTTATATTCAATTTTGTCCACAATTTCAGGTTCTGATGTAAATAATAAATCTAGTCTCGACAGTTTCTCATTATTTCTAACTCTAGTGTTTTCTTTTACCCATTGTGTCATTATATGTTCTGTAGTCATGTTGTGTAATAAATTTCCCCTTGCTTCACTCTACCTATCACTGTCATCTCTTCCCAACATATTTCTTTGCAATTAAAATGTCCTGTAAGTACCATGTTACTTCATCCTTCAGGATCTCATTTAATGAAAATCTTGCATCATCTAACGTTTTGGAATAATCTTTCTCCAAGATCCTGTTTTTGGGGGGCACAGAAATCACCACAAACTTTCTGCTTTTCAGGTCATTATCTTTGACTCTTATTGTGATCATCTCCACCCTATTCTCTCCATGTGTAACTTTTGTCACAGTTAGGTTTTTCTTAACCGGAAACATGACTCCACCCTGTTTCTCCTCTCTATTTCTAAGCCAATAATTATATAATCCATGTCCAACACTGTTAATAGGGGACCTCTTAATTTTATCTCCACAATTTCCATTATGTCTGTTTTTTCTTCTGACAGGTAATTATCTAGTTCATTTAATCCTGAGATGAATCTGTCTATATTGATATAAGCTATTTTTAATTTTCTACTCCCTCTATCTCGTTCTTTGAACTTTTCATTTGTGTGTGTGTATTTACCTAGTTGTATTTTACAGGAAAAGAACTATGCTCGTAGTGACCCATCTTTGTATCTTTCAGCATCAAGTTCGTTCTTAAATTCTTGTATAGTTTTTGCACTTACTGTTACCTCATCCAATTTATTTCAGATATCCACCACTCTGTGTGGGAAACTGTTGTTTTTCAGATCTCTTCTTTAGCTATCATTTTTAAGTTTCTTTTCATGCCCTCTTGTTTTTCTTTTATCCCATTTTAGTAAATTATCTCTATCAAGGACCTCCACCCCTTTCATAATTCTGTAGATGGTCAGTAGGTCTCCTTTCTCTTATTTGTTCCAGGGTTGGTAGTTCGAATTTGTCCAATCTTTGTTCGTATGTCAGTTTGGAGAGTGTTGGTGCCATCTTTGTCGTTGCTCTTTGAATTCTTTCTAATTTCTTTATATTCTTTTTAGTACTGGGTGTCCATAGTGTCTCAGTGTACTGCAATCTTGGTCTTAGCAATGTAACTAATATTTTCTTTATGATTTCTTCATCCAGATAGTCAAAAGCCACTTTCATTGATCTTAGTAAATTGAAGGTTTCTCCAACTATTTTGTTATGTTTGTCTGGTGCCATATCATTGCTGATAATTATTCCTAGCTCCCTTTCTGAATGTGTATTTACCTAGTTGTATCTTACAGGAAGGGGAGCTACTCTCATGGTGTCCCGCCTTTGTATCTCACAGTATCTAGTTTGCTCTTAAATTCTTTTTAGTACTGGGTGTCCACAGTGTTGCAGTGTACTCCAATCTTGGTCTTATCAATATAACTAATATTTCCTTTATGATTTCTTCATCCAGATAGTCAAAGGCCACTTTCATTGATCTTAGTAAATTGAAAGTTTCTCCAACTATTTTGTTGATATGTTTGTCTGGTGCCATGTCATTGCTGATAATTACTCCTAGGTCCCATTCTGAATGTGTATTTACCTAGTTGTATCTTACAGGAAGGGGAGCTACGCTCATGGTGTCCCGCCTTTGTATCTTGCAGTATTTAGTTTGTTTTTAAATTCATGTATGGGTTTTGCACACACTATTGTTTCATCCAGTTTGTTCCAAGTGTCCACCACTCTGTGTGGAAAACTGTTCTTCAGATCTCTTCTATAACTACCTTTTTTGAGTTTCTTGCCATGTCCTCTTGTGTTTCTCTTGATCCAATTTAACAAGTCCTCTCTATCAAGTATTTCCATGCCCTTCATGATTCTATAGATGGTCAGTAGGTCACCCCTCTTCTTTGCTCTAAAGTTGGTAACTCCAATTTAGCCAGTCTCTCTTTATATGACAAATTTCAAAATGCTGAAGCCCTTTTTGTAGTTGCTCTCTAGATTCTTTCAATTTTCTTTATATTCTTTTTGGTACTGGGTGACCATAATGTTGCTGCATACTCCAGTTTAGGCCTTATTAGTGTGACTAATATTTCTTTAATCATTTCCTTGTCCAAATAGGTAAATGCCACTATTATTGATTTAGCAAGTTATAGGATTCTCCAACAATTTCATTTATTTGTTTATCAGACGACAACTCGTTTGAGATAATTACTCCCAGATCTTTTTCAGATCCCACTTTCTTTACCTCCTTAGTCCCAATTTTATATTGTCCTGATATTCTATTTTTACTTTTTCCGAACTCCATTATGCTACACTTTTTAATGTTGAAGTCCACTTTCCATTTCTGACTCCACTTTCAAACCTTATTCAGGTCTTCCTGTAGTGATTCACAATCTGTTTCGGTTTTTACTTTCCTCAACAATTTAGCGTCGTCTGCAAAGAAGTTCATGTAACATTCCACATCATCATCCATGTCATTCACATAAATAGCAAACATTATTGGAGCCAATACAGATCCTTGTGGAACTCCACTAATCACCTCCTTCCAACCTGAATATTTTTCTCTGAGTACTACTCTCATCTTTCTACCATTCAGGAAGTCCTCCATCCAGTTTAGTAGGTTGCCTTGTATCCCTCCTATGTTTTCATCTCCCACTTCCTACTCCATTCCCATACTTTATTGAGATCACTCTGTAGCAACTCATAGTCTTCTTCAGTGTTCACTATTTTCAACAATTTTGCATCATCCCCAAAGAAGCTCATATAACTTTCAATTCCTTTACCCATATCATTAATATATATATAGCAAACATTATTGGGGCCAGAACTGTTCCTTGTGGAGCTCCACTTATCACTTCATCCCAATTAGAGTGTTTGTCTCTTATCACCACTCTCATTTTTCTTTCATGCAAGTCTTCCATCCACTTCAGCAGTTTGCCCTGCATTCCTCCTAGAGTTTCTAATTTCTTTAGCAACTTCTTATGTGGCACCTTATCAAAAGCTTTTTTCAGGTCTAGAAATGCATGATCAGCCCATCCATTTCTTTCTTGTATTACATTTATTAGCCTTCAATAGAAACACATTAAGTTTGTGACGCATGATCGTCCTTGTCTAAATCCAAATTGCCTTGGATTTAGTATGTTGTTTTTTTTCCAAATGCCTTACCCATCTAATTTTGATCATTCTTTCACAAATTTTAGCTATTGTACTTGTAAGAGAGATTGGTCTATAGTTTGTAGGGTCTACCTTGTTTCCCCCTTTATATATTGGTACTATATTTGCTCTCCTCCAATCTTCTGGAACTTTTCCTTCTTTCAATGAACTGTTTATTAGACTATGTATTTTTTCTGTTAGTTCATTCCTGCATTCTCTCAAAATCCAGTTTGCCTTTTCATCTGGTCCATGCAATTTTCTGACATCAAGATTACTCAAATGTTTCATTATTTCATTCCTTGATACTTCTATCTCTTTCATAGGGGGGGGGGGACTTTCTCCTCCCATTCGATATCTCTAAGTTGTATGTTCTCCCTCATAAACACCAATTTAATATGCTTGTTCATAATTTCTGCCATTTCTATTTCCTCTGTGTATTCAACTCCCCCTTTTCGTAGTTTCTCTAAATCTTGTTTGTTTTTCAGTTTGTTGTTTACAAATCTGTAAGATAGTTTTGGTTGATCTTTACATTTTTCTATGACATCTTTTTCGTATTTTCTCTTTTCTTCTCTGCACACTTGTACATATTCATTTCTATAACTAGTATATATTTTCCATTTTTCAGGTCTTTTGTCTTTTTTTCCATTTCATCCAAGCTTTATCCCTTTTGTCTTTTAACTCCCTACATCTTTTGTTGTACCAACACTTTACATATTCTTTTTCTTGTTTTTGTCTTGGAACATACTTTTCCACTCCTTCTTTATAAATTTTTGTCAAAATATTCCATTTCTCTTCTACTGTTGTTTCCTCCTTGTGTATTCTTTCCCAGTCTGCTTTTTGAAAGAATTCTCTTATTTTATCAATTTTTTTCATACATCAATCTTCCCTTTCTATATTGTTCATTTTATATATATATATATTTTTTTTTCCTCATTTAGTTCCAGTTCAACCAATATGTGGTCACTTTTACTTATTGGTGTCTTATATTTAATCTTGTCCACTATTTTGGGTTCTGATGTGACTATTAGGTACAGTCTCAATGGTTCTTCCTCATTTCTATACCTAGTATTCTCTTGTATCCATTGCGTCATTGTATGTTCTATAATCATATAAAGTAGTACATTTCCCCATAGGTCGTCTCCACCCTTCACTGTCATCTCAGCAGATTTCTTTACAATTAAAGTCACCCATTATAACTATTCTTCCTCCATCTTCCATTATCTTATTTAGTGTTATTCTTGTGTCTTCTAACATATTTTTGTGTTCTTTCTCTTCCCGCGAAGCTGTTTTAGGAGGCACATAATTTACTACAAACTTCCCGCTCTTCCCAACCTTTGTCCTCCATCTTTCCATATTTGACATTCCTCACATTTATATTCTTCCTAGTCAGGAACATTACTCCACCCCCTTGTTTTACCTCTCTGTTTCTAATCTAATAATTATATGCACCATGGGTGCTAGTGGACCTTTCAATTTTGTCTCTACAATTTCCATTATGTCTAGTTCTTTTTCCTTCAGGCAATCATTCAGTTCGTTCAAGCCTGTTATTAAGCCATCTATATTTGTATAAGACACTTTTAATTTTCTGCTACTTCCATCGTGTTTTCTGTTTCCCTACTGTTTTTCTCTGCTATGAACCATTTCCTCACTTTCATATTCACTACTCTCCAATAGAATTTCTCTTTGTCTGATTCTGTTCTTTTCTCTTTTTTTTTCCCCTTAGCTTCTAGTCTTTTTGTTTTCTCTTTCCTCTTTATTCATTTCTCTTTTTATTCATACCTGTTTATATTGATCACTTTTTGCTAGTTCCCTGTTGTTTGCTAAGATATCCTCTGCTGTCGTTTGTGACCTGAATTTAACCTTAATTGGTCTGGTCTTATCTTTATTGTATTTCCTTAGTCTAAAGAAAGGAAAATGAGGATAGAAACAAAAACGAAGAACTGAAGAAAGAGTTCAAAGAACAATTACAAGCAGTGGCTGAAAAAGTGGGAGAATCAATCAAAGAGACAGATCTCATTGAAATAAAAAATCTGTGGAAACAGGAATGTGAAAATAAAAAAATCACTTTTAAAGAAATAGTACAACAGTAGGTAGAAGAGAATGCAAAGGAAACAGTGATTAAGGTAATCAAAGAAAAGGAAAACTGGGTGAGAGACACAGTGGAGAAAAAGAAATGCATTGTGGTTTATGGTACCCAAGAAAAGCATAATGTACAGAAATACCAAAGAGAAAAAGAATAGAAAGAAATTGCAAAGGAAATACTGAAAGGTGTTCAGGATGAGGGTCAAGAGTTGGAGAAGGAAAATGACGATGTGCATAGAATGGGCACATACTCTAAAGAAAAACACTATAGCCCAATGAAAATCAGACTAAAGACTCAAATGATAACTGAAGAGATCCTATCGAAATTGGCAAAACTAGCAAACAGTGAAAACTACAAAAATGTGTGGATAAAAAAGGAAATAAATAATGAAGAATTAGAGAAAGATAAGACACTGAGAAATGAAGCTAATAAAAAAAATGAGAGAAGAATGGAGACTGAAAAATGATTTTTTTTTTTTTTTTTTTTTTGAGAGAGAGAGAGAGTGTGTACTGGATCTGAGGCTGAGAAAATGGTACATCTGAAAAAAGGAAACAAACCAAAAAAAGAGAAAGAAAAAAGAAAAAATTAAAAGTGGCATACACAAACATGGACAGTATGATTTCTGGAATAAATGAACTAAATGACTGTTTGTTAATAGAGAAACCAGACATAATGGAAATAGTGGAGACAAAATTGAAAGGTCCTATATAGTCAAGTATGGTGGGACAAGGTCCATACAACCATTGGGTGAAAAATAGAACAGATAAACAGGGGGGAGGAGTCATGTTATTGACTAGAAAGGGCTTAAATGTGATAAAGATAACAGAAGGAAAAGATAATGTGGAAATGATCACAATTAAAGTTGAAAATAGTATTATGAAAAGTAGAAAATTTATAGTAGTATATGTGCCCCCAAAAACAAAGGCTTGGTCTGACAGTGATCATTCCAAATTACTGGAAGACACAAGGAATGAATTATCTGAGTTACTGATAGATGGAGGAAACATAAAATCATGGGTGACTTTAGCGCAAAGGAAATTAATTGGGAAGAAACGACAAAAGGTGGAGAGGAACTCTGGGGCAACATTCTACTGGATATGACCATTGATTATACATTAACTCAATGGGTCAAGGAAAATACCAGATATAGAAACAACAAAGAACCATTGAGACTAGATTTGATGTTCACATCTGAGCCTGAAATCATGGACACAATGAATTACAAGACACCAATTGGGAAGAATGGCCACATACTAATAGAGTTTCAACTTAAAGAACAAAATGATGTGAGAAGAAATGAGAAACATAGAGAAGGAAAATTTATGTAGAACAAAATGTACTTTGTAAAATTTAGACAATTTTTTCAAAACTCTAACTGGCAAAAATTTTCAAATGAAGAAACAAAGATGGAAGAGAAATGGAACATATTGAAAGAAAAATACAAGGAGGGAACAGATAAATATGTACCTAAGAAGAAACAAAAAAGGTTTACATAAAGTGTTGGTATAACAAAAAGTGTAGTGATGCTATAGATAGAAGAGACAAAGCCTGGAAAAGATGGAAAAAATACAAAAAAGTGACCAAATGGCAAACATACATCAAACTGAGAAATGAATATTTACAGATATGTAAATGACAAACTAAAAGACAAACACAAAATAGTGAAACTGCATGAAGGAAATAAAGAATATATAGAAGATGTAGAAATAGAAATGGAACTAAAAGACAAACACAAAATAGTGAAACTGCATAAAGGAAATAAAGAATATATAGAAGATGTAGAAATAGAAATGGCTGAAGTAATGACCAGGCATTTTAGGTCTGTCTTTACAATTGAAAGCTCATAAATTTGGGATGAAGGACAGCGAGAAAGATCCCCCGAAATGAAAGTAATAATAGTGACATGGAAAGAAATATGGGACCAAATAAAGAACCTTGACATCAGAAAGTCATACAGGCCTGATGGAATTGCAAAATGGAGATTGAAAGAATGTATAGATGAACTAACAGACAAAATACACAAGATAATTGACTTCTCACTGAAAGAAGGAAAAGTACCACAATATTGGAAAAATGCAAATATTGTACCAATATACAGAGGAGGAGACAAAGAAAATCCAACAAGCATAGTAGTAAAAATATGCTAAAGAGTTATTAAAAATAAGTGGATTAAACACTTGGAAGAGAACAAAACACTAAATCCTAAACAATTTGTTTTTTTAGAAGTGGAAGATTATGTACTACAAACTTAATATGCTTTTACTCAAGATTAATAGAAATAATACAAGAAAGAGATGGATGGGCAGATTGTGCTTTCTTGGACTTACAAAAGGTTTTTGACAAAATACCACACAAAAACCTACTAAGAAAAATTGAAATAATAGGTGGAATACAAGGATGTACTGGGTGGCAAAAGAATACACAAAACAATTTAAAGATACAATGCTATATTTAGACACACAAAAAAAATGGCATGAACACAAAATGCGTGCAACTGTTTTCAAGGCTGCTTGGAAACTGCAACCACGCTCTCTCATTTCGCGCCAAGAACAAACGGCGCACATTGCATCTGCAATATCTTACTTAATTACAAAATACATTTTATAATACCTAACACAAATACACAATAGCATAATATAAATACTGTAATACAATAAATATATATATATACACCGTGCCAACACATCGCTCGGCCCACGCCACTCGGTGCCCACACCAAGCAAACAAGAAAAAAAACTGACCGAGGCAAAGAGAATCTAAATGATACAGAGATAAGCCACACAAACCACACACACAACAGTGGCAGACAGAAGTGTTGGACAAATGGATTTAAAAGCACACCCAAATACATTAAACAAACACATACAGAAATGAGTACACAAAGACAACATATACAAACACAAAAAGGAACATAAGACTGGTGCCAGTAAACCAAAAGACAAATAGAGCAATTGCTGGACATCCAGGACATGATACTTAACATCTAAACACGACAAAATACAATACAAGACAACACAAATGGGAAACATCACAAGAATACAGAAATGGGAAACATCACAAGAGCACATAACACTACACAATGGAAATTCAGGTAATTACAGGACCCCTTGACCTAAGGTCATAACAATGAGGGATAGCTAAACAAGGCAAAGTTCTTGCTGGGGGCCCAGGAGGTGGCCGGGTAAAGGTTGGGATAGGCACTTGAGTCTTCTTGAGCCTATCAGTGTGTGCAATCTCGCTAAGGCCTGTAGAGGGGTCAAAAATCCTGAACTTGTTAGGATGTAGGCGTTCAGTCACCAAAAGGGGGCCCATAAAATTTACAATTTAATTTTGACTCGCAATCAGGCATGCTTTTGAAAACATGATCACCCACACTGATGGGCACAGGTGTTGCATGAGCATATTGTTGTTTCAACATGTCGGCCTTTGAAAAAACCAGTTTATCTCTAACAGAAGTATAAATGTCATGCAGCACATGACTCTGTAGTTTACTATAGTCATCTACATTGTAGAGGGGACAAGCAGGGCTGTCAAGCACATCATATGGGAGCCGTTTCTCAATTCCAAAGATAACATAATGAGGCGTTTTGCCCGTGGAAACATTAATGGTGCTATTGATACAAGCACTAACATGGGGAAGCCAATCCTCCCAAGACTCATGAAAATTACTAGCAAGGTGATGTAGGATCTCTAAAATTTTCCTGTTTGTCCTCTCCACAAGACCATTGGATGCTGGATGATAAGCAGTCACGAATGTCTGTTTGATACCATAACGTTCACAAATACCTGCCAAAACCTCGTTCTTAAATTCAGTCCCATTATCACTAAGGAGCACCAAAGGAGTGGTGTATGGACACAACACATGGGAAACTAAAGCATGTACTACAACTGGTGCAGATTTGTTACGTAAGGGAGCTAAGACCACAAAACGACTAAAGTTGAAAAAGGTCTATAGCCACAGTCTGAAAAGGGTAAGAAGGAGTAGGGTACTCTAAGATGGGAGCAGTGCTCGTAGAACCTTTGTTCTGGGCACAAGAACTACACCGGACTACATGAGAGGTAATGTCTAGTCGCATTTTAGGCCAATAATACTTCTTCCGTGCCATAGCCAGAGTTTTGTCACGACCTGGGTGACTAGCCTGAGGGGCATCATGAGCAAGGGACAAAACAACGGGAACTAGAGACTCAGGGATCACTAGCTGTGCCACATCCTGCTCAAACACTTCCACATTACGAATGAGAACCTCGTCCTGCAGGGAAAATTGGTACAGAGGTACTGGTAAAGCTGGTAAGGTGGAATCATCACCAGACTCCAAAGCATAAATGACAGCAGACCAAACAGGGTCTTCACGCTGAGCTTTGGCCAGATCCTGCAGGGAAAAGTTATGAATCATGGTAACAGCAGCACAATGAGCAACAGGGGTAGAGCGCTTAGAAGTTGGGACAGGCACATGTGCAGACTGAGCAAGCACAGGAGAATCACAAACAGAAACTGGCCTATCCGAAGCAGAGATATCAAAATTGCAGAAAGTCACTACACGGCGACTAGGAGAAATATCTATGCTATGAGCTGTAAGAGCATCAATACCCAAGAGATAATCACACTTAAGGGCAATGCCAAGACAACAGCAACAGTGACATTGAAGACTGTAGCATGCGAGGGAAACTGTAAGGGAAGACAAACAGATCCAAGAACAAGCAAGGAGAACCTTGCACAGAATGCAAATTATTACAAAAGGGAGATAAAGGGAGATTATACAATTCCCGTAGAGCAAAGTAAGCCTTTCTACTTAACAGACTACATTCTGCACCAGTATTTACAGTGACAGAAAGAGGCGTATCCCTAGTAAGAAATTGAAAGGTAACTGAGAAGACTCAACAGCCACAAAAGGAATTATTTGAGACCGAACATTGCTGGTCAACTCTTTGGGTTGGGAAACAAGCGCTGGGGAAAATGGGATTGACGAGGCTGGTGAGAAGTCTCATCCCTAAGTTTCAAAACATTGAAACATTGATCAGTCGAATGTTTACAATGACCATGGATATGGCAATAACTGAGTCTACGTGGAGGTTCTGCTCTGGAAAGGTCATGCGACAGATTAGAAGAAATAGTAGGTACACTCCTGCGAACAGGGGACAGTCTTGAGTTGTGTACCTGGCGCCTACGGCGGTAACAAAAGTCGCTCGAATGACCAGATCTGTTACAAAAGGTACATAACAGGGGAGGGGGGGTAACTGTAGATTGAGGGGAACTATGAGTAGGAACTGTAGACTGAGAGAACTGAGGTGAACAAGGGACATGACCATGTTGATGAGCATTGCTAATACATAAGGAACTAGACGGTACTTCCCCTAGTTTACGAGAAAGTTGTGACGCAAAAGACAATAGAGTCTCATCAGGCTTATAAATGAGAGAATATGCTGCTCTTCTCTCAGAAGGCACCAAAAAAAGGATGTAAAACACAAATTCCAATATAAGACGAAATCTATCTACAGTGATGTTACCATTATCTACCCAATCTGACTGTGAAAGTGACTCTAAAGCATCAACAGCAAGGATACTGCCCTGAGCTTGCGCCCATCTATAATCAAGAGTGCCCAGTCGGGATACAAGAGTATCAGCCAGTTTGAAGCACCAATGGAACGCACCACCACCAGGAGTATCTGAAAAAAGTTTAAGGAAGTTAGACCTAAAGGTGTCATAGTTATAGTCCAGAGATTTAGGATCTAAACACGACGCCGAAAGTAACTCCGATGGTAGAGAATTTGGCACAATCTGGGACCTCACAAGGGAGATCTTTTCAGGCCCCGTCAAAACATTGGACTGGACAATGGTGTCCTCACATTGGCGGATAAAATCAGCCACCCTATAATGAGGATCTTGACCAGAAAATTGCACCACCGACGGGTTTTGATGGAGCAACGTCAACTTGTGAGCCATTGTCTCAGATGAGCTTAGTGGACTGGTAAACGAAGGCCTCTTAGACTTAGACATGATAGGAGATGACAACCTTAACCCACTTCGTAAAAGCATACGAAAACACTGACACCAAGCAAGTACAACACACTAGCATAAGCATGAAATAATGTAAAAAAAAAAAATAATAATTATAATACAGGTAGTCGTCGACTTACGACAGAGTTCGGTTCCGACAGACAGGTCGTAAGTCGATCTGGACCTAAGTCGGTCCATATACTGTATATATACAGTATATATTACCCTTTATATAATATATATATATATATATATATATATATATATATATATATATATATATATATATATATTGTATATTTAGCATACTGAAATAATCTTAGCATCTTTGAACTATGTTGTATAGTATTTTTAACCTTTTTATAATTTCATCTGATTTTCTTTGGGAAACGTAGCCTAGGCCTAAGCATATTGAATAAAATCCTATCATCTTTGACCTATGATATTTAATACTGTATTTGTTAACCTTTGTATTATTTTACCATCAGACTTTCTTTAGGAAACGTATGCATACTGAATAAAATCTTATTATCTTTGAGCTACGTTGTTTAATATTCATTAACTTTTTATCATTTTCGTTAGGAAACGTAGCCTAGGCCTACGCATACTGAATAAAGTCCTGTCATCTTTGACCTACAAATCCTTTTTTGTTGGTTACATTAAAATCATTGTAAAGCAAAATTAGGAAAAAAATATTTCGAAACACATTCTTTTCGTTTACGTACTGTACCGAAAATATTGTTATCGACAACAGACTAGGCATAAACAAAGTTTACTGTTACATTTTATTAATCGCAAAACATAAAAATACAAAATGCTGTGCCGAACATTTTGTCATCGACAACAGACTAGGCATAAAAAAATACTGTTACATTTTATTAATTGCAAAACATAAAAATACAAAATGTAAGGCAAAATTAGGATTTTTTATTATTTCAACAAAACACATTCTTTTTGTTTAAGTACTGTACCGAACATATTATTATCGACAACAAACTAGCCCAGGCATAAAAAGTTTGTTATATTTTATTAATTGCAAAACATACAAAAATACAAAATGCAATGCAAAATTAGGAAACATTTTACTTCAAACAAACAAAATGAAAGAATATTTAGCTGGCTGGGATGCTGACGCTGCTGGCAGCCTGCGAAAACTATCGTACTCGCGTCTCGCAGCGTGCGGAGTAATGTACTGCACTGCCAGGCATAACATTGCAATTCTATTACTCTATTAAATGTTAGATATTATTGCACCATCTCGTGGTCGTAAAGTCGATCAGTCGTAAGTCGCATAGGTCGTAAGTCGACGACTACCTGTATAGAGAAATCACATGGACATGGGACACGAACTTAAGAAAATTATATAATTTATACAAACAGAAGCATTGCAACACAGAAACAATGCAATACATATATCAATAATGAAGAAAAAAATTACAGGAAGACCATAATTAGCAAAATTACGTAAAAATGTATAATGCACTACTTACGTAAATGGACACTAGACTCACTGCGGGATAAAAAAAAATTATTTTCTTATTCACAATATATGCACAAAGTCTAAAAACAATGACAATACAAGTATGCCGAAGGCAAAAATCATATAAAACTGGTAACAAAGTACAAGGTAGCCAAATTCTGTGGCGCAGAGCACACTTACGAAAAACAAGGCCGGCTGGGGACGCCACCCGAGATTTCAGCGGACGACGACCACTTGTTGACAATGAAAAATACACTGCACAAATATTTCTGTCCAAAATCCTCCACCATCCAGGCCCAAATTACAGCTGAGAACACACACAGGAACACAAGGCGATCCAGTGACAAGGGCAGACGACGATGATGCCACCGGGAAGAGCGGGAACAAAAAAATCACCTGGCGCACTCTAAGAAAAATGTTCCTGCGCCGAAATACTAACTTAAGTCACTGTGTCCTGAGCACTATCACGTCTAATATATTAATTAAGTTCACTGAAAAAAAATACCTGGGCTGGAAGGAAAAATGAAAAAAAAAAAAAAAACAGATCGCCACAACAGTATCACCGGCCGGCAATTTTCAAATGTCACACAATTCGAGTTCTGCATAGAATATAAGTCAAACATGAAATGTAAAACCGCTGCCACCATTTAATGTACTGGGTGGCAAAAGAATACGCAAAAAATTTAAAGATACAATGCTATATTTAGACACACAAAAAAAATGGCACGATCACAAAATGTGTGCAACTGTTTTCAAGGCTGCTTGGAAAGTGCAGCCATGCTCTCTCATTTCGCGCCAAGAACAAACGGCGCACATCGCATCTGCGATATCTTACTTAATTGCAATATATATTTTATAATACCTAACGCAAATACACAATAGCATAATATAAATACTGTAATACAATAAATATATATATATATATATATATATATATATATATATCTATATATATATATATATATATATATATATATATATATATACACCATGCCAACACAAGGAAAATTATTGGAATGGATGAAAGATTTCTTGAATGGAAGAAAAATGAGGGTGGTACTTAGAGACAAGAACTCAAATTGGGAAGATATGATAAGTGGAGTCCCCCAAGGCTCTGTATTGGCTCCAATAATGTTTGCTATTTATATAAATGATATGGATGAAGGTGTGGAATGTTATATGAACTTCTTTGCAGATGATGCAAAACTATAAAAGAGCGAAAGTACAGAGGAAGACTGCTAATCTTTTCAAGAAGACCTGGAGGACAAAGTCTGGAAATGGAGTCAGAAGAGTGAAGTGAACTTCAACATTAAGAAATGTAGTATAATGGAATTTGGAAAAGGTAAAAATAGAATCTTGGGTCAATATAAAATTGGTATAAAGGAAGTAAAAAAGTAAGCTCAGAAAGGGACCTAGGAGTAACTATCTCAAATGAGATGACACCAGACAAACATGTCAACAAATTAGTTGGAGAAACTTTTAATTTATCAAGATAATTGAAAATAGCCTTTGACTACATGGATGAAGAAATGGTAAAGAAAGTACTAGTTACACTTATAAGACCAAAATTGGAATATGCAGCACCACTATGGACATCTAGTACAAAAACAAAACAAAAAACACAAACAAACATAAACTAGAAAAAATTCAAAGAGCAACGACAAAGATGGCACCAACAATTTGCAATTTGACATACGAACAAAGATTGGATAAACTAAATTTACCAACCCTAGAATAACAGAACAACATTTTGAAACACTTAACAGTACACCAATCACAAACATAAACAATGCTGTGCACACTTTTAATACAATCATACAAAATGCAGACAAGAGATACATCCCTAGAGGCAACAGAAAATCACACAACCCCAACTTCACACCAGAAATCCAAGGCCTCATCAGACAACGAGACACACTTAAACACAATACCCCCACATCTATCCCTCAAAACATAGCAGACCAAATACAAACACTAAACACTGTGATTGCCAATAAAATACACGAACAAAAAACACAAAATTGGCAAAACTTTATCAATACACTTGATCACAAAACAAACACCAGCAAATTGTACAAAACACTCAACAGCATTACACAATCCAACAGTAACACAACATGCTCTCATGCAGCAATAATCACAATAACAAACAATCTACCCTCAAACAGACAACAAGCAAACACACTCATAAATCATTTTGCACAGACAAGCCATCTCACTTCTCACCCTGACGACTGACGCACTATTCGACGTAAGAAAGACTTTCCCACAGACTCAGACTATACACCCTTCATAGACAGTCAGACAAAACACATAGTACATAATCTCAAGCACTCATCTGCCTGTAGCCCTGATAACATAAGTAACATCCACCTAAAACACATTGGACCACAAGGTATACACGCACTCACAAACATTGCAAACTACAGCTATTCACACAACACTATACCCGACATCTGGAAGCATGGTAAAATAATCACCATTCCAAAACCAAACAAAGACCCAACAATCCCAACATCGCACCGCCCAATCACACTTCTCTGCACCTACTCTAAAACCATTGAACGCCTAATACTTAAACTTGTCACACCATATATTCCCCTTGCTGACTCACAACACGGTTTTAGGCCACTACACTCCACAAACACTCTTCTGATAAACCTCACACAAAGAATTTTAGATGGCATCAATTCAGATAGGCCCCACCACAGAACACTTCTTATAACATTAGACATTAGTAAAGCTTTTGATGCTATCCCTTGCCACAACCTAACAAATAAGATATATAACAGGTAGGAATGCTTATGTGTCATATAATGGCCAATCATCGCACATCAGAAACATTAAGAATGGAGTACCACAGGGCTCTGTTCTATCCCCCACACTCTTTAATCTATACATGCATGACTTACCCACACCAGACACCTCAGAAATACAAATCTCTTCCTACATAGACGACATAACAATCACATGCACACATCGTAACATAGACAAAGCTGCAGAAATAATCCAGCCGTACTTTGATACACTCAACACATGGTTCATCACAAACAGACTCAAAATAGCTCCAACCAAATCTACAGCAACACTTCTCACCAACTGGACAAAAGAACACAAATACATACCTCATCTCTACATCAACAACACTCTAATACCACACACAAACACACCGAAAATTCTTGGTGTAACATACAATACATCCATGTCTTTCAAACAACACATCACAAACATAAAAAACAAATGCACACCTAGACTTAACGCACTTAAGTCAATCACTGGAACAACATTTGGACAAAACAAAGAAACTAATACAACAATATACAAACGATGCATACGCTCAGTGATGAATTATGCGAGTCCTGCATGGGCTCCTAATCTCAGTGAGACACACCATAACACCCTTCAAATCATACAAAACAAAGCCCTAAAAACAATTACAGGCTGCACAAATACAACACCTACAGACCATTTACACCATGAAACAAGAGTCCTCAAACTCAAGGACCACCTCGACATGAGAGGCACACAAACACTTGCTGCAGCCACCACAAACACATCACACCTGCTACACTACATAGCAGAACACCCACACACACCAAGAAACATTAAAACAACACCCAAAGACCTGTATTACACACAGATACTCTCTTCTCTTCCTCCACAACCACCAAATACCAGCCTCCGGAAACATATTCATAATCATATCACTCACCGCTCCATTATCACACTGAAAGACAACACACTGCTGCATGCCAGACCCCCTTATATCCACCCTTCTGAATCCTCTCTCCCACGAAAGGACAGAGTCCATCTGGCCAGACTGCGGTGCGTCCACCACCCAGCACTTCTAAGCTACCAGAAGAGGCTGGATGACCGCATTGTGAACAGCTGCCCAGGGTGTAACACTTCACCCCATACCATACAACACATAATGGAAGACTGCATTATACACAATCATGCACGCAAACAACACAACATACACTCTATAAAGGATTTGTGGGAAAACCCAGTTTCGGCTGTGGCATTCCTTGGGGAGACGGGACTGCTCGGACAGACAGTCTAGGGAACGACAACAACAACAACAACCCTAGAACAAAGAAGAGAAAGAGGTGATTTGCTAACAATTTACAAAATTATGAAAGGGATGGAAATTCTTGATAGGGATGACCTACTAAAATAGGACAGAAGAAATACAAGAGGACACAAGAAGAAACATAAGGAGGACAGTTATAGAAGAGATCTGAGAAAGAATAGCTTCACACACAATGTTAGATATCTGGAACAAACTGAATGAGAAAACAGTGAGTCCTAAAACTATACATGACTTTAAGAAAAAACTGGATGCGAAAAGATACAGTAGTGGGTCACTACAAATATAGCTCTCTTCCCACAAAATTAAGTACACGAGACTTACCTGTATTTACCTAGTTGTATTTTACGGGAAGGGGAGCTATCCTCGTGGTGTCCCATCTTCATATCTCATTTTATCTAAACTTTTTTTAAATTCATGTATTGTTTTTGCACACACCACTTTCTCATCTAACTTGTTACAAATGTCTATTACTATGTGGGGAAAGCTGTTCTTTTTCAGATATCTTCTATAACTGTCTTTCTTGATTTTCTTTCCGTGTCCTCTTGTATTTCTATCATCCCATTTTATTAGATCCTCTCTATCAATACTGCGTATGTATGTATGTATGTATATACACAGACTTTGCCCAATGTGAGTGTTAGGTTCCTTAGCCCATTGTATTTACCTAGTTGTATTTTACAGGAAGGGGAGCTATGCTCATGGTGTCCCGTCTTCATATCTCATTTTATCTAAACTGTTTTTAAATTCATGTATTGTTTTTGCACACACCACTTTCTCATCTAACTTGTTCCAAATGTCTATTACTCTGTGAGGAAAGCTGTTCTTTTTCAGATCTCTTCTATAGCTGTCTTTCTTGATTTTCTTTCCATGTCCTCTTGTATTTCTATCATCCCATTTTATTAGATCCTTTCTATCAATAGTTTCTATTCCTTTCATGATTCTGTAAATAGTTATAAAATCTCCTCTCTCTCTTCTTTGCTCCAATGTCTGTAGCTCAAGTTTTGCTAGTCTCTCTTCATATGATAGTTTTGAGAGTGTTGGTGCCAATTTTGTAATTACTCTTTGTATTCTTTCAAGTTTTGTTATACATTTTTTTGTACTTGGTGACCACATCGTTGCTGCATATTCCAATCTTGGTCTTATCAAAGTGATTAGTATTTTCTTCACCATTTCATCATCCAGGTATATACAGTCACCGCAAAAAAGACTCGGACCTACCCGGTAAAATGGTATGGAACCGAGGTACATATGTTATTTGTGATGAGTAGGCTATACAGTCAGTTGCTGTCACTGGCGACATCTGTCATTTTTCTCAGTGAGTCTGTGGACCACATGGCGGACTGCTTGGCCACTCAGTGTTGTTTGAGAGGCTGAGGGGGGATGCTGTAGAGGTTTGCTCCTGACCATTGTGTCCAGGATTTTGGAGCTACAGCTTTTCTGGCCTATGATTTGCCTCCAATGCTTTAAACATGGTTCACAAATATTTATCCCAAGAGGAGAAAGCTAGGATTTTGGCCTGGAGACAGGAAAATGTGCCAATTAAAGAGATCGTCAGGCGTTCTGGCCGGGCCAAGTCTACGGTGATGGCGTTGCTGGCGGTAGCTCGCGGCCTCCCACCTGACGTTTGTCCTGAGCACAAACCCATCCCTGGACGCCCTCGAAAGACTTCAAAGGCAACTGACAACCTTCTAAAAAGGGAAGTAAGGAAAAATCCAAGGGTTACTGCTGCACAACTAAAGGAAAGTCAACCGAAACTTCTAGAAAATGTCTCAGTAAGGACAGTAATGCACCACCTGCAGAAGGACCTGAAGCTCCCTAGCCGTACCGCTACCCGCAAGCCTTTACTCACCGACCGCATGTGGAAGGCTAGGCTGGCATTTGCAAAGCAGTATGCTAAGTGGATGAAAGAAGAGTGGTCTAAGGTCATGTGGTCTGATGAAAGTACATTTCAACTCATCCCAAGCCAGCACGTGAAGGTCAGACTCCCGTCAACAGCAGGCTGGTAGTATGTGGCCTACACACCCCCTACTGTGAAGCACTGTGAATCTCTCATGGTTTGGGCATGTTTTAGTGGTGCATTCGGTCGAGGAGGGCTGTATTTCCTGCCAAAGAATATGATGATGAATAGTGACCGGTATATTAGTGTGTTAAATGACCATCTCCTTCAGTGTTACAATATTCATGCCAGCAACATTTTCATGCATGACAGTGCTCCGTGTCACAAAGCAAGGAAGGTGACCAACTGGCTCTCTGAAAAGAATATTCAGGTCTTGCAGTGGCCAGGAAATAGTCCTGATCTCAATCCGATTGAGAACTGTTGGCATGTAATGAAAAACAAACTTGCAGAAAACAAACAGTCATCCTTGCCTAAGCTCATTGATGCAATTAAGAAAGTGTGGTGCACTGAAATGGGAGAGGATTACATACATACATACATATACCAAGGCTTTTTCCCCCTTACCAGGGAGGTAGCCAAAAAGGACAAGGCATAAAATCATTCCCACCCATTCCATCCCCGAAAACACTCCACACCCCTCCATCCTCCCTCCCATCTTAGCACCTCCTAGATGATGGGTCATCCCTCCACCCTGTCCACTACCCTGGGTCAGAAGCAGTGTCGCAGGACACAGCACATCCACAGCAAGGCCGCTTCATTAAATCGGCGACTCCCCCTCTCCATCCCCCCATATAAAGGAGAGGACGGGGAGAAATCCCTTCGGGCTGCGTCAAAATTTTTGCTCACACACACTACCTCACACCCCACTCCCCCGTCCATTCCACCTCATGCATCACAACATCATCCATATACAACCATTCTCCATTCACCCCTGTCTTCTGTCCTCTCCCGTCCTTCCTCAACAGACATTCCCCTCTTCTCCAAAGCCCCCTTCACCCCATCCATCCATCTCATCCTAGGACGTCCCCTCATGTTCACTCCCTCCACATCTGCCTTCCATACCTCCTTTACTAGTCTTTCTTCACTCATTCTTTCCATGTGTCCAAACCATCCTAATATTCTTTCATCAACCCTATCTCCCAGCTCCCTTTCCAATCATACTTCTCAGACACTTCATCTCAAACACATTCAAGTTCCTTCTCTCTTCCTCTCTTATGTTCCATGTTTCTGCTCCATACAGTGCTGTTGGCACAATCACTCCTTCATACAGTCTCCTCTTAGCATCCATTCCCAAATTTCTATTCCTCATTACACTTTTTAAACAACCAAGGCATTTACTCGCTTCTCTCAATCTACATTCTACCTCCACCTTCACTCCACCTTTTCCTGCCACATTTGCACCCAAGTATCTAAAACTATCCACTTCCTCCAGTTGCTCTCCCTTAATGCTCACTTCCAGATTACTGCCACTTTCACCCCTTGTACATCTCATCACCTTACTTTTACCCACATTTATCTTCAGCTTTCTTCTATCACACACTCTCCCAAACTCTGTCACCAACTTCTTCAATCCCTCCTCCGATCCTGCCACAAGTGCAGTGTCGTCCGCAAACAACAGCTGGCTCACCTCCCACTTTTCTCCATTTTCCTTAACTATCTCCAATCCCTGACCCACTACCCTTGCATTCACCTCTCACACCACCCCATCCATGTATAAGTTGAACAGCCAGGGCGACATAACGCATCCTTGACGAAGTCCCACCTTTACCTCAAACCACTCACTCTCTCCATTTCTAATCCTGACACAAGCTCTACTACTCTCATAAAAACTCTTGACAGCTCCGAGAAGCTTTCCTCCTATCCCGTATATCCGCATAACCTCCCACAGTGCCTTTCTGTCTACCCTGTCGTAAGCCTTTTCCAGATCCATAAAGGCCCAGAAAACATCCTTCCCCTTTCCTATAGCTTTCTCACATATCTGTCTTACCACAAAGATCTGATCTACACAACCTCTACCTGTCCTAAATCCACACTGTTCCTCACCAATTACTCCCTCTGTTCCTCTCCTAATCCTCTCAATCAAGATCCTCCCATAAGCCTTCCCAACTACACTCAACAAGCTAATCCCTCTGAAACTACTACATTCACACTTGTCCCCTTTTCCCTTGTAAAGAGGAACTATACAGGCACTCCTCCAGTCCTCCGGCACTCTACCCTCTCTCCAACAAATATTAAATAACCTCACCAACCAGTCCACCATCACTGTACCTCCCTTTTTCAGACATTCCACATGGCATCCATCCAGACCAGGTGCCTTACCTGCTTTCATCATCTTAACTGCTGCCTTCACTTCATCCTTTCTTATTTCTCCTCCATTCTCCTCACTCATCACTCTCATTTTCTTAGCATTTCCCACTGCAGCTATCTTTCCCTCCCTATTCTCCTTCACATTAAGCAACTCCCTAAAATATTCTGCCCATCTTCCCCTTACTGCCTTCTCCTCCATTATCATCTCTCCATCTGCACCTTTTATCTTTTCTTCTCTACTTGATTCACCTCCTCTTCCTCTCTTAATTTCTTTCCAAAGCATCTTTTTATTACTTTCAAAATTTTCTGTCATACTCTTACCCCATTTTACATCTGCTCTCCTCTTTGCCTCCTTTACCTTTTTCTTTACTTCTCTTTTCTTTTCCCTGTACGTCTCATATGACTCCCTCGTCCTATTTTGTAACCAATATGTGTAAGCTCGCTTCTTCTCTTGTACAACCTTCTTCATTTCCTCATCCCACCATTCACTACCCTTCCTTCTATTTCCTCCTGACCTTCTTGTTCCACACACCATCTTTGCACACTTTGTGACTCCCTCCTTGAACCATCCCCATTCCTCCTCCACACCTACCTCTACTCTATCCTTCACTCCCTCCCACTCCTCCTTCAGCTTCCTCCTGTACTCCTTCTCCTTTTCCTCTTCGTTTAAAGAGTTCACTCTAAGCACCTCCCTACCTTTTGTCCCTTTCCTCTTCCTCCATCTGTCCACTCTCAACTTACCTTCCACCAGAAAATTATCTGATATTCCCCCACCCTCTCCCCTTAGCACATGTACATCCCTAACTCTTCCTATCATAATCCTATTTACCACTACATAGTCCATTAAAGCTCTATCTACCACCTTTCCCTCCACCACCCTCTCCCATGTGTACTTATGCTTGACTTTCTTCCGAAACACTGTATTTGCTATCATCAACTCTCTTTCTAGACGCATTTCCACCATCAACTCTCCACTATGATTCTTTCCTGGAACTCCACATTTCCCAACCACTCCATCAATTGGCTCCTTTCCTACCCTAGCATTAAGGTCTCCCAGTATTTTTACATTTACACTTCTCCCTAAACCCTCTATGCACTCATTTAAATCTATCCAAAAGGCCTCCCTTTCTTCTACATTCTTCTCACTGCCAGGCCCATATGCACTTACAAAAACCAACATCTCCTTTCCCAGTTTCACCTTCATCCACATTATCCTTGAGGAAACCTCCTTCCACTCCACTACCCATTTACCTATCTCTTCACTTACTAGTATAGCCACCCCTTCCCTCCCTTGCCCTCTCTTCACTCCTGATAACCTCCCACTTACACTCCCAAACTTACAATCGCCCTTCCCTTTCAGCTTAGTTTCACTCAAAGCCAACACATCCATCTTTCTTCTCACAAACATACTACCTATCTCTTCCCTTTTACTCTCATCTGTACCACATCCACGCACATTAAAAGACCTTAACTTTAGGGTGCTGGTCCGAGGCCTTCCAGCCCCTCTTATGCCTCTGCCTTTGCTTTTAGGAATTTCCCCTGTGGGGCTACAAGGAGAAGGATGCCTAGTACCAATCCTCGTCCCTTTCTTCTCGCCTCTTACGATTCAAGTGGGAATACTTGGTGGCAGTATTCTTTTCCCCCACCATAGGGAATTCCCCCACCACAGAAAAAGAAAATACTCAGAGAAATGGTACAGTATAGCAACAAGGGTTGGGGGACAGCATAACGGAGGGACAGTCGTAGTATAAAAGTGTCATAATTTCTCTATGAACAGAGTTTTCCTCTATCATAGACAAAATGACGTGTGGCTCTGGTCCGTAGGGGCGCCCCATATAGACCCTAAAGTATCGACTGCATGCTACTTTGCCACAGTAACAAGCAGCCAATACCCCAGACGGGGCAAATTGAGTGACAGCATGCCAAAACAACGACAAGACGTCATCAAGAACAAGGGGAACATGACTAAATATTAAAAGAAAGTGTTTATATACATTATATGCCCATTTTTATTGTTATCTTTGCACGTGACTGCCAGTTTTATATACAGTCCGGGTAGGTCCGAATCTTTTTTGCGGTGACTGTAAATGCCACTTTGATTGTTCTTATTAAATTATAAGTTTCTCCAAAAATATTGTTTATATATTTATCAGGTGACATATTATTCATAATAATGACTCCCAGGTCCTTCTCATTTTCTACTTTTTTATTCCTTCTTCTCCCAATTTATATGATCCTACTATTCTTTTTTTGCTTTTTCCAAATTCCATTACACTACACTTCTTAGTATTGAACTCCATCTCCCACTTCTTACTCCATTCCCATACTTTATTGAGATCACTCTGTAGTGACTCAGTCTTCTTCAGTGTTAACTTTTTTTTTTATAGTTTTGCATCATCTGCAAAGAAGCTCATATAACTTTCAATTTCTTCATCCATATCATTAATATATATAGCAAACATTATTGGGGCCAGAACAGTTCCTTGTGGAACACCGCTTATTACTTCATCCCAATTAGAGTGTTTGTCTCTTATCACTACTCTCATTTTTATTTCTTGCAAAAAGTCTTCCATCTATTTTGTGCAGGACAAAATTTGTATTGGGTGAATAGTAGGTCTTATGCCAAAAAACAGGTCAGGTTCCAAGAGTCTTTCCGGACACTTGCACACAACATGAACCAGCAGGCTATTCAAATTGTGCTATCATGAATCATGGTTGTGTTTGACAAATACTGGGATATTTTGCCTATTCATGTAAATGTAAAATTTCATGCATGGGAAAGTAGTGTTGGGAGAGGTTTGATAATATATTTATACATACATATATATACATATATATATATATATATATATATATATATATATATATATATATATATATATATATATATGTATTCTCTTATGCTTAAGATATGTATTCCTATGAAAAGAAAGATATAATGCTTCATCATAGTTGAATAATTGTCATTTGATTATCTTTATTGGTTGTATGTATAGTGAGTTTCATATTTTCAATGGTTTAATTTATTTAGTTTTCATATCTAAATGTCAATTTTATTGTACCTGTGTGAAGGTAGGTTAAATAAATACTTTTGAGTACTTTGCTAATGAGAATCACATTCATAGGGCTATGTGGCAGTTGATTTATATAAATCTTTTAAGCAGTGTTAAATGGCATTTTCATGGTACATGAACAGTTATGATGAGAAATTTGTGATGTTTTATATCTATTGTTCCTATACTCCTGTTGATTGAAACTCATATTCTATTAAGCTAAAATCAAGCTGTAATGGTTAGTGTCTTACTGACATGGAATAACTATTCTAAATGTAGAACTATATATCCTACATTTTCTCCTCTGCATACTTCTTTAATATTTCTAACATGAACTGTTCTTTATGAAAGCAATTTATCAGTGCTTTAAAAGGGCAGTATTTTTGTCCATTTGCATTGTAGTAAAGTTGAAGTGAGGAACTCCCACTTACATATTGGTTATATGTAGGATTCTGTAATTGATAATGACATATTTGATCCCTATGTTAGGAGTAATGATAAAGCGTGCTTCTTCAGTAAAGGTATTGTTATATTGAATTCTGTGTCTAGAATAATATGACTTTGCCTCTTCAAAGGTTTTCATAGTATTAAGGTATCAACTTCTGTCAAGGATATAGGCTTCTGAGCCCTTTACCACAGCTGGTACTAAGGGTTTAGGTATTTTGAGTTCTGTGCCACCAATGAGGGTATAGTAATACTGAGCCTTTCTGCATGCCTCCCATAGGAAGAACATTCTGACACTCGTTCATGACTGGTGAGTGTAGAAGCTCCTCACAGTTGTTTTAAAACATTTCTGTAAACTTTGCTCTTTTCATGTTAAGTGATTATGGCTGCCCTTTACCCCATTTTATATACTAAAACAGTATCCTTTATTTTAACCCTGTATGTTGGTAATGCATAAGTTGTGACAGCATTGTGTATATTCCCACCCAAACACTTTGAATAGTTGATTAGAAGTTGTCTTCCCTTTTGTGATGACTATAGAGTCATAAGAATTTCCTTTTTTCCCAGACATATCTAATAATTTTTAATGATTAGTTTTACCCAATAAGGAAAAAAAAGGCACTTAAAGGATTACAAAGATGGAGCATGCCAACACAACTAGGTCGGGTGCGAAAAGAAAAAAAAGATAAATAAATAGATAAATAAAAATATAATATAAATAATAATAAAACAAATGAATAAATGCATAGGTTTAGTTAAATTATAAACAAGCAGGTAAATAATAAATAATAATAAATTGACATATAACTAATAATAAATGTGAATCAAGCAAATAATAATAAAAAGACAAATGATAAAATAAATAAACAAATATGAAATAAATGCTAGTCATCACAGCATCTTGCTTAGGTGTTTATCTAAACAAATCTTAAAGCTTCGAACTGAACTAAATTGCACTGCCTCTGCAGGAAATTTAAATCCATTCATTAACTACCGTATATACTCGTCTATAGGTCGATCTCGTGTATAGGTCGACCCCCCATTTTTGGCCAAAAAATCTGGAATTTTCCATATAGCTCATGTATAGGTCGAGTGGTTTGTTTTTGTTTTTGGTGCAGTGAGCATTCCACTGCCTTAATGCTTTGAAGTAGCATGGCTTGCCTGGTATAGCAATTGATTATTATGGTTTTTTCACTTCATTAATTCTGATGTATTCTGGTTTATGTTTTTTCAAGTTCACTGATTTTAATATTTAATAAGTTTCACTGAAATTGCCATTTCAGCAGAGTGAAAAACTTGAACAGATTGCCAAGTATGGTAGATTACCAAGTACGGTATTCGGAATAAACTGGCTAGGCGTGTTTCGTTAGAAAAAAAATTAACCAACACTCAGAGTTAGTCTTGTAATCTCAACTGTGCGGATGATCAGGCTAATGATAATGTGGAGGAGAAAGATGATGTTGATGTTCCTATGGCTGATGAGGTTGATTCGTATGACGATACTCGACACAGAAGTGAGTGGGAGGAGCTGTTTGGTGGTGAAGATGACGACATCAAGGAAAACGATTTTGGTGGATTTCAGTTAAAATATTTAGGATTATACCATGTGTCACTGTAACAGTAACAAGTTGGCAATACTGAACAGTTTGTTTTCGTGATGGTGAGATCCATGCATTGTTTTGGTAATGGTAACAATAACATATACCATATAGAAAGCTAAATTTGGGTAAATTTTTAGTTTCGACCAAGGGCGCAACATAGCAATAAAAATTGATTATTAATTTTGTAGATTATAATGTATCAACGTAATATGCAATTTTGTGATCGGAAATAAAAAAAAACAAGAAAGATGCTAAAACATTTCGAATAGTACGAATAGTACGTCATATTTGTTATGATACATGCCGACGACGAAGAAATGAGAAGTTGGCGGGCTTTTCAACCACATAGCTTGCTGGCTATACAAAGTTCTTGCAGCTTGAAGGAATGCACGTATCTCCGCTCCATAACATTCCTTCAAGAAAATGTACCTGGCGAGGTACTGTCGGAAGCACCGAGGCCGTCAATTGACAGACAAGATGGCGTTCCGATCCTATGCTTGTGGCAAGGTATTTTTCATTTTCACTTCCGCCCACAAAATTGCATATTGATATTACGTTGATACATTTTAATTTATAAAATTAATGATTAATTTTCTATTGCTATATTGCGCCCATGGTCGAAACTAAACTAGAAAAAAATGAATAAATAAATTTGAGAATATCACAGCATTTCATAATTTTTTTTTAAATTAAGGGTACTGTAATAGTATACATGATATAATAAGCTCGCCTGTGTTAAGAAATTTAACAAACAGGTAAAACCACAGTATGGGGTTACCGTATCTAGAAGGAATTTTACATGTTTTAGTACGTACCGTGTATTTTATGTACCCATTGTTTACTGGTAGTATTTAGTAGGTAAATATTTTGATTTCTGAACCTAAAGAAAAGGTAAGAGTTCTTCCTAGCCTTTCTTGTCATGTCTGGATTTCAACCTAACAAGATTATTACTTGTGTATAGGTCGACCCCTAGGTTTTGGCCTAAAAAAAATCCTTAAGATTTCGACCTATAGACGAGTATATACGGTACATGGTTAAGAAAGTTGTTTCTACCCACTTCCAAATTAAATCTATTTCCTTATAGTTTGAGACCATTGTTTCTTGTCGAATTCTCATTGTATGAAAATTTTGTCCCATGGTGAACTGTCTTATGTGCCTATTTTCTAATCCTGGTATCACATTTGGCCTCACAATGATGCGGGATGCCCCTGTGTTTCACAGAGCCTTGACTGCATACTTCCTTTCACTCCCCTCCATTTCTAACTTAGTATATTTTACATAAGGTATCCACTCTAGGCTGACTCCTGTATTTTCCAATCTGTCTAACCTATTGTCACCTACAGAGCAATTGCTATCATCCTTCCTGTCTCCAGTCTTGTGTGTCCCCTTTGTTTCCATTTCCCTTGGGACAAATTTTCATCCCATGATCATTTTTCGCAAAAGTGTAACATATACTCTGATAAGACCAAGATTGGAGTACACTGCAACACTATGGACACCCAGTACTAAAACGAATATAAAGAAATTAGAAAAAATTCAAAGATCAATGACAAAGTTGGCACCAACTCTAAATTGACATATGAACAAAGATTGTCCAAACTGGAACTACCAACCCTGGAACAAAGAGAAAGGGGAGATCTACTGACCATTTACAGAATTATGAAAGGCATGGAAGTCCTTAACAGAGATGATTTATTAAAGTGGGATAAAAGAAAAATAAGAGGACATGAAAAACTCAAAAAGGGATAGTTGTAGAAGAGATCTGAAAAATAATAGTTTCCCACACAGAGTGGTGGATATCTGAAATAGATTGGATGAGGCAACAGTGTGTGCAAAAACTTAAGAACAAACTAGATGCTAAAAGATACAAAGACAGGTCACTTTGAACATAGCTCCCTTCCTGTATGATACAACTAGGTAAATACATCCCTCATGTTTCCTTCTACACACATTATCTCCTGCCTGGTTTGCTTATTTCCCATTTCCCACCTATACCTTTGTTCACTTTGCCTAGCATAATAATCTTGAGCTCTATGACCAAATCTTTCATAGGTAAAACACTGGACCGGTTTTCTCCAACTATCCCCTACTTGTGGCCTCACATATCTCTGGCTTGGAATTGCATATGCACCTCTGTTCTCCCCCTCAGAATTTGTATCATATTTTTCTTTCTAGATTCACTTGTACTTCATGCAAATTTTTCTGCAAAATTTGCTGCTTGTGATAAAGTCTCACATTTCTGCATGGTCACATATAGCCAAGCCTCATTGTTCAGTAAGCTAAGGAATTGTTCAATTGCTATCATCTCCCAGACTTTCTTGATAGTTACCGCATTTTCTGCACATATCCATTTGTCTAGGTTACTCCTCACATTACTGGCTAGATCCATATATCCATAACCAGTATACTTCCTAACCTCTCTGAATTTCTTTCTGAAATACTCTGGAGAAATCTCATATGCTTTTGATATTTCACTCTTAATCTGATTGTAATCATATATACCATCTCTATCAAATACTGTGTACACATTTAAAGCTTTTGGGATTAGGCTATATCTTATCATTGCTGACCATAGATCCTCTCTCCATCCCAATTGTTTTGCTATGCCCTAGAATGTAGAAAAGAACAATTCTGGATACCTTTCACTAAATTTGGGGGTAAGTTGACTTGCTTTTATGATATCCTCTACACTTGCCTCACTACTCACCCAAGTTGACAGTTGCTTAGGCTGTCCTGCTCCAGCCCTATTTGTTCCCCTTTGAGTAACTGTCCCCCATCTATGTGTTTCATCTCTATGTTCTCCACTTATCCCATTTTCACTCATATTTTCTATCATATCATGATATCTTCCTTTTCCTGTGGAAGTCTTTCATGTAACCTACTTTCAGTTCTAATTTCCCTCACATTGTGATATCTCTCACATACCCATGGTAATCTTTCACTTATCCTATTTTCACTCCTGTTATCCATCATACTATGATATCTGTCCCTTAGCTGTGGGGATCCTTCGAACTCAGGAAATTCTGCTCCATGTCTTAGATTGATTTTATTATATCTCATGTAATATCTCCTTCCTACCCTTGGTGATCTTTCACCTCTCCTAATTTCACTACTGTTATCCTCTGTATCATAATACCTGTCCCTTACCTATGGGGGTTCCTTGAAGTCATGAAATTCTGGCCTTCATCCCAGACTTCATTATGTCTCTCATCTCTATATTCGTCATCTATTCTGCCTTCATTCCTATTGTCCTCCATATAATACCTTTCTACTACCTTTGGAAATCCTTCAAAATTTACATTATTGTCGATACTACTTAAATTGCTTGAGTGAGACATTCTCTTTTTCTATTCATGTGGCTATTGTATATAAACAACAATTATGGCAAATGTGTGTCTGTTTTTATGATTGATCACAATTTGAATTCACTCAGTGACCTAAATTCTCTGCCTTTCTTCCTATTTCCTTTCGAATATTTTGCACTCAACCAATTACTTCATCCAATGAAGAAGAAAAATGATCCTGGACAGAAGGCCCCCATTTATATGTTGCAATCTAGCATTTGTATTTGTGTTGCTATATCAAACCTGGCCACAATTTGATCAGTTCCATCAATCCAGTTGCTAGCATGCTTGATACCTTTTATATGGGTTTTCTATCTTACACTGAGTTTGAAAATAAAGGTGCAAAACGTAACTAATTTACATAATATAAAAGTACAAAAGTCGTCTTTAATTCAGAGGGGATTTGAATGAGGGCACAAGTGTGGGAGTAAGGGATACCATGGCCCACATTCCTCCTTTTTATAAGGGGAGCACAATGCAAGTGCCAATGGCAGGTGTCAATTTGTTATGTCTATAAGCCTAATCTATTCCTATTTACCTGGTTTCACACAATCCATCCACTTCTTTAATTTTGAGTGAAGAAGGTTTACAATCTATCACTTACTACCTATCAAAATTAATTAAAGTAGAAATCCATATACATAGTGATACTACTTATATGTGCCGTCATTAATTTGATGCCCTCTGACCTCTTTGGCAGAAAGCCCCAGTTATGTACTCTGCTGTCTATGCAGCAAAAACTCCTGTAACTGGTCATTTATCATAAGTTACTTATGTTTATACTCCTATATCTCATTATTTATCTTAAGATAGCCTAGTAGTGGTTGAATTCAACATCCATACACATTTTCATTAAGGATGGCAAGCAAATATGGCTCTCACTGGAATGTGTTGCTTATGTTACACAACACAACCTATATACTACTATGCCATACCTGCATCTCTTTGTCACCATGATACATCGTGACACATCATGAAACATGACATGTAACACATCATGGAGTATGACACTGGCATTCCCATGTCCCCACTCGCAACTCATGATGCCTATGTAGGCGTCATCATACTGAAGTGGTTAATGAAATGATGGAAGGAACAAGCTATGCCAACATGTTTGCAAATGATGCAAAAATCATGAGAAAAGTGAAAAATGAGGGGGATGGTAGAATATTGCAAAAAGATCTAGATACTATTTTTGCATGGAGCCAAGAACAGGAAATGAAGTTCAATACCAAAAAATACAAAATACTGACAAAAGCAAGAGGAGAAAGACTTGGGAGTGTTGATAAAAGACAACCTGTCACCTGACAGACATATGGACTACTGCAGAAGAATAAAGTGGTGTTCCATTACTTGGATGAAGAGATGATGGAAAGCACTCATTGAAAACCTGATACGTCCAAGACAGGAATATGCATCAATAGTATTGTCCACACACACAGTGAAGGATGTAAACAAGATTGAGAGAATACAAAGGGCAGCAACCAAACTGGTCCCCAACCTGGCAGATAAACTATATGAAGAAAGGCTAAAAGTACTCCAACTTTGAAAGATCGAAGAGAAAGATGTATTTACCTACTTAGTAGTATTATATGGGAAGGGAGCTATGCTTGTAGTGACCTGTCTTTTTATCTTTCAGCGTCAAGTTTGTTCTTAGATTCTTGAATAGTATTTGCGCACACTGTTGCCTCATCTAATTTATTCCAGGTATCCAGGATTATGATAGGAAGAGTTAAGGATGTACATGTGCTAAGGGGAGAGGGTGGGGGAATATCAGATAATTTTCTGCTGGAAGGTAAGTTGAGAGTGGAGGACAGATGGAGAAAGAGGAAAGGGACAAAAGGTAGGGAGGTGCTTAGAGTGAACTCTTTAAATGAAGAGGAAAAGGAGAAGGAGTACAGGAGGAAGCTGAAGGAGGAGTGGGAGGGAGTGAAGGATAGAGTAGAGGTAGGTGTGGAGGAGGAATGGGGATGGTTCAAGGAGGGAGTCACAAAATGTGCAAAGATGGTGTGTGGAACAAGAAGGACAGGAGGAAATAGAAGGAAGGGTAGTGAATGGTGGGATGAGGAAATGAAGAAGGTTGTACAAGAGAAGAAGCGAGCTTACACAGATTGGCTACAAAATAGGACAAGGGAGTCATATGAGGCGTACAGGGAAAAGAAAAGAGAAGTAAAGAAAAAGGTAAAGGAGGCAAAGAGGAGAGCAGATGTAAAATGGGGTAAGAGTATGACAGAAAATTTTGAAAGTAATAAAAAGATGTTTTGGAAAGAAATTAAGAGAGGAAGAGGAGGCGAATCAAGTAGAGAAGAAAAGGTAAAAGGTGCAGATGGAGAGATGATAATGGAGGAGAAGGCAGTAAGGGGAAGATGGGCAGAATATTTTAGGGAGTTGCTTAATGTGAAGGAGGATAGGGAGGGAAAGATAGCTGCAGTGGGAAATGCTAAGAAAATGAGAGTGATGAGTGAGGAAAATGGAGGAGAAATAAGGAAGGATGAAGTGAAGGCAGTTGTTAAGATGATGAAAGCAGGTAAGGCACCTGGTCTGGATGGATGCCATGCAGAATGTCTTAAAAAAGGAGGTACAGTGATGGTGGATTGGTTGATGAGGTTATTTAATGTTTGCTGGAGAGAAGGTAGAGAGCCGGAGGACTGGAGGAGTGCTTGTATAGTTCCACTTTACAAGGGAAAGGGGGACAAGTGTGAATGTAGTAGTTTCAGAGGGATTAGCTTGTTAAGTGTATTTGGGAAGGCTTATGGGAGGATCTTGATTGAGAGGATTAGGAGAGGAACAGAGGGAGTAATTGGTGAGGAACAGTGTGGATTTAGGACAGGTAGAGGTTGTGTAGATCAGATTTTTGTGGTAAGACAGATATGTGAGAAAGCTATAGGAAAGGGGAAGGATGTTTTTTGGGCCTTTATGGATCTGGAAAAGGCTTACGACAGGGTAGACAGAAAGGCACTGTGGGAGGTTATGCAGATATACGGGATAGGAGGAAAGCTTCTCGGAGCTGTCAAGAGTTTTTATGAGAGCAGTAGAGCTTGTGTCAGGATTAGAAATGGAGAGAGTGAGTGGTTTGAGGTAAAGGTGGGACTTCGTCAAGGATGCGTTATGTCACCCTGGCTGTTCAACTTATACATGGATGGGGTGTGCGAGAGGTAAATGCAAGTGTGGTGGGTCAGGGAATGGAGATGGTTAAAGAAAATGGAGAAAAGTGGGAGTTGAGCCAGCTGTTGTTTGCGGACGACACTGCGCTTGTGGCAGGATCGGAGGAGGGATTGAGGAAGTTGGTGACAGAGTTTGGGAGAGTGTGTGATAGAAGAAAGCTGAAGATAAATGTAAGTAAAAGTAAGGTGATGAGATGTACAAGGGGGGAAAGTGGCAGTAATCTGGAAGTGAGCATTAAGGGAGAGCAACTGGAGGAAGTGGATAGTTTTAGATACTTGGGTGCAAATGCGGCAGGAAAAGGTGGAGTGAAGGTGGAGGTAGAATGTAGATTGAGAGAAGCGAGTAAATGCCTTGGTGGATTAAAAAGTGTAATGAGGAATAGAAATTTGGGAATGGATGCTAAGAGGAGACTGTATGAAGGAGTGATTGTGCCAACAGCACTGTATGGAGCAGAAACATGGAACATAAGAGAGGAAGAGAGAAGGAGTTTGAATGTGTTTGAGATGAAGTGTCTGAGAAGTATGATAGGGGTTACTAGGCTAGATAGAGTGTGAAATGAGGAGGTGAGGAGGAGAACAGGGGTGGAAAGGGAGTTGGGAGATAGGATTGATGAAAGAATATTAGGATGGTTTGGACACATGGAAAGAATGAGTGAAGAAAGACTAGTAAAGGAGGTATGGAAGGCAGATGTGGAGGAAGTGAACATGAGGGGACGTCCTAGGATGAGGTGGATGGATGGGGTGAAGGGGGCTTTGGGGAAGAGGGGAATGTCTGTTGAGGAAGGATGGGAAAGGACAGAAGACAGGGGTGAATGGAGAATGGTTGTATATGGAAGATGTTATGATGCATGAGGTGGAATGGACGGGGGATAGGGGGTGAAGTAGTGTGTGTGAGCAAAATTTTGATGCAGCCCGAAGGGATTTCTCCCCGTCCTCTCCTTTATATGTGGGGACAGAGAGGGGGGGTCGCCGATTTAATGAAGCGGCCTTGCTGTGGATGTGCTGTGTCTTGCGACACTGCTTCTGACCCAGGGCAGTGGACAGGGTGCAGGGATGACCCGTCATCTAGGAGGTGCTAAGATGGGAGGGAGGGTGGAGGGGTGTGGAGTGTTTTCGGGGATGGAATGGGTGGGAATGATTTTATGCCTTTTCCTTTTTGGCTACCTCCCTAGTAAGGGGGAAAAAGCCTTGGTGTATGTATGTATGTACGTATGTATCCACCACTCTATGTGGGAAACTATTCTTTTTCATATCTCTTCTATAACTATCTTTTTTGAGTTTCTTTTCATGTCCTCTTGTTTTTCTCTTGTCCCACTTTAAAAAATCATCTCTGTCTAAGACTTCCATTCCTTTCATAATTCTATAAATAGTCAGTAGATCACCTCTTTCTCATCTTTGTTCCAGGGTTGGTAGTTCACTAAAGGGGATAGATTGCATTGATAGAGGAGATCTCCTGATTAAAGATGGGAGGGGTTAAACAGGTGATGGAAGTAAATCAAGAAAGACCACATGTCGAAAGGATGTGAAGAAATATAGTTTTCCACATAGATGTATAAAAATGTGGAATACCTTAGAAGGTGATATAGCCTAAGCTCAAACAATCCATAAGTTCAAATCTAAATATGATAATTGGAAATCAAAGATATAGTTAAAATTGGAACAATACATGAATTTGAGTCAAGGTATGTTAGAAAATTAGAGAATAGAGATGGGACCCAACAAGCATTGCTCCTTTCATGTATACTACAATTAGGTAAATATAGTGCAAACCCATCAAAGATGCTGTGTCCAGCCTACCACTGGTATCACATTAACTCTTTTCCAATTCTTTTGCACTTCTCATTTTAATGAACACACATTTAGGCTTTGAATCTTGTCTGTCATTTGCTTTCTGCATTTTTAAAATGGCCAGTTTGAGATCCCTTCAGACCCCTAAGCTTATCTCACATTCAGTGATTCCAGTAGTTTGAACCCTTTCTGCACTTCTAACCTGTATGAGTGGTCACTGAAGGTAACTGTGGTGTAATTGGTAAGCAAGCCTACCTGACAAGTGGGAGGTACCAGGTTCAATTTCAGGGCAGAACCAGCTTTTCAGTGATGCTCCCTGTCTAACATGGTGCAGTGAGTAAGATCCTGTGGTGGTGCACACTCCTGGACCAGCTCACAGTGGGTAAGTCCAAAAGGAAGATGTGCAAGTGGTCAATCATGGTGTAATCAATAAGCACTACCTGACAAAGATACTACAATGAGCCGATAATGTCCAATTCAGTGGTAAATAGCAAGTCCAGTGTCATAGGAGTGTCATCTCTCTTCTTATTAAAGTCATACATTGGATCAATGTGTTATTGCAATATTTAACTGCATAATCCCAGAGATCTTCATTACCACATACCTCCTAGTCCCCAAATTCTCTTTCTTGCAATTGAAGTCTCCCTTAGACACTACAGCATTAGAACTTTGTGTAATATGCTGATCTTAACCCCTTCACACCCAGGACATACACATGTACATCAAGAATAGATGGGTAAAACACCTGGAAGAAAACAATATAATAAACTTGAGATAATTTGGATTCAGACAGGGAAGATTATGTACCACAAATTTAATCTCTTTTTACTCAAGACTAATAGATATAATACAAGAAAGGGATAGATGGACTGATTGTACTTTCCTAGACTTACCAAAAGCCTTCGACAAAGTACCACACAAAATTATTTTAAAAATTGGAAAACATAGGAGGGATACAAGGCAACCTACTAAACTGGATGGAGGATTTCCTGCATGGTAGAAAAATGAGAGTAGTACTCAGAGAAAAGTATTCAGGTTGGAAGGAGGTGATTAGTGGAGTCCTGCAAGGATCTGTATTGGCTCCAATAATGTTCGCTATTTATGTGAATGACATGGATGATGATGTGGAATGTTACATGAGCTTCTTTGCAGACAATGCTAAATTGTTGAGGAAAGTAAAAATTGAAATGGACTGCGAATCACTACAGAGAGACCTGAACAAGGTTTGAAATTAGAGTCAGAAGTGGGAAGTAGACTACATTAAGAAATGTAGCATAATGGAGTTCAGAAAAAGTAAAAAAAAATAATATCAGGACAATATACAATTGGAACTAAGGAGGTAAAGAAAGTGGGATCTGAAAAAGACCTGGGAGTAATTATCTCAAACGACTTGTCCTCTGATAAACAAATAAACAAAATTGTCAGAGAATCCTATAATTTGGTAAGATCAATAAAAGTGACATTTACCTACATTTACCTATTTGAATGAAGAATTTATTAAAATAATATTAGTCTCATACAAAAAAAAAAAAAAAAAAAAAAAAAAATCCAGAGAACAACCACAAAAATGGCCCCAGCACTTTCAAAATTGTCATATGAAGAGAGACTGGCTAAATTGAAGTTACCGAATTTGGAACAAAGAAGAGAGGTGACCTACTGACCATCTATAGAATCATGAAAAGTACGGAAATACTTGATAGAGAGGATTTACTAAACTGGGACAAGAGAAATACAAAAGGACATTGAAAGAAACTCCAAAAGGATAGTTATAGAAGAGTTTTGAAGAAAAAAAAAATTCTGCACAGAGTGGTGGACACTTGGAACAAACTTGATGGAATAATAGTGTTTAAAAACCATACGCAAATCTAAGAGCAAACTAGTCACTGTGAGATACAAAGGTGAGACACCACGAGTGTAGCTCCCCTTCCTGTAAGATGCAACTAGGTAAATACAAATAGATGAATATGAGGAATATTTTCCTTGCTGGCAATGTGTTGTGTGGAGTGTTTATATGTTTGGTACAGCTCACTGGTGCTGTCAGAATCTCTGCCCACCAACCAGAGACCAAGATTGGAGAATGCTGCAACACTATGGACACCCAGTACTAAAAAGAATATAAAGAAATTAGAAAGAATTTAAAGAGCAATGACAAAGATGACACCAACACTAAATTGACATTCAAACAAAGATTGTCCAAACTGGAACTACCAACCCTGGAACAAAGAAGAGAAAGAGGAGATCTACTGACCATTTACAGAATTATGAAAGGGATGGAAGTCCTCAACAGAGATGATTAATTAAAGTGGGATAAGAGAAAGACAAGAGGACATGAAAAGAAACTCAAAAAGGGTAGATATAGAAGAGATCTGAAAAAGGATAGTTTCCCACACACAGTGGTGGATATCTGGAACAAGTTGCATGAGGCAACAGTGTCTGCAAAAACTCTATAAGAATTTAAGAACAAACTTGATGCTGAAAGATATAAAGACTGATCACTACAAGCATAGCTCTCTTCCCATATAATACAACTAGGTAAAATACATACCCACAATGCCCTTACCCAGTAGTGGGAGGGTAGTGTGTAGGCATTGATCAGTGACTTACCACTCCTTACATGCATTGATGTGTTTCCTCCTTCCTTGCCAGTGTTGGTGGCATCATGTGGTGATAATTTACTGACAGCTGATTAATTTATTGACTATGGCACCATGGTCAGAGCTAGTAAGTAAAGCATATGAACCAAATCATTCAGATGGTAGTGAATCATCTGATAGTGATTTATCTGAGTGAAATTGAATTATTGGATGATATTGAAGTAGTGGAAGAGGAGGGAGGGTGTCTTGCAACAGACATTTTTTCAAATGTGAGGCCTGACACTATTCCAGTATATGGGCACAGGGGGGAGGGTAGGATTGAAACATCCTTATGCTTAGTGCAAATGGGTGCAAAGGGGTTAAAGGGGAAAGATATGTCTGACAACATATTCTGGTATTCAACTTCATTCCAAACCCTTGGCTTGGGTGACGGATTTGCTACCATTAGGTCTCTTTTATCTTGCCTTTAAGTTTAGTTGTTTTAGCTATATTGTTTCAGTCTTGCCCTCACTCAGATTTACTTTTACGCTATCATATCACTGTTTACAACAATCATCACCACATCTCCAGTTAGTTATTCATTAGTCCCCAAATCCAGTTAAAAATTGTTGGAAGCACAAAATACCAAGTTCATTTATCATTAGTGAGTCTTTCCATGGTAAACCATTTAGGTTAGCATAAGCCCTTTTTTTGCACTGTTTCCTGCACTATCTTTATCTTTTCTCTCAAAAGAAGTAAAAAAAAGATGCTTTTATTGTTCTGTCTCCCTCTCATACCTATCCTTGGATTCTCATATATATGTGTCTTTACTCATTCATCTTCAGTAGCATCCCTTCTCATCTAAATTATTTTGAACTGATATTTACCTGTCAGCTAACAAGACTTGTTGATGGCCTTGTTTACTGTGGTTTCTGACTTGTCATGTTTGGGTCATCACTCATATTCTTGGAAGTAATTTTTCTTTCATTTTCTATCTCTTGTTCCAGTTGTTTCATCCATGAAATAATATGAGCTTCTTCCCAGTCAGCATCAATAATACATTTGTGTTTGTCCACTAAGTCTTTGACAAGATATTTCCTTTTTTTATAGTCTACTAACCTTTCCTCCTATCTCTTGTGTTCATCATTTTGTTTTTTTGTAGTTTTGTGATCTCTCTGAAGTTAACTGCAATCTTTTGGTGGTTTGATAATCATTCTTTTAGAATCTTCATATCACCAATCTTATTTCCCTTTTTATTTTATGGGTTCTTTACACAAGTGCTAACTAAAAAATGTACAGATTGCTTCATCCATCAGATGTTATTGAAAATGCAATAACTACCATAACAATAATTGCTGATATTTGTACATAAGAACCTGTGAATATGTGATAAATATCCATTAAACTGCTATATATTTATGAAATAATGTAGTTTTTTCTTTCCATGCAATAGGGCTGGAAAGTGGTGCTGCCTTTTTTTTAGTCATTGTCTTATTTGGCAAATATAGGCTTAAACTTAAATTACACCTCAGAACTTTAGGGGTCGACATGTAGGATTGACTCATATGTTGACATTTACAATATATATATACATATATACATACATACATATATATCACTGCATGTACACACATGTTCATATTTTTATCGTATTTATAATTTTTTATTTCTTTTTTCTTTTTTGATTTTTTGTTTTTTCAAGTCCATCATAAAGTGGACAAGGAACTTATTGTTTTGGATTTCAGGTATATTAATTAAATGAATATTGATGCATGTTACAATGGCTTTGATATTATTTTTCTAAAATAACTTATCAAAAATTGGCAGTGGTGGACGGAGTGGGAAATCTTGGAGTTCATCACCACGGCATGGGAGCAGAAGCCAACAGTCTAATATGGAAAGTGTTTTCTTCGGTGCATTGGTAAGATTTCTATGTTATCAACATTTAATGGATTATTAATATATGATAGGTGTTATGTTCACATGCTCACCATTGTCCTGCATTGAGAGCTTATTGGCTTCAGAATGATCACTAGCTGTAGCCAGTGACTATACTTTGCCCTGAATAGCTGGCCAGTGACTACCCTTTGTTTTCTATAGCTGAACATAAAGGGTAAAGGTGATAATGGTGAATACAGTTATCAATTTATTATCACACACTCCTTGTATTTGTTTAAATTATGTATTTCACTCTGTATTGAAGCACTGTAAAGTAAGTATTAACATATTCTTTTGTGGAGTCTTACTCCATTTATTTACCTAGTTGTACAGGCACACCTTGGCTTATGTCGTTTCAACTTACATCGTTTTCGAAGATGCATCGGTTTTCAAAAATAATATATGAAAAAATAAAATTCAAGTTGTTGTTTTACTTGACTTTACGTCGGTCAGCCAATAATAATGGAATCACATAAACAACAAAAAACATTTCAAGCACATAAATTCATGTTACAATAAATAAGAATACAGTGAGTCCTCCTTATATGGTAATTCTTTATCCGGTAAATTCACAGTTACAGTATTTGGTAATTACTACCCTCGATTCTATTTACGGTAAGAAAAATTCACAGATACGGTATCCGTTTGTGTTTTGTTTACACCATACCATAGCACCACCATGCCATGTGGCCACCACAACAATCAGTCTTTTCCCGCGTTTCCCTTTGAACACAAGTTAAATCCTTACGGTGTGTTTTTTGTGGATATTATCATCATGACGCACAGTGATGCACCCATAATGGCCACAAAACATTCTGCAGACACTGCCTGAGTTGAAAAGGCAAAGCGAAAGAGGAATAGTCTAACATTGGAGGTAAAATTAGATATTTTGAAGAGGAAAGAGCAGGGAGAATGTATGTCTGCCATAAGTAAAAAATTGGGCCTACAGTCAACAGTCTGGACAGTGTTGAAGAATCATGAGGCTATAAAAAGAGCTGGGGAGAATGCAATGCATCTGCAGAGCAAATTGCTAAAAAAACAGCAAAAGATGAGTAATGGCTGAGATCCCTACTGTCAAGGTAGCCTTGGAGAGACGTCATCTGATAGAATACGTGGCGAGTGAAAGGTAAATAAAAAAAAATTCTGTTTATTTCTTTTGTGCAGTACTTTACATTTTCTTATGTGACTATTTTCATGTATTTTCATGTCTGTAGGGGTGACTTTCGACGTGCTGGAATACATATCCTATTATTACATGTTATAATGGGTTCGGTATACAGTAATTTCAATGTACCATATAACGAGGACTTACTGTAAAAGCATGTAAAATGATATTAAGATTCAGTAACTGCTAAGATACATACCATAAAGTAGTATGGCCTAGTTCACTATAACATGAAATCAGCTGATTTTCTTATTTATCGGGGCAACAGTAGTTCCAATACTGTATCTACCATTAGGTGGCATCTTGATTCCCACAATTGTTTTGGATTCTGATCTGTTTACTGAAGTTTTGTAGATTTTCTCATTAACATTCACTTGTAACTGTAATATTTGCCCCCATGCCTCCAAAGAAAAGTCCTAGTGAAAGTACTTAGTGTCATGCTATTTTGCTGGAGGATAAAATGGCGATGATAAAACATCATGCTAAGGGTGAAAAAGTTGTATCAATTGAACGATCTTTTGGAGTAAGTTGAACAACTGTATCAATGATTGTGCATAATAAAGACAAGATTTTAACACATGTCACATCTGAAGCCCCATTGATGAAGAACACTGTCATCAACAAGAAAAGAGGTAAGATAATTGAAGAAATGGAAAATCTTTCGATTTGGGTTGATAGGCGGAATCGTCAGAATGCTAATCTTAGTCAAGAGCTCATTCAGGAAAAAGCATTATCTTTGTTTGAGGACCTAAAGGAAAAATATGCAGATGAGAAAGATGTAGATTTCAAAGCAAGTCCTGGATGGTTTATGAGATATAGAAACAGGAGAAATTATCACTTCCTTAAAAGACAAGGTGAAAGCACATCAGCCAATGAATAAGCAGCAGTGGAATTTCCTGCTACATTGAAGAAGATTATCGAAGAAAACGGGTTTCTTCCTGAGCAAATTTTCAACGTAGACAAAACAGGATTATATTGGAAGAAATTGCCAGATCGTTCATTTGTTTCCAAGGAAGAGAAAACAATTCCAGGTTACAAGGTCTCAAAAGAACGTGTGACCATAATGTTAGGAGGTAATTGTGCAGGATATTTTAAATTAAAACTTCTGTTTGTTTATCATGCACACAACCCCCATGCCCTGAAGAACATACCCAAAGCATCTCCTGTTATATGGATGGCTAACTTAAAAGCTTGGGTTACTGTTGTTATTTTTTAAGACTGGTTTTCCAATCATTTTGTCCAAGCAGCAGAGGAACATTGTAAGGAGAAGGGGATTCCTTTTTAAGGTTTTACGTTTCCTAGATAATGCTCATGGCCACCCACAAAACATCGTAGATTTTCACCCCAACATTACCGTCATATAACTCCCCCAAAGCTTTGGTTACAATGAGCAAAGAGCTAGATATGAATTTGGAGGAAGAGGATTTCACAGATTTATTTGAAAAAGACAAGGAGTTACTGACAAAGAAGGATTTAATGGAACTTCATGAGCAACAAAAGAAAGAAGAAGAGCATATTGCACCTGAGCCATGCCACTTCACCAATAAGAAAATGCAGGAAGCATTTGCACACATCGAAAAAGGTCTTGCTATGTTTGAGGATATAGATCCAAATGCACAATGTTTTTCCAAGATAATGGGGGCTTGTCATGAAGCTTTTGCTCCTTATAATTTAATCTGTGAAGAAAAGAAGAAAGTGGTTCAAGGCACTGTTGACCAGTTTTTTAAACGCATCGAACAACGAGAATCAGCTGATGATGTTGACGTTGACAATCCTCAGCCATCTACATCTACAATGTAAACACCAACATATTGTATGTACTGCATTGGTAAATTAAAAATACTTTATTTTATTTTTCACTTATTACAAAATAGCTTAAAATAGTTTTTATTTGTTTTTTGTTTTATTTTACCGTATGTTATTGACAATGCATTCATAAAGTACAGCACCACAAAATACCTTTAGCGATGTAAACCACCAAATTGTATGCATTGGTAAATTTAAAGTACAGGAACTTTTTTTATTTTTTTATTTTTTTATTACATGTTCTGTTTGGAAACTTAAAATAGCTTTTTATTAACCTTGTCTTATTGAAAATGCATTCATAAGTAAAATACAGTACTGGGGAATGGCTGTTAGCAGTTTAGCCTAGGCTACACCAGGCCTACCTGGCCTACATATAAGCAAATTCAGCTTACGTCGTTTTTCATCTTATGTTGTGTCTCCTGGAACCAATTAACGACTTAAGGTGAGGAGTACCTGTATTTACCTAGTTGTATTTTGTGGGAAGAGAGCTATGCTTGTAGTGACCCGCTATTGTATCTTTCCACATCCAGTTTTTTCTTAAAGTCATGTATAGTTTTAGCACTCACTGTTTCCTCATTCAGTTTGTTCCAGATATCTATCACTCTGTGTGGGAAGCTATTCTTTTTCAGATCTCTTCTGTAACTGCCCTTCTTAAGTTTCTTCTCGTGTCCTCATGTATTTCTTCTGTCCCATTTTAGTAGGTCATCCCTATCAAGAATTTCCATCCCTTTCATAATTCTGTAGATCAGGGGTTCCCAAGGTTTTCTTAGCTCCACCCCATTAAGAACTTTCAACTGTTCAGTGGAACCCCAAGTCAATATGTGTATATATATATATATATATATATATATGTATGTATGTATGTATGTATGTATATATGTATATATATATATTACTTATTATATCCCAAGTATTTATATTTTTTCTACACTAACAGCTTTATTAAGAATTTTTGTCATATGGTGGTATCTAAGTGAAAGAGAAATAAATCATTTATTTTTTATTTTGCTTACAAAAATGTAGCTAATCATAAATGAAATTCTCAGATTTGGCAATTACAAAATGGTGTTACTATTTAACAACATTATTGATCATTTTTGGTCATATGGTGGTACTTAAATAAAGAAACAGAAAATATTTGAATTTTAAGAAAGGTAGCCAATCATAAATGAGATTCTCAGATTTGGCAATTACAAATTGGTGTTACTATTTAACACTGCATTTTACAACATTATTGATTATTTTTGGTTATATGGTGGTACTTAAGTAAAAAAAACAAACAAACAGAAAACATTTTAATTTTGTTTAAAAGAAGGTAGCTAATCATAAATGAAATTCTCAATTTGGCAGTTACAAAATGGTGATACTATTTTAACACTTCATAAGTTCATAATATGCTACTCATCAGATTTGGCAATATATGGTGTTACTATTTGAATACTACATAACATACTACTCAAAGGATTACATAGGCAGAGCATACTGACAGGAGACCTTTTGGTCCATATCTAGGTTGGATGCGAAAAAATCAAAATAATGATAATTGAATAAATAAAAAATATAATGATGTAAATAACAAATAAAATACATAAATAAATGCATAGGTATAGTTAAATAATAAACAAACAGATAAATAGTAAATAATAATAAATTGACATATAACTAATAATTAATGAGAATCAAACAGACAAATGATGACAAAACAAAACAAAAAAATAATATTAAATAGATGATAATCATTACAGCATTTTGCTTAGGTGTTTATCTAGATGATTCTTAAAGCTTCGAACTGAACTACATTGCACTGCCTCTGCAGGAAGTTTATTCCATTAACTACATGGTTGGCAAAGTTGTTTCTACCCACTTCCAAATTGAATCTATTTCCAGACAGTTTGAGGCCATTGTTTCTTGTTGGATTCTCATTCAAGGTGAAAATGTTGTCACTTTTGATGTCAATTCCCATTAGAATTTTAAAGCCCTGTATCAAGTCACCTCTGAGTCTAATGCTTTTTTAGGGAAAACAGATTCATATGTTTTAGTTGATTTTCGTATGATTTATTTTTGACATTTGGAATCAGTTTTGTGGCTTGCTGTTGTACTTTTTCCAGTCTGTCAATGTCTTTAATGAGAAATGGTGACCATAGGGAAATAGTATATTCCAAATGTAGACAAACTAACGATTTATATAGCTTGTTAATTAGTGATGGACTTTTGAAGTCAAAAGATCATGCAATCAGTCCTAGAATCATATTTGCTTTCTCAGAGGCTGAAATACATTGCTTCGATGATTTGAGATCGTTACTGATAATTACGCCAAGTTTTTTTTTCACTATTCACTTTTGTTTACAAATTTCCAAATAACTTGTAATTGTACATACTGTTATTTTTATCTATGTGCATTACCTTGCATTTACTTGTGTTAAATTTCATTAGCTACTTTTCAAGACCATTGCTGTAATTTATCTAAATTTTCTTGAATATCTAATTGGTTTAAGTGATCATTTGCCATTCCGCACATTTTTGTATCATCAGCAAATTTGGAAACAGTAGATTTTAGTCCATGGTCTATATCATTTATATATACTGTGAATAGATGTGGTCCAAGAACGGAACCCTAGAAGTTTTTCCATTTAAAACAACTGTGTTTTTGATCAATCAACCAATTACTAGTCCAACTTAAGGGGCGTCCATTGGAAAATCGAACTTTTTTGTTTGGGGTGAAAGTGGCTGAGATTTTTTCCTAGTAACTGTCTTGTCTCAGAGAAGATACCACCGAGTTTTCAAGTCATTTATGCTTATACTTTTTTTATTGTGATTTTGTTTTTTCATTTTTGAGGGGTAATTTTTGAAAATTTTGAAATTGATTCAGAGGATAGACCTTTGACTGGATATTGATTATTTTTTGTCTTTATAATGGGCTAAGATAGATGAAGAAATGGAGGCAAAATCATGATGTTCTGATCAGTCTGTTATGAGAAAAAAAAATCCAAAGTTGATGAAAAAGCAAAAAACAAAAAACAAAACAAAAACAAAATGTATAAATAAAAAAATCCTACTAGTCCTTGACAGAAGGACATAAATCTGCCTCCAAATGTTCTCCCAATTATGCTGAATCCGAAAAGGATTTGCAGTTGAAAATTAGCGAAGGCATTTTGGATATGAATCAAGTTAAATGTGCAAAAATCAAGTTTTTCAGGAATGAGTGTCATAGTTTTTTGTTCATGGCCACTGGTCCCCATTCATTATTTAGGATGTTATGGTGTTCAAAGGGTATCATAGGCACCACCCTACTCTTTATTGCCAGCTTTTGATTAATTACAGGTTTATATGATGAATCCAGTTAGTATCCACCAGGGTTATATTGCTCAGGTTCCAAGCGTGCACTTTTCCTTTTCTTGGCGCGATGCATCCTTTGGCAACAGACGATCTTTATCTGCCATCCTAAGCTGTTTTATGGCAGCACTGGTTGTTGTCCCTCTTGCTGATGGCATATATGCAAGTTCATAACCAAAGATGTTCAGAACTGCAACTTGAGCACAGAATTGAACTCTAGAAAATAGTACGTCTCACTTACTTGAAAGACAAGCTATGAATAAGTCACATTCACATACTGTACGACAGTACGCTAAGCAGTCAGGTCCCTGTTGCCATATTGGATGCTATTATTTATCATACAAAAGCATAAATATTGTGCAAAATATGCAGCTTCTTTTGTTAGCAAATATATGTAACAACAGAAAACGTGATATGCAGTACGCAGCGCACACGACCCAGCCACACAAGGGGGGGTGTACTGTATTATATATATTTTTTTTAGATAGTAAAAATCAAGATACAACATATATACTTGGTCACAAGATAGCTAATGAGCAACACTTTTAGTGGAAATATTTTCAGATTTTTTTTTTGTGATTTTCTGATGGATGATTCATACTGTACGCTATGCAGTCAGGTCTCTGTTGCCATATTGTATGCTATTATTTATCATACAAAAGCATAAATATTGAGCAAAATATGCAGCTTCTTTTGTTAGCAAATATATGTAACAACAGAAAACGTGATATGCAATACGCAGCGCACACGACCCAGCCACAGTAGGGTTGGGGGGTACTGTATTATATTTTTTTTTAGATAGTAAAAATCAAGATACAACATCCATACTCGGCCATGAGATAGCTAATGAGCAACACTTTTAGAGGAAATATTTTCAGATTTTTTTTTTTTTTTTCGTGATTTTCTGATGGACGATCCCCTTAATAGGCTACCACTTATTCCATGCGAAGCTAATTTAGTAAGTAGTCTTTCGTGGGGGACAGTATCAAAAGCTTTTGCAAAGTCTAGATATATTAAATCTATATTGTTTCTTTTGTCATAATTCGAGATAACTGTGTTGTAGAATTCGAGTAAGTCACGCAAGAACAGCTGTATTACAAGTATCATACTGCACCTCTTGTCTGTCTGATATTATGAGTAGCCTACTTCTGGGACTGGTCACTATTTGATCAATTTTCTGTATCTAGGGGTGTATGTTGTTAGGCAACATATCATCAAATTTTCCAAGTTGATGTTTGTCATAGGGTTACGATAGTCATTTTTAATGAACACCATTGATGAGAATGCTGCCTCACAAACATAAGTGGTTCCAAATCACACAAGAACCTGCAAGACTCAATTTCTTACAGCTGAATGCCTATTTGTTAAATTAATCCAAAACTTTGCTATGTCGTTATACACATTAAAGTCCACTCTTGCTTCATTGTCTGCTTGCAATTCCTCCATTTCAAGTGTAATAGAACCACAGTGATTTGCATCAGATTTGAATGGAAACTGCACAAAATCCAAAGATTTGGTTATCAACTCTGGGAATCTTGCATTCATATTCCCTGTCAGATTCTGCAAGTAATCCAGTAAATCCTGTTTCTCTTCTGCGAGGTCCAGTGCTTCATGAAAATCAATATCCATTGTAGCTGTAAATTCCAGGTAGTGATGGAAATGCGAGTAACTATTAGCTTCAGCTTCTTCTCGTAGTATCTGTAGCTTGCTGACAAAAGCCTTTATTGCACTCTGAAGGTCAAACACCCATTTCCCTTTTCCTTGAAGTTCAGTGTTGAGCTTATTAACATGTTCACAAACATCAGTCAGAAGTGCAAGGTGAGCAAGGAAGTTTGGATCACAAAAATAACAAGCATTCTTGTGCCCCTTATCTTGCAAGAATGTGGCCAGTTGTGACAGCCACCTGACAGCAGTGTGCATTAGCAACATGTGGTGATAAGAATTTTCAGTGATGCACAACTGTTTGAACACGTGATAATTCAGATCCCTAGCCTTCACATAATTGACAGTGGATATGACTACCTGCATCACATCAGAGAAGTTTGGAGACATGTCTTTTGAAGCCAAACTCTGGCGATGGATAATACAGTGGTTTATTTTAATGTGAGGATGTTTCCTTGATAGAATTCCACGCACTCCAATATTTTTGCCCATCATTGATGGGGTACCATCCATGCTACATTCAATTACTTTACTCCAATCCAGATTGTTTTCAGTGAAGAACTTATCTATAACATTAAAAATATCCTCACCTCTTGTTGTAGTTTCAAGTGAAATGCAAGTAAGCAGTTGCACAGTGACAGAGCTCTCCTTCAGAAATCTTCTGAAGATCAGAAGTTGTGCTTGTGCTGTTATATCAGTTGACTCGTCCACTGCCAGGGCTGTCCATGGGGAATTTCTGAAATCTAAAATCTGTTCTTTCAGATCAGCTGCAATAGCTTGGAGGCGTCTTGTTATGGTATTATTGCTGAGAGCAGCATCATTAACAGCTTCAAGGATCTTTCTAGCAAATGGTTCACCCTCAAATACTTCACAAAAGTTTTTTAAAGCAGGCTTTATGATAGTTTCACCCTCAGTGAAAGGTCGCTTTTGCTGAGCAATAAGGAAACCTATCTTATACGAAAACATTTCCATCTTTTCCTTCTGAGATAGTGCTCTCCATAAAACTGCCTGGCACTTGGTTAGATTTTCATAACGATGATGAAAAATTCTCTTGCAGGCCTCTTCTGACAGAACAGCAATATTTGCGAGTTTCCATGTGTCTCTGTAGCTTATTAGGCTTCAGTGATTCCTCAGCAAGTTCTTTAGAACACACAACACATATTCCTTTACCACTAACGTCAGCAATTCTGTACTTGTCGAGGAATGTTGGAAGTTTCAGATGGTGTCTTTAACCTCTTCACTCCGGGCCAAAATCTCGCGGGTAGCATTAGCTGTCAGACGTACGATGTGTCGTAATAATACTCGCATCATAAAATATAGTCACCGCTTGTATCGATCGTTCTCTCTTTCACCCGTGAATTTTGATAACCATAGAAAATGTGATGAAGACAGTTTAGAGAGTGTCATTACGCAGGGGCAACTACAATAGATATAATCAAGACGCCGATATGGCAGCCTCGCGTATCCACTTGCTCCTCATGCCGCCTACGTATGCGGCACCGTATGGAAGGGGTTAAAAACCTCTCCATCATGGCTGGTAAATAATTGCAGTTATAATGAATATAAATAAATACATTTTGATAAATGTTATTATATATATATATATATATATATATATATATATATATATATATATATATATATATATATATATATATATATATAGATTCATACCAACATAGCAAAAGAAGAAAGATGGAAAAAAGAATGGACATTAAAATAGCAAAGATATAACCAAAAAACAATGATACCGCACCAAGAAGAAGTGGTACATATGTCTAAAGAGCTGGAAACAGATCTAATATTCCAACAAAACGACTTTATCAACAAACCATATAATGATTATCAAAAGAAAATAGTATCTCTAGATAACTTGAACTTAGAAAACATTCGAAAGTTCAAATCTGAAAAAGAAATGCAAGGAACTCAAAAAATAACCTCAAAACTAGTACTCTAACACCACTTCAGAAATTCAATATTTTTCCTGATTCATTAATATTACAAAAGAACAAAGATCCACTAATTGTAATTCGCAAAAAAAGATAATTTAATCCTTATAGATAATTTCAAATTATTTTCAAAAGGTAACGAAAACCTACAACAGCTGACAAAAGGGCTCATGAAACAAATACAAAAAATTGGACTGAATATTAAAAATGAAAACTCGTATAGTAATGAAAGAATAGAAAACCTGAACCATATCCAACAAACTGATGAAAAGAATACAAGTACCTTGGGATTCTTGAAAATAACAAATAATTGATTTCTGAAAACAGAAAAAGAAAAATATCTGTAAAGTTTTTTAACCATTTAAAACTAATTTGTAAACGCAACTTATCGAGTAGAAATTTTACAAAAGCCGATAATGAATATTGCTCATCAGTTTATAACTACTATATAGGGCTTGTCGACTTTGAACAAGAAGAATTTAACGCTATAGATAAAAACGGGAGAAGCATATTAAGGAAATAGAAGCGCTAAAACCGAAAGATTTTACCTTAAAAGACAAAACAATGGAAGAGGGTTTGTCTCAATAGAAATGAAAGTAAGAGTATGTTGATGAAATTATATAATTATATCATCAACAAATCTACTTACTGCCCAGATTATGCCAAATAAAACAAACAGGAAAAGACACGCTCCAACTTAACTTGTATAAAGAACTACATTAACGAGAAATATAAGAAATTCATTTACGAAAATAAGAAAACGATTGAAGAGGCCCAAGAACAATATCTAAAATGAGCGATCAAGAGAAAAACTATGCATAGAAAACTTTTTAACCTTCAAAATAATTTCGATGACAGCGACTCAAGTCTATGGTTAAGAAAATCAAATATGAAGACAAGGAATGAGGCTATTTGTATAACAACACAAGAGAGAAATATACACTTCAAAGGAAAAATTTTTACTATTGTGGAAAAAATGGCTTGTCAGTTGAACATCTCACTACAAGATGTGGAAACCTGCTAAAAAGGTTCATAAAAGAAGACATGATGAAATACTTAAAAGTATTCACCTGCATTTGTGTAGAAAGTATAATGTAACAAAAAACTCTAAACTAAAACTACACAATGTATCCAAAGTTGTTGAAAATGAACTCTGTAAAATAATTACAGACTGCTGTATACCTACAGATTTAAAAATCAAAGCCAACAAACCAGATATGGTCTTATTTGATAAGAATCGCAATAGAAATACAATTATAGAAATCAGGGTGACTTCAACAGAAAATCTCCACAAGATGTAAGAAGAGAAATATGAAAAATACAAGCTTGCAAATTAACTAAAAATAGCCGTCCTGGAGCTGCAACGTCTACGTCGTGGGACCACCCCCCAACCCCAAGAGTTGGGGGCCAAACAGCAGCAAATACCCCTGGCCATCAGCTCTACGCAGATGGCACCGATCCCCAAGGAGGAGCTACGCCTACCTGGGGGAGTACCACAATCCTTTTTTTTTTTTTTCCAACACACAATGTTACGTTTTTTCTGCACTGAGGGGTAATTTTCCGGCGATCACCCCTCTTCTTCTACTTTTAGCCGGAGATGTAGAGAGCAATCCTGGGCCCACCACAAAATACACATGCCCAACATGCTCTAAACCCATTACTTCGAGCAGACAGACAAAGGGCTCAGTTCAGTGCAATATGTGCAAAAACTGGGCCCACCTCACTTGTACAACACTTGCTGACACAAACCAATACACGAACACTTGGACATGTTCTACCTGCCCTCCAGTAACCCCAATCCCACCTCCCCAACCACAGCCAACACCCTTACCCACTCCCAATTTCCCTTTGCCCTTACCCCCGATTAGTACTCCCCTTCCTTTGTCCCCGATCTCTCCTTTCCCCCCCTCTGACCCAGATCCTACACCTTCCCCACTACCACCCCAACCTCAACCCCAAACGGCAACATACAACACATACAAAACACACAACATCAACATATTACAACACAACATTGACGGTATAAACACTAAAAAACATGAACTTGAACACTTTCTTAAACAACACAACATACACATTGCAATTCTACAAGAAACAAAATTAAGACACTCACACAAAACACCGTCATTTCATAATTACACCACCATCAGACAAGACCGGACTGACGGCAATGGCGGTGGACTCATCACCCTGATCCACCATTCCATCTGTTTTGTGGACACAAGTGCCACAACCAAAATTCTCCTCCCTACCACAGATAACACAACAGAAACCCAATCCATTCGTATCCGCACAGGCAACAATTCAACACTAACAATAGTTAACATGTACATTCCCCCCCAATCATCCCCCACAGTTCCAAACACCTTCAGACCTCAACTCAGCCAACTAACCTCAATCCCCAACCTGATCATGGGTGGTGACTTCAACGCCAAGTCGTCTGCCTGGTTTGTCGACAACCCTGACACAGACAGAGGGCTTGATATACAGACTCAATTCGACTCATTGACTATCATGAACAACACGCATAATCATACACATATCCCATACCAAGCCCTCTACACTCCCTCCTCTCCTGATATCACCTTTTGCTCCCCCTGCCTAACCCCAACAACATCATGGAGAGTGGTCGGAGCCCTTGGTTCTGACCACCTTCCAATCATCATCACCACCAAAACAAGATGCACCCCAGCTGGCCACAGACACACTTACACCAATTACAAGAGAGCTAACTGGGAAGCCTTTAATGAAGAGACAGAACAACATTTTGAAACACTTAACAGTACACCAATCACAAACATAAACAATGCTGTGCACGCTTTTAATACAATCATACAAAACGCAGACAAGAGATACATCCCTAGAGGCAACAGAAAATCACACAACCCCAACTTCACACAAGAAATCCAAGGCCTCATCAGACAACGTGACACACTTAAACACGATACCCCCACACCTATCCCTCAAAACATAGCAGACCAAATACAAACACTAAACACTGTGATTGCCAATAAAATACATGAACAAAAAACACAAAATTGGCAAAACTTTATCAATACACTTGATCACAAAACAAACACCAGCAAATTGTACAAAACACTCAACAGCATCACACTATCCAACACTAACACTACACGCTCTCACGCAGCAATAATCACAACAACAGATAATCTACCCTCAAACAGACAACAAGCAAACGCACTCATACGTCATTTTGCACAGACGAGCCATCTTACATCTCACCCTGACGACCGACGCACCATTCGACGTAAGAAAGACTTTCCCACAGACTCAGACTATACACCCTTCATAGACAGTCAGACAAAACTCATAATGCATAGTCTCAAGCACTCATCTGCCTGTGGCCCTGATAACATAAGCAACATCCACCTAAAACACATTGGACCACAAGGTATACACGCACTCACAAACATTGCAAACTACAGCTATTCACACAACACAATACCCGACATCTGGAAGCATGGTAAAATAATCACCATTCCAAAACCGAACAAAGACCCAACAATCCCAACATCGCACCGCCCAATCACACTTCTCTGCACCCCCTCTAAAGTCATTGAACGCCTAATACTTAAACTTGTCACACCATATATTCCCCTTGCTGACTCACAACACGGTTTTAGGCCACTACACTCCACAAACACTCTTCTGACAAACCTCACACAAAGAATTTTAGATGGCATCAATTCAAATAGGCCCCACCACAGAACACTTCTTATAACATTGGACATTAGTAAAGCTTTTGATGCTATCCCCCGCCACAACCTAACAAATAAAATATATAACACAGACATGCACAATAACACCAAAAGATGGCTGGCCAATTATCTGGCAGGCAGGAATGCTCATGTGTCATATAATGGCCAATCATCGCACATCAGAAACATTAAGAACGGAGTACCACAGGGCTCAGTTCTATCCCCCACATTATTTAATCTATACATGCATGACTTACCCACGCCAGACACCTCAGAAATACAAATCTCTTCCTACGCAGACGACATAACAATCACATGCACACATCGTAACACAGACAAAGCTGCAGAAATAATCCAGCCTTACCTTGACACACTCAACACATGGTTCATCACAAACAGACTCAAAATAGCTCCAACCAAATCTACAGCAACACTTCTCACCAACTGGACAAAAGAACACAAATACATACCTCATCTCTACATCAACAACACTCTAATACCAGACACAAACACACCGAAAATTCTTGGTGTAACATACGATACATCCATGTCTTTCAAACAACACCTCACAAACATAAAAAACAAATGCACACCTAGACTTAACGCACTTAAGTCAATCACTGGAACAACATTTGGACAAAACAAAGAAACTAATATAACAATATACAAACAATGCATACGCTCAGTGATGAATTATGCGAGTCCTGCATGGGCTCCTAATCTCAGTGAGACACACCACAACACCCTTCAAATCATACAAAACAAAGCCCTAAAAACAATTACAGGCTGCACAAATACATCACCTACAGACCATTTACACCATGAAACAAAAGTCCTCAAAGTCAAGGACCACCTCGACATGAGAGGCACACAAACACTTGCTGCAGCCACCACAAACACATCACACCCGCTACACTACATAGCAGAACACCCACACACACCAAGAAACATTAAAACTACACCCAAAGACCTTTATTACACACAGATACTCTCTTCTCTTCCTCCACAACCACCAAATACCAGCCTCCGGAAACATATTCATAATCATATCACTCACCGCTCCATTAACACACTGAAAGACAACACACTGCTGCATGCCAGACCCCCTGATATCCACCCTTCTGAATCCTCTCTCCCACGTAAGGACAGAGTCCACTTGGCCAGACTGCGATGCGGTCACCACCCAGCACTTCTAAGCTACCAGAAGAGGCTGGACGACCGTGTTGTGAACAGCTGCCCAGGATGTAACACTTCACCCCATACCATACAACACATAATGGAAGACTGCATTATACACAATCATGCACGCAAACAACACAACATACACTCTATAAAGGATTTGTGGGAAAACCCAGTTTCGGCTGTGGCCTTCCTTGAGGAGACGGGACTGCTCGGACAGACAGTCTAGGGAACGACAACAACAACAACAACTAAAAATAGCCTTCAACTGTACAACAAAGATTATACCATATGAAATGACTTGGGACAGCATTACAACACAATTGCACAAGAAACATATTGAAAACCTAGAGATTAGTAATGAGATACAAGCATACATTCAAATGAACACCATAAAAAAGAATGACAGAGGTTATTTTTAAAGAATCACTGTGAAAAACAGATTTTACTTTTAACTATATATATATATATATATATATATATATATATATATATATATATATATATATATATATATATATATATATATATAATAAACCTGATATGGTCTATTTTGACAATATAAAAATGAAATATTCATTATAGAAATTGGAGTAACATCTCTTGCGAAACTAAAAGAAGTTGAATATAAAAAGTATCAGAAGTATGAATTGCTGAAAAATGAACTAAAATCAATATATATTATGCAAGTAAAAATAATCCTGTATGTTATTACATGGCATGGATTTGTATCAAAGTACAACCACTCCTCGTTTAACGACGACAATTGGGACCAGCGTGCCGTCGTTAAGCGAAAGTTACATATACGTATATGTACTGTATGTACAATGTCCAGCAATACATGTACCTTTATTTTTGTGTATTTCCCTCTTTTATACAGTATATTAAAGCTTTATTTACTGTTTATTTAAGGTGGTTATGTTCCCGAAATTACCGTATATGACCAAATCCGCGTATGCTGACATTCCATATTGAATACCGGGGTATTTTTTTAGTTTTGACCATAGGCGCAATATAGCAATAGAAAATTAATTATTAATTTTGTAAATTAAAATGTATCAACGTAATATGCAATTTTGTGGGTGGAAATGAAAGTAGAAAATACCATGCTACAAGAAAATATGCTAATGAACGAAGTCGGTAGCATAGGATCGGGATGCCATCTTGTCGTCTGCCAACGTCTCTCACGACAACGACAACGAGGACGAGCCGGATGACATTTAATTTGCAGGTAATGATTTATCAAACACAGGTTAGGTTAGTTTAGTTTAGGTTAGGCGAATTTATCATCCTTTCATTTCCTCGACATCGGCATCTATCATAACAAACATGGTGTACCATTCGTCCGACATGACTTCGTTACTTAGGAAATTTGTTTTAGCACCTTTTTTTTATTTCCGTTCACAAAATTGCATATTACGTTGATACATTATAATTTACAAAATTAATAATTAATTTTCTATTGCTATATTGCGCCCATGGTCGAAACTAAAAATTTACCACTACCGGTATATATTGTACCCCAGGTAGTTTTTGCAGCTTGCAGGATGGTAATGTAGACCTAAGCTTCAGAAAACTTTACCTCACAGCTAATATCCACCGTACAAGTTCATTTATAACATCATACAAATTTGCCTCAGCCAACTTAATTATCGTACACGACGTCGTAACTTCAGGAGATTTACATTAAACGAATATTGGTCTGTCATAAAGCCCGTCGTTACTCCGAGTTGTCGTTAACCGAGTAAGTCGTTAAACGAGGAGTGGGTGTATCATATTATGCACACAAAAAAGTTGTTCGACGATGAAAATATAAGGAGTTACATAGCAATGAATGTGGTATAAACAGTGAGTGAATTTATTTCAAGCAGGGTCAACAAACGTCTTTAGTTGAATAAAAGCTTTATATAAATGTATGTATAATATATATATATATATATATATATATATTCGCAATTTATTTTACTACAATAACATATGTATAAGGTAATGTACAAACAAAAACCATCTCTAATTTATCATAAAAACTGACCACACTAACAGAACGAACCTGACAATCCAAAACCTAGAACTCAACTTATAGTGATCAGCAAAGCTACATTGCAACAGCGGCAGCCAAATAACTGAACATGTATCATATGAGTAGAACTGACGACTTTTGAAACACGTTAAGCCTCAACCTGCAGGTGCTGGTTTAGTTAGGTAACGGATAACAATACAAAATAAATAGGCCTACCTTGGCAATAATACGGTACCTGCAATCAGTCGCATTCATTTTAATTATATCTTCTTCTTTTTTTCTCAGTGACAGTACTAGTAACTATACAAACCATTGAATTTAACATGATGTCTCGTACCTCGTGCTTGGATGTATTGTACACCCATTCCCTGGTGATACCTCAGTGAACCCACTGACCCCATGACCTGTTTGTGACCCCACATAATGACCATTCCAACCCAACTTGAGGTCCCAAACCCCTGATTTGGGAACCCCTGCTGTAGATGGTTAGATGGTTAGCAAATCACCTCTTTCTCTTTTTTGTTCCAGTGTTGGTAAATTTAGTTTATCCAATCTTTGTTCATATGTCAAATTACAAATTGTTGGTGTCATCTTTGTCATTGCTCTATGAATTCTTTCTATTTCTTTTTTTTTTAACTAGGTTTTAAGTACATACAACTTAGTATAGCATGGTGTGACAGGTTAGATTAGTTAGCATGATAGTATCTTTTTCAGAATAAGTGTTTGAATAGAATTGATATTGCAGAATTTATATGGGTGTTCATGTTTCTCCTTATGCAGAGTGCAAGATCAGGTATGGCAATAGGAATACATGACTCCCTTGTTTTCTCTGCTTTTGTTATAAAAAAAAATTGTTACAGATTTTTATAAAAAAAAAAGTAGTGTTTGATGCCTCTTAACATATATTTGTGCCATCCTAGTAGGTGTCATTGGTTGCTTACATCATGTTCCTCTTTGTCCAAAGAACAATATCAATGATACAAAAAGACCTGAAAAATGGAAAATATATACTTGTTATAGAAATGAATATGTACAAGCGTGCAGAGAGGAAAAGAGAAAATATGAAAAAAATGTCATAGAAAAATGTAAAGATCAACCAAAACTATTCTACAGATTTGTAAACAACAAACTGAAAAACAAACAAGATTTGGAGAAATTAAGACAAGGAGGAGTTGAATACACAGAGGAAATAGAAATGGCGGAAATTATGAACAGGCATTTTAAATCAGTGTTTACAAGGAAGAATATACAACCGGAAGAGATTGAATGGAAAGAGAAAGTCCCCCCAATGAAAGAAATAGAAGTAACAAAGAATAAAATAATGAAACACTTGAGTAATCTTGATGTTAGAAAATCGCATGGACCAGATGAAATAGCAAACTGGATTTTGAAAGAATGCAGGAATGAACTGGCAGACAAAATACATAGCATAATAAATAGTTCCTTGAAAGAAGGAAAAGTTCCAGAAGATTGGAAAAAAGCAAATATAGTACCTATATATAAAGGAGGAAATAAAGAAGACCCTACCAACTATAGACCAGTCTCTCTAACAAGTACAATAGCAAAAATTTGTGAAAGAATTATCAAAAGTAGATGGGTAAAATATTTAGAAAAAAACAGAGTGCTAAATCCAAGGCAATTTGGATTCAGACAAGGATGATCATGCGTCACCAATTTAATATGTTTCTATTCAAGGCTAATAGATATAATACAAGAAAGAGATGGATGGGCTGATTGTGCATTTCTAGACCTAAAAAAAGCTTTTGACAAAGTACCACATAAGAAGTTGCTTAAGAAATTAGAAACTGAAGGAGGAATACAAGGCAAACTGCTTAAATGGATGGAAGACTTTTTGCAAGGAAGAAAATTGAGAGTAGTGATTAGAGACAAACACTCAAAATGGGATGATGTAATAAGCGGTGTTCCACAAGGAACAGTTCTGGCCCCAATAATGTTTGCTATATATATTAATGATATGGATGAAGAAATTGAAAGTTATATGAGCTTCTTTGCAGATGATGCAAAACTATTAAAAAAAGTGAACACGGAAGAAGATTGTGAGTCACTACAGAGTGATCTAAATAAAGTATGGGAATGGAGTAGGAAGTGGGAGATGGAGTTCAACACTAAAAAGTGTAGTATAATGGAATTTGGAAAAAGCAAAAACAGAATAACAGGATCATGTAAATTGGGAGAAGGAATAAAAAAAGTAGAAAATGAGAAGGACCTGGGAGTCATTGTTATGAATATGTCACCTGAGAAACATATAAATAAGATTTTTGGAGAAACTTATAATTTAATAAGAACAATCAAAGTGGCATTTACATACCTGGATGAAGAAATGGTGAAGAAAATACTAATCACTCTGATAAGACCAAGATAGGAATATGCAGCAACGATGTGGTCACTAAGTACAAAAAAGTGTATAAAAAAACTTGAAAGAATACAAAGAGCAATTACAAAATTGGCACCAACACTCTCAAAACTATCATGTGAAGAGAGACTAGCAAAACTTGAACTACAGACACTAGAGCAAAGAAGAGAGAGAGGAGATTTGATAGCTATTTACAGAATCATGAAAGGCATAGAAATTATTGATAGAGAGAATCTGATAAAATGGGATGGTAGAAATACAAGAGGGCACGGAAAGAAAATCAAGAAAGACAGCTATAGAAGAGATCTGAAAAAGAACAGCTTTCCTCACAGAGTAATAGACATTTGGAACAAGTTAGATGAGAAAGTGGTGTGTGCAAAAACAAGACATGAATTTAAAAATAGTTTAGATAAAATGAGATATGAAGATGGGACACCACGAGCATAGCTCCCCTTCCCGTAAAATACAACTAGGTAAAACTAGGTAAATACATGTGTTACATTGATGCCCATCTCTGGTGTCAATTCTCCATGTCCCTGTCTTGTCTGCTCTGGAATATTTCAATTGCAACAGCAAAGTGGTTTTGTGTGAACAAGACCCTTTCTTGTCACCTACCACACTGAGTGAACTGTGGAGACATCTGCTCAGGTTATCAGGAATAAACCCCAGAACTACATTTACATGTATTTGCATGTGAGGTTTATATGTACACATATAGACATGTATCATCAAATAATAATAGAACATAAATGTATCTCACCACTCAGACCTTTAACTCTCAGAGGTCTACCCAGCTCCTTCAATTGGACTGCTTCTTACAAATAGATGAACTGCTAACACTCCTAGAGACTGAAATTGTGTTTCTTATACTTCATATGTCAATCCAGCTGCCTTGCTGACTACAAAGGATTAGTAGCCTTCCTTTCAGGACTCAGCTGTCAACCTCGACCATCAGGACTGAACTGGTCACTTCGACCCTCGAGACTGAACTGGTCACCTTGACCATCAGGATAGAACTGAACTGGTCACTGATTCCTATGTACTAACCTCCTCAGTCGTAACAATGGTTTCCTTTAACAAATTACACATTTATTTCCTTTACACAAGAAATAAAAAATCAATGGAAAGTGGAACAAGAAAACAAAAAAAATAACTTTTAAAGAAATAGTACAGCAACAAGTGGAAGAAAATGCCAAAGAAACAGTAATTAAAGTAATTAAGGAAAAAGATAATTAGGTCAGAGACACCGTGAATAAAAAAAAAAGGGCATAGTGGTTTATGGTATTAAAGAAAAACATAATGTAGCTAGATACCAAAGAGAAAAAGAAGAGAAAGAAATTGCAGAAGAATTTCTGAAAGAGATACAAGAGAAGGGACAAGCAATGGAAAAAGAAATAAAGTGCATAGAATGGGACAATACTCTAAAGAAAAAAAAAAAAAAAAAAAAAAAAAAAAATAGACCACTAAAAATCAAACTAAGGTCTCAAATGATAGCGGAAGAAGTACTCTAAAAACAACAAAGATGGCAAAAAGTAAAAATTACAAAAATGTATGGATAAAAAAAATGAGTGATGAAGAAAAAGAGAGAGAAAAGACACTAAGAAATGAAGCAAATGAAAAGAAAAAATTAGAAGACCAAAAAGAATGATTTTTTTTTTTTTTTTTTTTTTTTGAGAGAGAGAGAGAGAGAGGCTGAGAAAATTGTATATATATAAAAAGGAAACATAAAGAAGGAAGAGGAGAGAAAAAAAAAATAACATACACCAATATAGATGGCATGATTTCAGAACTAAACTATCTGGCAGAAGAGAAACCAGACATAATGGGAATTGTGGAGACAAAATTAAAAGGTTTAATACCACCTAATACTGTGGGACAAGGTTTATACAACCACTGGATGAAAAATAGAAAGGAGAAACAGGGTGGAGGAGTCATGTTTTTGACTACGAAAGGCTTAAATGTGACAATGATAACATATATATACCAAATGATTTTCCCCCTCACACGGGAGCTAGCCAAAAAAACAAAGGCATAGAAACCACTCCTACCCATTCCATCCCCTACATACTCCACTTCCCTCTACCCTCTTCCCTCCCTCTTATGTTCAATGTTTCTGGCCACCCATACAATGCCGTCAGCACAATCACTCCTTCATACAATCTCCTCTTAACATCCATTCCCAAATGTCTATTTCTCATTACACTTTTTAATCCCCTAAAGCATTTACTTGCTTCTCTCAATCTACATTCTACCTCCACCCCCACTCCTTTTCCTGCCACATTTTAACCCAAGTACCTAAAACTATCTACTTCCTCCAGTCTTTCTCCCTTAATACTCACTTCCAGTCTGCTTCCACTCTCTCCCCTTGTACATCTCATCACCTTACTTTTACCCACATTTTTCTTCAACATCCCTCTTTCACACGCCTTCCCAAACTCTGTCACAAAGATAACAGAAGGAATAGATAATGTGGAATTGATTATGATAAAAGTTGGGAACAGTGACATGAAAAGTAGAAAATCTGTAGTAATATGTGCCCCCCAAAACATATTCTTGGACAGTGATCATTCGCAAATGTTGGAAGACACAAAGCATGCATTAATTGAATTACTGAAAGAAGGAGGAAACATAGTAATTATGGGTGACTTTAACTCTAAAGAAATATGTTGGGAAGAGATGACAGTGAAAGGTGGGGAAGACCTTTGGGGAAATATACTACTGGATATGACCATTGAATACACAATGACTCAATAGGTAAAGGAAAATACCAAATATAGAAACAATGAAAAACTGCCAAGACTAGCCTTAACCTCTTCCATACGGTGCCGCCTACGTAGGCGGCATGAGGAGCAAGTGGATACGCGAGGCTGCCATATCGACGTCTTGATTATATTTATTGTAGTTGTCTCTGCGTAACTGACATACTCTCTAAACTGGCTTCATGGTTATCAAAATTCACGGGTGAAAGAGAGAACAATCGATATAAGCGGTGACTATTTTTTATGGTGTGAGTATTATGACGCAACATCATACGTCTGGCAGCTAATGCTGCCCGCGAGATTTTGGTCCGGAGTGAAGTGGTTAATATTTATGTGGATAAAATAGAATACAAGACACCAATTGGTAAGAGTGACGACATACTAATAGAGTTTGAACTAAAAGAGTAAATTGATTTGGAAAGAAATAAGAAACACAGAAAAGGAAGACTAATGTACAACAAAATGGATTTTGAGAAACTAAGAAAATTCTTTCAAAATGTAAATTGGGAAAACTTTTAGATGAAGAAATAAAGATGAAAAAGAGATGGAATATATTAAAAGAGATTTATAAAGAAGGAATAGATAGAAGGTACTAAAACAGAAGCAGAGAAGGGTGTACATTAAGTGCTGGTACAAAAAAAAAATGTAGTGAGGCTAAAGATAGAAGAGACAAAGCTTGGAAAAGATGGAAAAAAAACCCAGGGAAGTGGCAAATATATATCAAACTAAGAAATTAATTAAAAATATGCAGGGAAGAAAAAAGAAACTATGAAAAAGACATAATAGACAAATACAAGGACCAACCTAAACTTTTCTGTAGGTATGTGAATGGTGAATTAAAAAAGAAACAAGAAATAGTGAAATTGCATGAAGGGAATGATGAATATATAGAATATATAGAAATGGCTGAAATTATGAACAAACCTTCTAAATCTGTATTAACAATTGGAAGTACACAAAATTGGGATGAAGGACAGAAAAAGTCCCCCCCCCCCCAACGAAAGAAGTTATTCTGACACAGAAGGAAATAAGGAACCAAATAATAAACCTTGATAACAGAAAATCACACGGTCCGGATGGAATTGCCAATTGGATACTAAAAGAATGTATGGATGAACTAATGGACAAAATACATAAGATAATTGATTACTCACTCAAAGAAGGAAAGGTACCACAAGATTGGAAAAATGCAAATGTTTTACCAATATATTAAGAAGACCCAACAAACTATAGACCGGTCTCCCGTACAAGCACAATAGCTAAAATATATGAAAAAAATTTATCAAAAGTAGATGGATTAAACATGTGGAAGAAATAATATACTTAATTCAAAACAATTTGGCTTTAGACACAGAAGATCATCTACCACTAACTTGATTTGCTTTTACTTGAGGCTAATAGAAATAATGCAAGGAAGGGATGGATGGGCTGATTGTGCTTTCTTAGAGCTACAAAAGGCATTTGATAAAGTACCACACAAAAAGCTGCAAAAAAAAAAAAAAAAAAATTAAATAATAGGAAGTGTACAAGGAAATTTATTGAAATGAATGGAAGATTTCTTGAACAGTAGAAAAATGAGGGTAGTACTTAGAGACAAAAACTTAAACTGGGAAGAAATGATAAGGTTTTGTATTAGCTCCAATAATGTTTACTTTATATATAAATGACATGGATGAAGGTATAGAATGTTATATGAACCTCTTTGCAGATGACGCAAAACTACTAAAGAAAGTAAATACAGAAAAAGATAGTGAATCACTACAGATAGACCTGAATAAAGTCTGGGAATGGAGCCAAAAGTTGGAAGTGAACTTCAACATCAGAAAATGTAGTATAAATTGGTACAAAGGAAGTAAAAAGAGCTAGCTCAGAAATGGACCTAGGAGTAATTATTTGCAAAGATATGTCACCAGAGATGCATATTAATATAATAGTCAGAGAAAGCTTCAATTTACTAAGATCAATAAAAGTGGCCTTTGACTACTTGGATGAGGTAATGGTAAAGAAAATATTAGTCACACTGATAAGACCAAGATTGGAGTATGCTGCAACACTATGGACACCCAGCACAAAAAAATAATATAAAGAAATGAGCAAGAATCCAAAGAGCAGCGACAAAGATGGCTTCAACACTTTCTGGATTGATATACAAACAAATATTGTCCAAACTGGAACTACCAATCCTGGAACAAAGAAGAGAAAGAGAAGATCTACTGGATATTTACAGAATTATGAAAGGGACAGAGAAGATTTATTAAAGTGAAATAAAAGAAAAAAAAGAGGACATGAAAAGAAATAAAGAAAAGGATAGTTATAAAAGAGATCTAAAAAAAAAAAAAAAAAAAAGTCTCCCACAGAGTGGTAGATGTCTGGAACAAATTGAATGAGGTAACAGTGTGTGCAAAAACTATAGGAGAACTTAAGAGCAAACTTGATGCTGAAAGAGACAAAGATGGGTCACTACGAGCACTCCCTTCCCATATAATACAACTAGGTAAATAGAAAAATAAAAAAAACCTATATGGAAAAAATATTTCTTCACATCTTTTAGACATGTGGTCTTTCTTAATATTTTCCCTTGACCTCTTAAAACCCTTCTTTCTTTAATTAAGATATCTGTTCTTTCCATGCAATCTACCCCCTTTAGTGACTTCAATACTGTAATCTTATCACCACTTTCTCTTCAATCTTTCAAAGTTGGCGGACTGCTTTAAAGTCTTTCCTCATATGGTTTATCTTTCAGGCTGGGGATCAGTTTGGTTGCTGCCCTTTGTTTCTTTCAATCTTATATATATCCTTCACTCTGTTGGGATTATAATAGGGATGCATATTCCAGTCTTGGATAGATCAGGGTTTTGATGATTTTTTCATCATCTCTTCGCCTGTATGATATCATCAATGCTGTGTAAACAATATATGTTTGATCAGTATTACTCTTAGTAAGGTGGTATTCTGTAAATTGCAGTCATTATCTTGTAATTCTTATGCTAACTTAGCCTAACCAGAAATCTAAAAAAAATTCATAGTAACAGAGATATTGTTGTCTTAGTGTCAAAAGCAAAAAATATATCACCTTGTTAGTGCCAGTATACAGTATGATTGATTAAACATATTTTGTTTTCAAAGTGATAATAATTCTCTCACTAGTTTACTGTTTTTATTTCAGTATTTGGTTTTTTGATATAGCAACTAATTAATTTCAAAGAAACTTGACTAAACAAAATTAGTTATGGACATTTTTTTGTATTGATGATTATCTTAGGTATCTAACCTGAGAAGGAAGTTAAAGATAAATGTGGGTGAAAAGGTAATGAGATAAGAGAGGAAGAGTAAGAGTTGTCATGTTCCATGATGCATCACTGACATAAAGAGACATGGATATGGTGCCATAAGCCACATCCTAGCAAGAGCCATAATTGCTCACCATCCTTAATGTAAATGACTATTGATGTTAAATTCAACCAATTAGTAGGTTATCTTAAGTCGGGAAATAAGATTTGAACATGAATTTGGCTGTACCTTATGTAAGTACCCTAGTTGCAGGAGACCCATGGACCAGTGGGAGAGTAGCACACAAATGGGACATTCTGCCAGGGAGGTCATAGGTCACCCAAACAACAACAGAGCAGAAAACTAGCATTGCCATAAATGAATTTTTTTTTCTCTATAAACTTAGTCAGCCAGTGTTTATAAGTTTGTAAACCTTCTTCACACAAAAATAAAGTGGATAGATTGTGTGAAGCCAAGTGGGTAGGAATAGAGTAGACTTGTAAATATAACAAATTGGCACTTGCTGCTGACACTGTGTCTTGCAGTTCTGTATGAAAAGGAAGGGACGTGGGCTGTGTCTGACTCCCTCACACTTTGTTCATACCCAACTTCAGTATAAATTGAAATCTCATATTTTTATATCATGTAAATTAAGTAGTTTTGTGCCTCACCCTTTCTTTTGTCCTTGTGAAGTGAGAAAATCCCTTTAAAAGGCTTACCAGCTACTGGATTGAAGGAACTGTTTAAATCACAGCTGAGATTTGATACATCAACTCAGATACAGAGGCTAGTCCATGACATATAAATGGGGGCCTGTCTGGGATAAATATACTTCTTCACTGGATAAAGAAATTGATGTGTGCAAAATACTCAAGAGAAAATAGGAAAATAGAGAAGTTAGGTCTCCAAGTGAATTCAAACTGTGATCGATCATAGAAACAGAAGTGTATCCACCATATTTGTTGTTTACAATAGGATAGGTATTCAAATCAGAAAGGAAAATGTCACATTTAAGAAATTCAAGTAGTATCGACAATAATCACAACTTTGAAGGATTCCCATGGGTAGGAGAAAGATTTTTTTATGTAGGAGACAGGAGTGAGAGCAGAATAGATAATGAGTACGGAAACAAGGGACAGAATGAAATCAACCTAAGGCATAGTTTTGTAGCTTCAAGGAAACCTGACAGGTAAGGGACAGATACCATAGTAGGGAGGATGACAGGAGTGAGAATAGGATAAGAGGGAGATATTACATGGAGGAAAATAGAATTGAAAGTGGGATGAGACATAATGGAATCAATCTAAGACAGGAAGCAGAGTTTCATGGCTTTGAGGGATCCCCACACATAAGGGATAGATATTATGGTATAGAGTATAACAGGAGTGAATATAGGATAGGGAAAGGATTACCAATATTAAGAAGGATGAAGTTAGAATTGAAAATGAAAGACTTTCTTGGGAAAGAAGATATTAGAATGGAATTAGAATAAATGAGGAACCTAGAGTTGAATCACAATATGAGGTCTATCCTAGATGGGGGACAGAGTTTCAAGGGGACACAAATAAGAATGGAGCAGGACAGCCTGTGTAACGGTCAACTTGGGTGAGTAGTGAGAGAAATGTAGAGGATAGCGTCATAAAAGTTAGTCAACTTATTCCCAGATTTACTGAAAGGGATCCAGAATTGTTCTTTTCTACATTTGATGGTATAGTGAAACAACAGGGATGGAGAAAGGACCTCTGGTCAGCAATGATAAAATCTAGCCTAACCCCAAAAGCCTTAAATGTGTACACGGTATTTGATAGAGATGGTATATGTGACTATGATCAGATTAAGAGTGAAATATAAAAAGCATATGAAATTTCCAGTGTATTTCTGAAAGAAATTCAGAGAAATTAGGGAGGATATTGGTCATGGATATATGGATCTAGCTAGGAATGTGAGAAGTGACCTAGAGAAATGGATGTATGTGGAAAATGCAGTAACTACCAAGAAGCTCCTGGAGGTGATAGCAATTGAACAATTCCCTAACTTACTGAACAATGAGGCTAGGCTATATGTAACCATACAGAAGTGGGAGACATTATTACAAGTGGTGAGTTTTACAGAAAATTTTGTGCTAAGAACAAGTGAAAATAGGAAGAAAAGCATGATACAAACTCAGAGGTGTGAGAACAAAGGGTATGCAATTCTGAGTCAGAGATATGTGAGGCCACAAGTAGGGGATAGTTAGAGGAAACTGGTCCAGTGTTTATCTGTGGAAGATATGGACATAGAACTCAGGATTGTTATGCTAGGCAAAGCAAACAAAGGTATAGGCAGGAAATGAGAAACAAGCAAACCAGGCAGGAGATAATGTGTGTAGAAGGAAATAGGAGGGATGTATTTACCAAGTATTTACCTAGTTGTATTTTACGGGATGGGAGCTATGCTCGTTGTGACCCATTTTCATATCTCTCCACGTCCAGTTTTTTCTTGATATCATGTTTAGTTCTGGCATTCACTGTTTCACTGTTCAATTTGTTCCAGACATCGATCACTCTGTGAATCAGAGTAGATGTTACACTTGTGGGAAAAACGATCATGAGATGGAAAATTGCCCCAAGGGAAATGGAAACAAAGGGGACACACAAGACTGGAGACAAGGAAAGGACTATAACAAAACAAAGGAGAAGGAAGTAGCAAGCAAGAAGGATGATAGCAATTACTGTGTAGGTGAGAATAGGTTAGACAAGATGAAAAATACAGGAGTGAGCCAAGAGTGGTTATCTTATGTAAAAGATGCTAAGATAGAAATAGATGGAAGTGAAAGGAAATATGCAGTCAAAGCTTTATGTGACACAGGGCCATCCCCCATCATTGTGAGGCCAAATGTGATACTAGGATTAGAAAATATGCACATAGTTAAGCAGTGCATTATGTGTCAAGTGACTGAGAAGCCAAATGACACTCCTAGGAAGATACCCATGTGCCAAGTTCCTGTTATTGAGGAACCTTTCAGTAGAGTAGTGATTGATTGTGTAGGACCTCTCCCAAAAATTAAGTCTGGGAGGTAATTTATCCTCACTGTAATGTGCCAATCCACATGGTATGCTGAAGCGATATCCCTTTCAAACATAAAGGCCAGGACAATCACCAAGGCCTTAATGTATTATTTTAGTAAGATGGGTATGCCTCAGGAAGTACAAAGTGACAGAGGCACTAACTTTTTAAGTGAGATATTCAAAGGGGCCCTTGAAAGCTTCAATATAAAGTATGTGATCATGTCAGCATATCACCCCCAAAGTCAAGGGAGTCTTGAGAGGTTCCATGGAACTTTAAAACACATGATCAGAGCATTTGTGTTAGAGTTTGAGAAGGATTGGGATAAAGGCATAGACTTGCTGTTATATGCCACTAGAATAACTGGGGTATTGGCTGCATGTTATTGTGGCAAAGAAGCATGCAGTTGATACCTTAGGGTCTATATGGGGCACCCCTATGGACCAGAGCCACACATCATTTTGTCTGTGATAGAGGAAAACTCTGTTCGTAGAGAAATGATGACACTTTTATACTACGACTGTCCCTCCGTTATGCTGTCCCCCAACCCTTTGTTACTGTCCTGTACAATTTCTCTGAATATTCATTTCCTTTTTCACCTATCTACCCTGTGGTGAGGGCAAAAAAGTACTGCCACCAAGTATTTCCACTTGGATCCTAAGAGGCGAGAAAAAAGGGACGGGGATTGGGACTAGGCATCCTTCTCCCTGTAGCCCCACAGGGGACATTCCTAAAAAAAATGAAAGGCATAAGAGGGTCTAGGAGTTTTCCAATCAGCACCCTAAGGTTTGGGTCTTTTAATGTGCATGGATGTGGTACAGATGAGAGTAAAAGGGAAGAGATAGGTAGTATGTTTGTGAGAAGAAAGGTAGATGTGTTGGCTTTGAGTGAAACTAAATTGAGAGGGAAGAGCAAGTGTAAGTTTGGGAGTGTAAGTGGGAGGCTATCAGGAGAGAAGAGAGGGCGAGGGAGAGAAGGTGTGGCTATACTAGTAAGTGAAGAAATAGGTAAATGTGTAGTGGAGTGGAAGGAGGTTTCCTCAAGGTTAATGGGGATGAAGGTGAATCTGGGAAAGGAGATGTGGGTTTTTGTAAGGGCATATGGGCCTGGTAGTGAGAAGAGTGTAGAAGAAAGGGAGGCTTTTTGGATAGATTTAAATGAGTGCATAGAGGGATTAGGGAGAAATGTCAATGTAGTAGTACTGGGAGAGCTTAATGCTAGGGTAGGAAATTAACCAATTGACAGAGTGGCTGGGAAATGTGGAGTTACAGGAAAGAATCGCAGTGGAGAGTTGATGGTGGAAATGTGTCTAGAAAGAGAGTTGATGATAGCAAATACAGTGTTTCGGAAGAAAGTCAAGCATAAGTACACATGGGAGAGAGTGGTGGATGGAAGGGTGGTAGATAGAGCGTTAATGGACTATATAGAAGTATAATAGGAAGAGTTAAGGATGTACATGTGCTAAGGGGAGAGGGTGGGGGAGTATCAGATAATTTTTTGGTGGAAGGTAAGTTGAGAGTGGAGGATAGATGGAGAAAGAGGAAAAGGACAAAAGGTAGGGAGGTGCTTAGAGTGAACTCTTTGAATGAAAAGGAGAAGGAGTACAAGAAGAAGCTGAGAGAGGAGTGGGAGGGAGTAAAAGATAGAGTAGAGCTAGAAGTGGAGGAGGAATGGGGATGGTTCAAGGAGGGAGTCACAAAGTGTGCAAAGATGGTGTGTGGAACAAGAAGGACAGGAGGAAATAGAAGGAAGGGTAGTGAATGGTGGGATGAGGAAACGAAGTAGGTTGTAGAAGAGAAGAAGTGAGCTTTCACAGATTGGTTACAAAATAGGACGAGGGAGTCATATGAGAGATACAAAGTAAAGAGAAGAGAAGTAAAGCACAAGGTAAAGGAGGCAAAGAGGAGAGCAGATGTGAAATGGGGTAAGAGTATGACAGAAAATTTTGAAAGTAATAAAAAGATGTTTTGGAAAGAAATTAAGAGAGGAAGAGGAGGCGAATCAAATAGAGAAGAAAAGGTAAAAGATGCATATGGAAGAGAAGGCAGTAAGGGGAAGATGGGCAGAATATTTTAGGGAGTTGCTAAATGTGAAGGAGGATAGGAAGGGAAAGATAGCTGCAGTGGGAAGTGCTAAGAAAATGACCATGATGAGTGAGAAAAATGGAGGAGAAATAAGGAAGGATGAAGTGAAGGCAGTTGTTAAGATGATGAAAGCAGGTAAGGCACCTAGTCTGGATGGATGCCATGCAGAATGTCTAAAAAAGGAGGTACAGTGATGGTGGACTGGCTGGTGAGGTTATTTAATGTTTGCTGGAGAGGGTAGAGTGTTGAGGACTGGAGGAGTGCCTGTATAGCTCCACTTTTCAAGGGAAAAGGAGACAAGTGTGAGTGTAGTAGTTTCAGAGGGATTAGCTTGTTAAGTGTAGTTGGAAAGGCTTATGGGAGGATCTTGATTGAGAGGATTAGGAGAGGAACAGAGGGAGTAATTGGTGAGGAACAGTGTGGATTTAGGACGGGTAGAGGTTGTGTAGATCAGATTTTTATGGTAAGACAGATATGTGAGAAAGCTATAAGAAAGGGGAAGGATGTTTTCTGGGCTTTTATGGATCTGGAAAAGGCTTACGACAGGGTAGACAGGAGGCACTGTGGGAGGTTTTGTGGATATACGGGATAGGAGGAAAGCTTCTAGGAGCTGTCAAGAGTTTTTACGAGAGTAGAAGAGCTTGTGTCAGGATTAGAAATGGAGAGAGTGAGTGGTTTGAGGTAAAGGTGGGACTTTGTCAGGGATGCGTTATGTCACCCTGGCTGTTCAACTTGTACATGAATGGGGTGGTGTGAGAGGCAAATGCAAGGGTGGTGGGTCAGGGATTGGAGATGGTTAAAGAAAATGGAGAAAAGTGGGAGGTAAGCCAGCTGTTGTTTGCGGACGACACTGCGCTTGTGGCAAGATCGGAGGAGGGATTGAGGAAGTTGGTGACAGAGTTTGGGAGAGTGTGTGATAGAAGGAAGCTGAAGATAAATGTGGGTAAAAGTAAGGTGATGAGATGTACAAGGGGTGAAAGTAGCAGCATATTGGAAGTGAGCATTAAGGGAGAGCGACTGGAGGAAGTGGATAGTTTTAGATACTTGGGTGCAAATGTATCAGGAAAAGGTGGAGTGGAGGTGGAGGTAGAATGTAAATTAGAGAAGTGAGTAAATGCCTTGGTGAATTAAAAAGTGTAATGAGAAATAGACATCTGGGAATGGATGCTAAGAGGAGGTTATATGAAGGAGTGATTGTGCCAACAGCAAAGTATGGGGCAGAAACATGGAACATGAGAGAGGAAGAGTGAAGGAGTTTGAATGTGTTTGAGATGAAATGTCTGAGAAGTATGATAGGGATTACTAGGCTAGATAGAGTGAGGAATGAGGAGGTGAGGAGGAGAACAGGGGTGGAAAGGGAACTGGGAGATAGGGTTGATGAAAGAGTATTAGGATGGTTTGGACACATGGAAAGAATGAGTGAAGAATGATTAGTAAAAGAAGTGTGGAAGGCGGAGGTGGAAGGAGTGAATATGAGGGGGCATCCTAGGATGAGATGGATGGATGGGGTGAAGGGGGCTTTGGGGAAGAGGGGAATGTCTGTTGAGGAAGGACGGGAGAAGACAGAAGACGGGTGAATGGAGAATGGTTGTATATGGATGATGTTGTGATGCATGAGGTGGAATGGATGGGGGGATGGGAGGTGAGGTAGTATGTGTGAGCAAAATTTGATGCAGCCCAAAGGGATTTCTCCCCGTCTTCTCCTTTTATGCATGGGGGGATGGAGAGGGGGGGTCGGCAATTTAATGAAGCGGCCTTGCTGTGGATGTGCTTCTGAGAAAATATAAGGCACCAGAAAAGGTAGAAAGTGACACTGTTACCCAAATAATCAAATAATCATACCCTGAGTTCTACAAAAGATTGTGAGGCTAGCTTATGAGACTTCGTGTGCCTGCCTTGGAATCACCAAAACTAGACAATTAATCTTAACACATTTCTTCTGGCCTTAGTTGTCAATCAAATGATGTCAAAATAGTGACTGGGTGATGCATTTTGTGTCAAGTGACTGGGAAGCCAAATGACATGCCCAGGAAAGTACCCTGAGTTCTACAAAAGATTGTGAGGCTAGCTTATGAGACTTCATGTGCCTGCCTTGGAATCACCAAAACTAGACAATTAATCTTAACACATTTCTTCTGGCTTTAGTTGTCAAATGATGTCAAGATGGTGATTGGATGATGCATTTTGTGTCAAGTGACTGGGAAGCCAAATGACATGCCCAGGAAAGTACCCATGTGCCAAGTTCCTGTCAAATCTGGGAAGTTCTTTATATTATCCCTAATGTGTCAGGCCACACGGTATGCTGAAGCGATACCTCTTCCAAACATAAAGGCCTGATCAATCACTAAAGCCTTAATGTCTTATTTTAGTAAGATTGGTATGCCTTGGGAGGTACAAAGTGATAGAGGCACTAAATTTTTAAGTGGGATATTCAAAGGAGCCCTGAAAGGCTTCAATATATAGCATGTAATCACATCAGCATATTACCCCCAAAGTCAAGGGAGTCTCAAGAGGTTCCACAGAACCTTGAAATGCATGGTCAAGGCCTTCTGGTATAAAAGGAAAAAGACAAGGGTGTCTCCAAGACTCCCGTCCACACCTCTGTACTTAACCCCTCAATTCTTGTACATTCAAAGATAATATATTTTTTCTTATATTATATAAATTAAATTAGCTGCACTCCACCTTTCCTCATCCTAGTGAAATGAAATTGATCCTATAAAAAGGGCAATTAGATGTACTAGAGACTGGATTGTAGGACCTGTACTGATCGTGATCAAAATTTGATGCATCAACTCAAATATAGTCTAGTTTGTGACACAGGCTAATAGTGGGTGGTAAGATTTTTAACCTCTTCGCTCCGGGGCACATGGCACATCTGGCAGCATTAGCTGCCCGACGTGCAATGTTGCGTCATAATAATCGCATTATAAAAAATAAAGTCAGTGCTCAATCATTCGTTCTCTTTCACCCATGTATTTTGATAACCATAGAAAATTGATGAAGCCAGTTTAGAGAATGGAAATTACGTAGGTACAACTACAATAAATATAATCAAGATGCCGACGTCGGCATCATCAAGTACCCACTTGCTCCTCATGCCGCCTACGTAGGCATCACCGTATGGAAGTGGTTAAGGAGGCCTCAACTTGGGCAGAAGTAATAAATGAAAGTTTCTAATCTGTCACCATAAGAAAGAGCATTTTTTAAGAGCAAGGTGGGGTGAGCAATAATATGGGTTTATAAGATATAAACAAAAAAATGAGGGAAGTGCTCAATATTTTAGGATAACTGTGTCACAAACTAGACTATATTTGAGTTGATGCATCAAATTTTGATCACGATCAGTACAGGTCCTACAATCCAGTCTCTAGTACATCTAATTGCCCTTTTTATAGGATCAATTTCATTTCACTAGGATGAGGAAAGGTGGAGTGCAGCTAATTTAATTTATATAATATAAGAAAAAATATATTATCTTTGAATGTACAAGAATTGAGGGGTTAAGTACAGAGGTGTGGACGGGAGTCTTGGAGACACCCTTGTCTTTTTCCTTTTATACCAGAAGGCCTTGACCATGCATTTTAAAGTTCTGTGGAACCTCTTGAGATTCCCTCGACTTTTGGGTGATATGCTGATGCGATTTCATGTTTTATATTTAAGCCTTCCAGGACTCCTTTGAATATCCCACTTAAAAAGTTAGTGCCTCTATCACTTTGTACCTCCCAAGGCATACCAATCTTACTAAAATAAGACATTAAGGCTTTAGTGATTGATCAGGCCTTTATGTTTGGAAGAGGTATCGCTTCAGCATACCGTGTGGCCTGACACATTAGGGATAATATAAAGAACTTCCCAGATTTGACAGGAACTTGGCACATGGGTACTTTCCTGGGCATGTCATTTGGCTTCCCAGTCACTTGACACAAAATGCATCATCCAATCACCATCTTGACATCATTTGACAACTAAAGCCAGAAGAAATGTGTTAAGATTAATTGTCTAGTTTTGGTGATTCCAAGGCAGGCACATGAAGTCTCATAAGCTAGCCTCACAATCTTTTGTAGAACTCAGGGTACTTTCCTGGGCATGTCATTTGGCTTCCCAGTCACTTGACACAAAATGCATCACCCAGTCACTATTTTGACATCATTTGATTGACAACTAAGGCCAGAAGAAATGTGTTAAGATTAATTGTCTAGTTTTGGTGATTCCAAGGCAGGCACACGAAGTCTCATAAGCTAGCCTCACAATCTTTTGTAGAACTCAGGGTATGATTATTTGATTATTTGGGTAACAGTGTCACTTTCTACCTTTTCTGGTGCCTTATATTTTCTCAGAAGCACATCCACAGCAAGGCCGCTTCATTAAATTGCCGACCCCCCCTCTCCATCCCCCCATGCATAAAAGGAGAAGACGGGGAGAAATCCCTTTGGGCTGCATCAAATTTTGCTCACACATACTACCTCACCTCCCATCCCCCCATCCATTCCACCTCATGCATCACAACATCATCCATATACAACCATTCTCCATTCACCCGTCTTCTGTCTTCTCCCGTCCTTCCTCAACAGACATTCCCCTCTTCCCCAAAGCCCCCTTCACCCCATCCATCCATCTCATCCTAGGATGCCCCCTCATATTCACTCCTTCCACCTCCGCCTTCCACACTTCTTTTACTAATCATTCTTCACTCATTCTTTCCATGTGTCCAAACCATCCTAATACTCTTTCATCAACCCTATCTCCCAGTTCCCTTTCCACCCCTGTTCTCCTCCTCACCTCCTCATTCCTCACTCTATCTAGCCTAGTAATCCCTATCATACTTCTCAGACATTTCATCTCAAACACATTCAAACTCCTTCACTCTTCCTCTCTCATGTTCCATGTTTCTGCCCCATACTTTGCTGTTGGCACAATCACTCCTTCATATAACCTCCTCTTAGCATCCATTCCCAGATGTCTATTTCTCATTACACTTTTTAATTCACCAAGGCATTTACTCACTTCTCTAATTTACATTCTACCTCCACCTCCACTCCACCTTTTCCTGATACATTTGCACCCAAGTATCTAAAACTATCCACTTCCTCCAGTCGCTCTCCCTTAATGCTCACTTCCAATATGCTGCTACTTTCACCCCTTGTACATCTCATCACCTTACTTTTACCCACATTTATCTTCAGCTTCCTTCTATCACACACTCTCCCAAACTCTGTCACCAACTTCCTCAATCCCTCCTCCGATCCTGCCACAAGCGCAGTGTCGTCCGCAAACAACAGCTGGCTTACCTCCCACTTTTCTCCATTTTCTTTAACCATCTCCAATCCCTGACCCACCACCCTTGCATTTGCCTCTCACACCACCCCATTCATGTACAAGTTGAACAGCCAGGGTGACATAACGCATCCCTGACAAAGTCCCACCTTTACCTCAAACCACTCACTCTCTCCATTTCTAATCCTGACACAAGCTCTTCTACTCTCGTAAAAACTCTTGACAGCTCCTAGAAGCTTTCCTCCTATCCCGTATATCCACAAAACCTCCCACAGTGCCTCCTGTCTACCCTGTCGTAAGCCTTTTCCAGATCCATAAAAGCCCAGAAAACATCCTTCCCCTTTCTTATAGCTTTCTCACATATCTGTCTTACCATAAAAATCTGATCTACACAACCTCTACCCGTCCTAAATCCACACTGTTCCTCACCAATTACTCCCTCTGTTCCTCTCCTAATCCTCTCAATCAAGATCCTCCCATAAGCCTTTCCAACTACACTTAACAAGCTAATCCCTCTGAAACTACTACACTCACACTTGTCTCCTTTTCCCTTGAAAAGTGGAGCTATACAGGCACTCCTCCAGTCCTCCAACACTCTACCCTCTCCAGCAAACATTAAATAACCTCACCAGCCAGTCCACCATCACTGTACCTCCTTTTTTAGACATTCTGCATGGCATCCATCCAGACTAGGTGCCTTACCTGCTTTCATCATCTTAACAACTGCCTTCACTTCATCCTTCCTTATTTCTCCTCCATTTTTCTCACTCATCATGGTCATTTTCTTAGCACTTCCCACTGCAGCTATCTTTCCCTTCCTATCCTCCTTCACATTTAGCAACTCCCTAAAATATTCTGCCCATCTTCCCCTTACTGCCTTCTCTTCCATATGCATCTTTTACCTTTTCTTCTCTATTTGATTCGCCTCCTCTTCCTCTCTTAATTTCTTTCCAAAACATCTTTTTATTACTTTCAAAATTTTCTGTCATACTCTTACCCCATTTCACATCTGCTCTCCTCTTTGCCTCCTTTACCTTGTGCTTTACTTCTCTTCTCTTTACTTTGTATCTCTCATATGACTCCCTCGTCCTATTTTGTAACCAATCTGTGAAAGCTCACTTCTTCTCTTCTACAACCTACTTCGTTTCCTCATCCCACCATTCACTACCCTTCCTTCTATTTCCTCCTGTCCTTCTTGTTCCACACACCATCTTTGCACACTTTGTGACTCCCTCCTTGAACCATCCCCATTCCTCCTCCACTTCTAGCTCTACTCTATCTTTTACTCCCTCCCACTCCTCTCTCAGCTTCTTCTTGTACTCCTTCTCCTTTTCATTCAAAGAGTTCACTCTAAGCACCTCCCTACCTTTTGTCCTTTTCCTCTTTCTCCATCTATCCTCCACTCTCAACTTACCTTCCACCAAAAAATTATCTGATACTCCCCCACCCTCTCCCCTTAGCACATGTACATCCTTAACTCTTCCTATTATACTTCTATATAGTCCATTAACGCTCTATCTACCACCCTTCCATTCACCATTCTTTCCCATGTGTACTTAAACTTGACTTTTTTCCGAAACACTTTGTTTGCTAACATCAACTCTCTTTCGAAACACATCTCCACCATCAACTCTCCACTATGATTTTTTCCTGGAACTCCACTCTTCCCAGCCACTCTGTCAATTGGTTCATTTCCTACCCTAGCATTAAGCTCTCCCAGTACTACTACATTGACATTTCTCCCTAATCCCTCTATGCACTCATTTAAATCTATCCAAAAAGCCTCCCTTTCTTCTACACTCTTCTCACTACCAGGCCCATATGCCCTTACAAAAACCCACATCTCCTTTCCCAGATTCACCTTCATCCCCATTAACCTTGAGGAAACCTCCTTCTACTCCACTACACATTTACCTATTTCTTCACTTACTAGTATAGCCACACCTTCTCTCCCTCGCCCTCTCTTCTCTCCTGATAGCCTCCCACTTACACTCCCAAACTTACACTTGCTCTTCCCTCTCAATTTAGTTTCACTCAAAGCCAACACATCTACCTTTCTTCTCACAAACATACTACCTATCTCTTCCCTTTTACTCTCATCTGTACCACATCCATGCACATTAAAAGACCCAAACCTTAGGGTGCTGATTGGAAAACTCCTAGACCCTCTTATGCCTTTCATTTTTTTTAGGAATGTCCCCTGTGGGGCTACAGGGAGAAGGATGCCTAGTCCCAATCCCCGTCCCTTTTTTCTCGCCTCTTAGGATCCAAGTGGAAATACTTGGTGGCAGTACTTTTTTGCCCTCACCACAGGGTAGATAGGCGAAAAAGGAAATGAATATTCAGAGAAATTGTACAGGACAGTAACAAAGGGTTGGGGGACAGCATAACGGAGGGACAGTCGTAGTATAAAAGTGTCATCATTTCTCTACGAACAGAGTTTTCCTCTATCACAGACAAAATGATGTGTGGCTCTGGTCCATAGGGGTGCCCCATATAGACCCTAAGGTATCAACTGCATGCTTCTTTGCCACAATAACATGCAGCCAATACCCCAGTTATTCTAGTGGCATATAACAGCAAGTCTATGCCTTTATCCCAATCCTTCTCAAACTCTAACACAAATGCTCTGATCATGTGTTTTAAAGTTCCATGGAACCTCTCAAGACTCCCTTGACTTTGGGGGTGATATGCTGACATGATCACATACTTTATATTGAAGCTTTCAAGGGCCCCTTTGAATATCTCACTTAAAAAGTTAGTGCCTCTGTCACTTTGTACTTCCTGAGGCATACCCATCTTACTAAAATAATACATTAAGGCCTTGGTGATTGTCCTGGCCTTTATGTTTGAAAGGGATATCGCTTCAGCATACCATGTGGATTGGCACATTACAGTGAGGATAAATTACCTCCCAGACTTAATTTTTGGGAGAGGTCCTACACAATCAATCACTACTCTACTGAAAGGTTCCTCAATAACAGGAACTTGGCACATGGGTATCTTCCTAGGAGTGTCATTTGGCTTCTCAGTCACTTGACACATAATGCACTGCTTAACTATGTGCATATTTTCTAATCCTAGTATCACATTTGGCCTCACAATGATGGGGGATGGCCCTGTGTCACATAAAGCTTTGACTGCATATTTCCTTTCACTTCCATCTATTTCTATCTTAGCATCTTTTACATAAGATAACCACTCTTGGCTCACTCCTGTATTTTTCATCTTGTCTAACCTATTCTCACCTACACAGTAATTGCTATCATCCTTCTTGCTTGCTACTTCCTTCTCCTTTGTTTTGTTATAGTCCTTTCCTTGTCTCCAGTCTTGTGTGTCCCCTTTGTTTCCATTTCCCTTGGGGCAATTTTCCATCTCATGATCGTTTTTCCCACAAGTGTAACATCTACTCTGATTCACAGAGTGATCGATGTCTGGAACAAATTGAACAGTGAAACAGTGAATGCCAGAACTAAACATGATATCAAGAAAAAACTGGACGTGGAGAGATATGAAAATGGGTCACAACGAGCATAGCTCCCATCCCGTAAAATACAACTAGGTAAATACTTGGTAAATACATCCCTCCTATTTCCTTCTACACACATTATCTCCTGCCTGGTTTGCTTGTTTCTCATTTCCTGCCTATACCTTTCTTTGCTTTGCCTAGCATAACAATCCTGAGTTCTATGTCCATATCTTCCACAGATAAACACTGGACCAGTTTCCTCTAACTATCCCCTACTTGTGGCCTCACATATCTCTGACTCAGAATTGCATACCCTTTGTTCTCACACCTCTGAGTTTGTATCATGCTTTTCTTCCTATTTTCACTTGTTCTTAGCACAAAATTTTCTGTAAAACTCACCACTTGTAATAATGTCTCCCACTTCTGTATGGTTACATATAGCCTAGCCTCATTTTCCACATACATCCATTTCTCTAGGTCACTTCTCACATTCCTAGCTAGATCCATATATCCATGACCAATATCCTCCCTAATTTCTCTGAATTTCTTTCAGAAATACACTGGAAATTTCATATGCTTTTTATATTTCACTCTTAATCTGATCATAGTCACATATACCATCTCTATCAAATACCGTGTACACATTTAAGGCTTTTGGGGTTAGGCTAGATTTTATCATTGCTGACCAGAGGTCCTTTCTCCATCCCTGTTGTTTCACTATACCATCAAATGTAGAAAAGAACAATTCTGGATCCCTTTCAGTAAATCTGGGAATAAGTTGATTAACTTTTATGACGCTATCCTCTACATTTCTCTCACTACTCACCCAAGTTGACCGTTACACAGGCTGTCCTGCTCCATTCTTATTTGTGTCCCCTTGAAACTCTGTCCCCCATCTAGGATAGACCTCATATTGTGATTCAACTCTAGGTTCCTCATTTATTCTAATTCCATTCTAATATCTTCTTTCCCAAGAAAGTCTTTCATTTTCAATTCTAACTTCATCCTTCTTAATATTGGTAATCCTTTCCCTATCCTATATTCACTCCTGTTATACTCTATACCATAATATCTATCCCTTATGTGTGGGGATCCCTCAAAGCCATGAAACTCTGCTTCCTGTCTTAGATTGATTCCATTATGTCTCATCCCACTTTCAATTCTATTTTCCTCCATGTAATATCTCCCTCTTATCCTATTCTCACTCCTGTCATCCTCCCTACTATGGTATCTGTCCCTTACCTGTCAGGTTTCCTTGAAGCTACAAAACTATGCCTTAGGTTGATTTCATTCTGTCCCTTGTTTCCGTACTCATTATCTATTCTGCTCTCACTCCTGTCTCCTACATAAAAAAATCTTTCTCCTACCCATGGGAATCCTTCAAAGTCTATTCAAGATTGTCAAGGCACAGAGTAAGGGTAGTGACGTTATATATATATGCACAAGAAACACTAGGGGGGGGAAATTAGGACAGGTCCATTGTGACCTCATTATCTCAACACGGCTGAGTGTATGACCCGGCTACTGTCAACATATTTATTTGTTACAAAGTTATCTAATTTATACATTCCCATACTCATATTCATGTTGTTCTCAAATGAAGTTTTTATATAACATGATTCTATGATATTCCTCTCCTTAATGTCCTTACTTAAGACAATTTTCTTTGTGTTATTTCAATCAATGCAATGATTAAAATCCCTTAAATGCAAAAACAACCCACTTGAAACTTGCCCTGTTCTGATGTTATATTTATGTTGGTTTATTCTCAGTTTTAAATCCTTGCCTATTTGTCCAATAAAATTAAAGTTACAATTTTTGCAAGGGATACTATAAACACAGCCTTCATTACAAGTAGGTGAATTTTTAATCAACCTGTTTTTAACAGTGTTGTTATTTTTAAAAACAGCTTGGACACAACTTGGACACCAAACTTTAACCCCTTCCATACAGTGCCGCATACGTAGGCGGCATGAGGAGCAAGTGGATACGCGAGGCTGCCATATCGGCATCTTGATTATATTTATTGTAGTTGCACCTGCGTATTTACATACTCTCTAAACTGTCTTCATCACATTTTCTATGGTAATAAAAATTAATGGGTGAAAGAGAGAATGATCAATATAAGCGGTGACTATATTTTATGATGCAAGTATTATTACGACACATCGTACATCTGACAGCTAATGCTGCCCGCGAGATTTTGAACCGGAGTGAAGAGGTTAATAAGTTTGGTGTCCAAGTTGTTTTTAAAAATAACAACACTGTTAAAAACAGGTTGATTTAAAATTCACCTCCTTGATATATATATATATATATATATATATTTACCTAGTTGTATTTACCTAGTTGTATTTTGCGGGAAGGGGAGCTATGCTCGTGTTGTCCCGCCTTTGTATCTTGCAGTGTCTAGTTTGTTTTTAAACTCATGAATGGTTTTTGCGCATACTATTTCATTGTCCAGTTTGTTCCAAGTGTCCAAAACTCTATGAGGAAAACTGTTTTTCTTCAGTTCTCTTCTATAGCTATGTTTTTTTTATTTTCTTTCCATGTCCTCTTGTGTTTCTTTTGTCCCAGTTAAGTAAGTTCTCACTATCGAGTACCTCTGTGCCTTTCATGATTCTGTAGATGGTCAATAGGTCACCTCTCTCTCTTCTTTGCTCCAGTGTCGGTAACTCCAGTTTAGCCAATCTCTCTTCGTATGATAGGTTTGCAAGTGCAGGTGCCATTTTTGTAGCTGCTCTTTGGATTCTTTCTATTTTCTTTATATTCTTTTTGGTACTGGGGGACCACAATGTCGCTGCATACTCTAATCTAGGCCTTATCAATGTAACCAATATTTTTTTCATCATGTCTTCGTCCAAGTATGTAAACGCCACTTTTATTGATCTTAGCAAATTGTAAGTCTCCCCGACAATTTTGTTAATCTGTATATCATAGGACAGGTCGTTCGTGATAATTACTCCCAAATCTTTTTCGGATCCTACTTTCTTTACTTCTTTGGTTCCAATTGTATATTTTCCTGATATTCTGTTTTTGCTTTTTCCAAACTCCATTATGCTACACTTCTTAGTATTAAAGTCCACTTCCCATTTCTGACTCCAGTTCCATACCCTATTTAGGTCTTCTTGCAGTGCTTCACAGTCCTCATCAGTTTCTATTTTCCTTAGCAGTTTGGCGTCATCGGCAAAGAAGCTCATGTAGCAGTTCACGTCCTCATCCATGTCATTCATATAGATAGCAAACATTATTGGTGCCAGCACAGATCCTTGCGGTACTCCACTGATCACCTCTTTCCAGTCTGAATATTTTTCTCTGAGCACTACTCTCATCTTTCTACCAGTCAGAAAGTCCTCTATCCATTTTAGTAGGTTTCCCTGTATTCCTCCTATGTGTTCCAGTTTTTTTAGTAGTTTTCTGTGTGGTACTTTGTCAAAGGCTTTTTGCAAGTCTAGGAATGCACAATCAGCCCATCCATTTCTTTCTTGCACTATGTCTATTAGTCTTGAGTAAAAGCATATTAAGTTTGTGGAGCATGATCTTCCTTGTCTGAATCCGAATTGTCTTGGGTTTAATATGTCATTGTCTTCCAGATGTTTTACCCATCTATTCTTGATTATTTTCTCACAAATTTTGGCAATGGTGCTTGTTAGTGATACTGGCCTATAGTTGGTGGGTTCTTCTTTGTTTCCTCCTTTGTGTATTGGTACAATGTTAGCGTTTTTCCAGTCCTCGGGTATCTTTCCTTCTTTGAGTGAGCTGTTTATTAAGATGTGTATTTTGTCTGTTAGTTCTTCTTTGCACTCCTTTAGAATCCAATTTGCAATACCGTCCGGGCCATGTGATTTTCTGACATCCAGCCTTGATAAATGTTCTGATATTTCCTTTAGTGATGCTGTAAACTCATTCATGAGGGGAGATTTCTTGTTTTTGTCTATGTCACAATTCGGTATTTTCTCTCTGGTGAAAACAGATTTAAAGTGATTGTTCATGACTTCGGCCATCTCTAAATCTTCTGTGTATTCTATGTTTCCTTGGCATAGTTTCACCAATTCCTGTTTGTTTTTAAGTTTACCATTCACATACCGATAGAATAGTTTGGGTTGCTCTTTGCATTTGTCTATAATATCCTTCTCATGGTTCCTTTTCTCCTCTCTTCTCACATTAACATACTCATTTCTATAGTTAACATAAATTTGCCATTTGCTTTGTTTTTTGTCTTTTCTCCACTTTTTCCAAGCTTTGTCCCTTCTGTCTTTTGCCTCACTGCATCTTTTGTTGAACCAACATTTAATGTACTCTCTCTCTCGCTTTTGTCTTGGTACATGCCTGTTTACCCCTTCATTGTAGTTTTCCATCAATATATTCCATTTCTCTTCCACTGCTGTTTCTTCCCTGTAAAATATTTCCCAGTTTGCATTCCGGAAGAATGTCTTTAGTTTTGTAAAGTCTGTTTTGTTGTACCTCAGTCTTCCTTTCCTATGCTTTTCGTTCCTCTCTATGTCTATTTCTTCCTTTAGTATAGTTTCGATGAGTACATGGTCACTCTTTCCAATTGGTGTCTCATACTGGACTTTATGCACTATTTCAGGTTCTGTTGTAAATATTAGATCTAGTTTCGATGGCTCTTCATTATTTCTGTACCTTGTGTTTTCACGGACCCATTGGGTCATTGTGTACTCCATGGTCATATCTAGTAGTACATTGCCCCACGAGTCATCTCCTCCTTGCACTGTCTTGCTGTCCCAACAAATTTCTTTGCTATTGAAGTCCCCCATAATTACCAGATTACCCTTACCCATTAGTATCTCATTGAGTGATTTTCTTGTATGTTCGTTTTCTTTCCAAGCGCTTGTTTTTGGAGGCACATAAGTCACCACAAACTTTCTACTTTTCATATTCTTGCCTTCGACTTTTATCATGATCAATTCAACATTACCTTTGCCCTCTGCAATTTTTGTCACCTTTAGGTCTTTCTTGGCCAAGAACATGATTCCCCCTCCCTGTTTCTTGTCCCTGTTTTTTATCCAGTAGTTGTATAAACCTTGTCCGATAACAGTGGATGGTATTTCACCTCTTAGTTTAGTTTCTACAATTCCCATTATGTCTGGTTTTGCTTCTAACAGATAATCATTGAGTTCGTTCAGTCCCGAAATTAGTCCGTCAATGTTGGTATAGGCCACTTTTAATTTTCTTCCTTCTCCCTGGTTTCTTCTTCCCTTGTTTTGTTCGTTTTGAAGCGCCATTGTCTTAATCTCAAGTCTATTACTCTCCACTGGAATTCTTTGCATTCTGTCTCCGATCTTTTCAAGTTTTTTTCCTTTGCTTCTTCTCTTAGCGCCCTTTCTTTTTCTAATTCCTCAGTACTCATTTCTCTTTTTATCCATATCTTATTGTATTTTTCACTCTTTGCCAAGTTACCTACTTTTTCAAATATGTCTTCTACTACCACTTGTGACCTTAGTTTTATCTTTAGAGGTCGATTCCTATCCTTAGTATAGCGACCAATTCTGTAAGTCTCTTCTAAGTCTGTGCCTGAATCACTATCTCCCCCCTGAATTTCATTAAGGATTTCTACTGCTGTCTCTTTTTCTTCTTTTTCTCTCATGTACCTCGCCAATCCTTGTTTTTCTTTAAGCCCATAAACCACAATACATTTCTTCCTATCTACTGTGTCCCTGACCCAATTTGCTTTTTCGTTAATCACTTGAATGATTGTGTCTTTTGCATTATCTTGCATTTGCTGCTTGACTATTTCTTTGAAAGCAATTTCTTTATTTTCAATATTTTCTTTCCACTTCTTAATTTCCTGGATACTGTCCCCACCTAAGTTTTCTTCGATCTTTTGTGTCAATTCTTGTAATTTGTTGTTCACTTCCTGCTTTAGATTTTCGCTATTATCATTAGTTTTCTTCTTTTCATTATCATTCTTCAGTTCATTTATGTCTCTTTTCATTTCTTTAATTTCGTTTGTAAGATCCAAGTTAGCTTTTTTCAGGTCAGAAATTTCATGGTTAGTCTTAGATAAACAATCAATTAAACCAATGACCTCTTTTCTTAAGTCCATGATTTCATTTTCATTTATATATATATATATATATGTGTATACACACATACCAGCAGCTTTTTCCCCATTGTCCTGAGTCAGAAGCAATGCAGCAAGACACAGTACATATACAGCAAGGATGCTTTACTTAATCAGTGACACCCTCCCCTCCTCATCCCCTTATGAAGAAAAAGAGAAGACAGGGAGAAATCCTTTCAGGCTGCATCAAAATATCATTCATACATAACTACTCCCTACCACTCCCCTATCCTCCACTCCCTTGCATAACAATATCATCTATACACGACAACTCTCCAACCACCCCTATCTTCTGTTTTCTCCCTTCCTTCCTCAATAGATATTACCCTCTTTCCCAACACCCCTTTTACCCCCTTCCATCCATCTCAAACTTGGTTGCCCCCTCATGTTCACTCCTCCCACCTCTGCCTTCCACACCTCTTTTACTAATCTTTCTTCACTCATTCTTTCCATGTGTCCAAACCATCCCAAACCCTATCTCCGAAATCCCTTTCAACCTCTCCTCCTCAGCTTCTTGTTTCTCACTCTATCCAGCCTAGTAACCCCTACTATACTTCTCAGGCACCTCATCCCATGAAGAAATGGTAAAGAAAATATTAGTCACACTGATAAGACCAAGATTGGAGTATGCTCTGACACTATGGACACCTAACACAAAAAAGAATATAAAGAAATTAGAAAGAATCCAAAGAACAATGACAAAGATGGCACCAACACTCAAAATTTACTTGTGAACAAAGATTGTCCAAACTGGAACTAACAACCGAGGAACAAAGAAGAGAAAGAGGAGATCTACTGGCTATTTACAGAATCATGAAAGGTATGGAAGTCCTTGATAGAGAAGATTTATTTAAGCAAGACAGAAGAAAAACAAGAGGGCACAAAAAGAAACTCAAAAAGGATAGTTATAGAAGAGATTTGAAAAAGAATAGTTTTCCACACAGAGTGATAGATGTCTGGAACAAATTGGACAAAACAATAGTATGTGCAAAAACCATACAAGAATTTAAGAACAATCTAGATGCTGAGAGATTCAAAGACGGGTTACTACAAGCACAGCTCCCTTCCCATATAATACAACTAGGTAAATACATACAAACGAACCACAGGCTGGAATGAACTTCTTACAATAAGCTCTGAATTGCAGTACTTTTTCAATAAGTTGGAGGAAACACCTGGCTTTTTATTTGTATTTTGAGATAGGGAGCTGTGTTTATCAAGTGACCGAAATGATAAAATAGAGTAATTTCACATTAGTGATCAATACACAAAATAGAAAATGATGAAGAAAGACAAAAACATAGTGAACCAATCAAGAGAAGTCTGGATACAAGCAGGGTGGAATCAACATTAGGGGTCATACCACATAAAGAGTTGCAATATGGAAACCCTGAAATCAAAATACAGGTTTGAAAATAAAAAAAATCAGGGTTTATAAAAGAAAGTGGAATACTAGGTAGAGGTTTAGAATCGAAAAGAGAATCAAGGTATGAAAATATCTTAGGAAATCAGGAGATTACAGAATTGATAAATGAAATTATAGATCTGAAAGCTGAATACAGGGCAATGTACAGAGAGATGAACCAGCTGAAAAGACTGAATGCTGAAACTAACAGCTTAATGATCTAAAAAAGGAATTCAACATAGTCAAAAGTGAAAACAAAAAAATAAAAAATGAAGATAGAAACAAAAATGAGGCTTTGAAAAAAGAAGTAAAAGAACAAATAAAAGCAGTGACTGAGAAAATTGAAGAAACAAAGAGACAATTCTCCAAGAAAAAAAAAAATCTGGAAACTAGAACAAAAAAATAGATAAATGAATAAATAAATAAAGAAATAGTACAACAATTGGAAAAAAATGCTAAAGTAACAGTAATTAAAGTAAGGAGAAAGAGTATTGGGTCAGAGACACAATGGATAAAAAAGTGCATAGTTGTTGTTGCTGTTGTGGTCGTTCCCTAGACTGTCCGAGCAGTCCCGTCTCCCCAAGGAATGCCACAGCTGAAACTGGGTTTTCCCACAAATCCTTTATAGAGTGTATGTTGTGTTGTTTGCGTGCATGATTGTGTATAATGCAGTCTTCCATTATGTGTTGTATGGTATGGGGTGAAGTGTTACATCCTGGGCAGCTGTTCACAATGCGGTCATCCAGCCTCTTCTGGTAGCTTAGAAGTGCTGGGTGGTGGCTGCACTGCAGTCTGGCCAGGTGGACTCTGTCCTTTCATGGGAGAGAGGATTCAGAAGGGTGGATGTCAGGGGGTCTGGCATGCAGCAGTGTGTTGTGATATGATTATGAATATGTTTCCGGAGGCTGGTATTTGGTGGTTGTGGAGGAAGAGAAGAGAGAATCTGTGTGTGATACAGGTCTTTGGGTGTTGTTTTAATGTTTCTTGGTGTGTGTGGGTGTTCTGCTATGTAGTGTAGCGGGTGTGATATGTTTGTGATGGCTGCGGCAAGTGTTTGTGCGCCTCTCATGTCGAGGTGGTCCTTGACTTTGAGGACTCTTGTTTCATGGTGTAAATGGTCTGTAGGTGTTGTATTTGTGCAGCCTGTAATTGTTTTTAGGGCTTTGTTTTGTATGATTTGAAGGGTGTTGTGATGTGTCTCTGAGATTAGGAGCCCATGCAGGACTCGCATAATTCATCACTGAGCGTATGCATTGTTTGTATATTGCTGTATTAGTTTCTTTGTTTTGTCCAAATGTTGTTCCAGTGATTGACTTAAGTGCGTTAAGTCTAGGTGTGCATTTGTGTTTCATGTTTGTGATATAGTAGTTTATGGTATTAAAGAAAAACAAAATGTAACTAGATACCAAAGAGAAAAAGAGGAGAAAGAAATAACAAAAGAAATTCTGAAAGAGATAAAGAAGAGGGACAAGTAATGGAAAAAGAAATAGAAGTGCATAGAAAGGGACTATACTCTAAAGAAAAAAAAAAAAAAAAATCGACCACTAAAAATTAAACTAAGGTCTCAAATAATAGTGGCAGAGGTACTATCAAAAACAGCAAAGTTGGCAAAAAGTGAAAATTACAAAAATATATGGATAGAAAAGAAATGAGCGATGAGGAAAAAGAGAGGTAAAAGACACTAAGAAATGAAGCAAAAGAAAAAATGAGAGAAGAATAGACCAAAAAAGATTTTTTTTAGACTACTAGACCTGAGGCTGAGAAAATGGTATATAAAAGAAAGAAACACAATAATTAAAAAAGGAGGTGAAAGAAAAAAAATTATACATACCGATATAGATGACATGATTTCAGGACTAAACAAATTAAATGACTATCTGACAGAAGAGAAACTTGATATAACAGGAATTGTGGAGACAGAATTAAAAGGCCCACTACCACCTAATCCTGTGGGACAAGATTTATACAACCATTGGATGAAAAATAGAAAGGAGAAACAGGGTGGAGGAGTCATGTTTTTGACTAAAAAAGGCTTAAATGTGACAAAGATAACAGATGGATATATAATGTGGAATTATGATAAAAGTTAAAAACAGTGACATTAAAAGTAGAAATTTTGTAGTAATATATGTGCCCCCAAAAACATATTCTTGGACAGAGAGTGATCATTCCAAAATGTTGGAAGACACAAAGCATGTATTAAATGAACTTCTGAAAGAAGGATGAAATATAGTAATTATGGGTGACTTTAACTCAAAAAGAAATATGTTGGGAGATGACAGTGACAAGTGGAGAAGACCTTTGGGGAATTATACTACTGGATATGACCATTAAATACACAGTGACTCAATGGGAAAAGGAAAACACCAGGTATAGAAACAATGAAGAACCATTGAAACTAGACTTAATATTTACATCAGAGCCTGAAATTGTGGACAAAATGGAATACAAGACACCAAATGGGAAGAGTGACCACATACTAATATAGTTCAAACTAAAAGAAGAAATTTATTTGGGAAGAAATGAGAAATGTAGAAAAGGAAGACACAACAAAATGGATTTTGAGAAATTCAGAAAATTCTTTCAAAAAGTAAATTGGGAAAACTTCTTAAATGAAGAAACAAAGATGGAAGAGAAATGGAATATATTAAAAGAAATTTATATGAAGAAATAGATAAATACATAACAAAGCAGAAGCAGGAAAGGGTGTACATTAAGTGCTGGTACAACAAGAAATATTGTGAAGCTAAGGATAGAAGAGACAAAGCTTGGAAAAGATGGAAAAAAAAAACAGGGTAAGTGGCAAATATATCAAACTAAGAAATGAATATGTAAAAATATGTGGAAAAAAAAAACTATGAAAAAGACATAATAGACAAATTTAAGGACCAACTTAAACTATTTTACAGGTATGTAAATGGTAAATTAAAAGAATAAACAAGAAATAGTGAAACTCCATTAAGGAAATGAGGAATATATACAGTAGAAGATGTAGAAATGGCTGAAATTATGAACAAACATTTTAAATCTGTATTCACAACTGAAAATACACAAATTGGGATGAAAGACAGAGAGAAAGATCCCCCAGTGAAAGAAATATTAATGACACAGAAAAAATAAGGGACCAAATAATAAGCCTTGATGTCAGAAAATCACATGGTCCAGATAGAGTTGCAATTTTGATATTAAAAGAATGTATAGATGAACTAATGGACAAAATATACAAGATAATTGATTACTCACTTAAGGAAAGGTACCACCAAATTTAAAAAATGCAAATATTGTACAGTAAAAGCCCTCTTATCTAGCATTCAGGTATCCGGCAACTTCAAGTATCCGGCATATCTTTTCCAAGCATTAAAATCTACAAAAATCTATATGAAATCAATACAAATTGATCAAATTTCCTGCGCAAGGCTTTAATTGTTCCCACCATCACCAGAGCACACCACTGTCTGGGTCAGTTTTGGGCCACCTGCCACAGCCCTCTGCCCACGCTGTTCAGTCTCACATGTGTCACGTCACATTTGTGTTTGTCTCTGCTTAGTTCAGCTACATTCTTCCTCAAGTGTTCCCCTGTAAACTTTCATCATGCCCAAAGTTGATAAACGGAAACGTGTTGTGCTTACACTTAGGCAGAAGGTGGACATTTGCAAACATTTAGAGAAAGGGGAAAACAGAAAAATACTCATGGACGAATTTGGCATAGGCTCATTAGCCATCTATGATATTAAGGCCCAATCAAAGAATTTACTTGAGTTTATGAAAGGGACAGATACCCCAAAAGCTGCTGAAAACCGTCACTTTACAATATCAGCGTGGGGACATGATTGACAAAGTGTTGTACGAGTGATGCCGCAATCATGTGATGCTTTGTTTATGTTACGGTATGTGATACTATATGTTAACTGACATTAATAATGAGTAAAGGGGTGATTGTAGACATATTTCTGTACCCCTTCACTTACTTTAGCAACCCCTTCAAGTATCCGGAATTTTTGAGTATCTGACATGCCTTTGGTCCCAGTGATAAGAGAGCTTTTACTGTACCAATATATAAAGGGGGAGATAAAGAAGACCCAACAAACTATAGACCGGTTTCCCTGACAAGTGGGACCAAGAAGAAAAGGATTTACGATGAAAAAGGAAACCTGGTTTGTATTGTAGGGGTGGGGAGTGATCGTGAGTGTCCGAAATGATATCTCTGCAGTGCTAGTCAATTGTATTAACATGGAATTAGCGAAAATGAAAGAAAACAACGACTCGAAAGCCAGTCACGAACCAGAGCCATCTGGCGTCAGTTGATCGAACCGTGATGTAAACAAACCTTGCCTAAACATGTGCAATGAGAAAGACTTTCCAGGATTTAGTAAGTATGAAAGCAGGAACTTAAGTCGATTATTAGAGATAGAGAGAGAAATGAACAAAAATAGGATTCGGTGGGAGAATGAAATTATGGACTTAAGAAAAGATATCATAGGACTAATAGATTGCTTAGCACAGACCTAAGAAAAACCAACTTGGATCTTACAAACGAGATTAAACAAATGAAAAGGGATATAAATGAGATGAAGAATGATAACGAAAAGAAGAAAACTAATGATAATAACAACAGCGAAAATTTAAAGAAAGAGGTGACCAATAAATCACAAGAATTTACACAAAAAATCGAAGAGAACCTAGGTGAGGAAAGTATTCAGAAAATTAAGTGGAAGGAAAACATCGAAAACAAGGAAATTGCTTTTAAAGAAATAGTCAAGCAGCAAATGCAGGATAATGCAAAAGACACAATTATCCAAGTGATTAACGAAAAAGCTAACTGGGTCAGGGATACAGTAGATAGAAAAAATATATTGTGGTATATGGACTAAAAGAAAAACAGGGATTGGCAAGGTACATGAGAGAAAAAGAAGAAAAAGAGACAGCAGTAGAAATCCTAAATGAAATTCAGGGGGGGAAAAAGTGCATGCATAGACCTGGAAGAGACATATAGAATCAGTCGCTATTCTAAGGATAGAAATCGACCTCTAAAGATAAAATTAAGGTCACAGATGGTAGTAGAAGACATATTTGAAAAAGTAGGCAACTTGGCAAAGAGTGAAAAGTACAATAAGATATGGATAAAAAGAGAAATGAATACTGAGGAATTAGAAAAAGAAAAGTCACTAAGAGAAGAAGCAAAGGAAAAAAACTTGATGAGAATGGAGACAGAAAGCAAAGAATTCCATTGGAGAGTAATTGACATGAGATTGAGACAATGGCACATCAAAACGAAAAAACCAAGGACAGAAAAAAATAATGGGGAAGGAAGAAAATTAAAAGTGGCCTATACTAACATTGACGGATTAATTTCAGGTCTGAATGAACTCAATGATTACCTGCTAGAAGAAAAACCAGACATAATGGAAATTGTAGAGACTAAACTAAGAGGTGAAATACCATCCATCGTTATTGGACAAGGTCTATACAATTACTGGATAAAAAACAGGGACAAGAAACAGGGAGGGGGAATCATGTTCTTGGCCAAAAAAGACCTAAACGTGACAAAAATTGCAGAGGGCAAAGATAATGTTGAACTGATCATGATAAAAGTTGAAGGCAAGAATATGAAAAGTAGAAAGCTTGTGGTGACCTATGTGCCTCCAAAAAAGAATGCTTAGAAAGAGAACGAACATACAAAAATGCTAGAAGATACAATAAAATCACTAAACAAGATACTAATGTGTAAGGGTAATCTGGTAATTATGGGGGACTTCAATTGCAAAGAAATTTGTTGGGATAACATAACAGTGCGAGGAGGAGATGACTTGTGGGGCAATGTACTGCTAGACATGACCATGGACTACACAATGACCCAATGGGTCAGTGAAAACACAAGGTACAGAAATAATGAAGAGCCATTGAAACTAGATTTAATATTTACAACAGAACCTGAAATAGTGGACAAAGTCCACTACAAGACACCAATTGGAAAGAGTGACCATGTACTCATCGAAACTGTACTAAAGGAAGAAATAGACATGGAGAGGAACGAAAAGCATAGGAAAGGAAGATTGATGTACAACAAAACAGACTTTGCAAAACTAAAGATATTCTTCCAGAATGCAAACTGGGAAAAATTCTATATGGAAAAGACAACAGTGGAAGAGAAATGGAATATATTGATGGATAATTACAACAAAGGGGTAAACAGGCATGTACCAAGACAAAAGCAAGAGAGAGAGTATATTAAATGTTGGTTCAATAAAAGATGCAGTGAGGCAAAAGACAGAAGGGACAAAGCTTGGAAAAGGTGGAAAAAAGACAAAAAACAAAGCAAATGGCAAATTTATATAAACTATAGAAATGAGTATGTTAATGTGAGAAGAGAGGAAAAAAGGAACCATGAGAAAGATACTATAGATAAATGCAAAGATCAATTCAAGCTATTCTATCGGTATGTGACTTAAAACCAAACAGAAAATGGTGAAACTACGCCAAGGAAATATAGAATACACAGAAGAATTAGAGATGGCCGAAGTCATGAACAATCACTTTAAATCTGTCTTCACCAGAGAGAAAATACAAAATTGGGACGAATATGATAACAAGCAATCTCCCCACATAAGTGAGTTTACAACATCACAAAAAGAAATATCAGAACATCTATCAAAACTGGACGTCAGAAAATCACATGGCCTGGATGGTATTGCAAATTGGATTCTAAAGGAGTGCAAAGAAGAACTAACAGACAAAATACACATCATAATAAATAACTCACTCAAAGAAAGAAAGATACCTAATAACTGGAAAAATGCTAACATTGTACCAATATATAAAGGAGGAAACAAGGAAGAACCCACTAACTATAGGCCAGTATCTCTAACAAGCACTATAGCCAAAATTTGTGAGAAAATCATCAAGAATAGATGGGTAAAACATCTGGAAGACAACATATTAAACCCAAGACAATTTGGGTTCAGACAAGGAAGATCATTCACCACAAACTTGATATGCTTCTACTCAAGGCTAATAGACATAGTGCAAGAAAGAAATGGATGGGCTGATTGTGCATTCCTAGACTTGCAAAAACCCTTTGACAAAGTACCACACAGAAAATTACTAAAAAAACTGGAACACATGGGAGGAATACAAGGGAACCTACTAAAATGGATGGAGGACTTCCTGACTGGTAGAAAGATGAGAGTAGTGCTCAGAGAAAAATATTCAGATTGGAAAGAGGTGATCAGTGGAGTACCGCAAGGATCTGTACTGGCACCAATAATGTTTGCTATCTATGTGAATGACATGGACGAGGACGTGAACTGTTACATGAGCTTCTTTGCAGATGACGCCAAACTGTTAATGAAAGTAGAAACTGATAAGGACTGTGAAGCACTGCAGGAAGGCCTGAATAAAATATGGAACTGGAGCCAGAAATGGGAAGTGGACTTTAATACTAAGAAGTGTAGTATAATGGAGTTTGGAAAAAGCAAAAACAGAATATCAGGAAAATATACAATTGGAACCAAGGAAGTAAAGAAAGTAGGATCTGAAAAAGATTTGGGAGTAATTATCACAAACGACTTGTCCTGTGATAAACAGATTAACAAAATTGTCGGGGAGACTTACAACTTGCTAAAATCAATGAAAGTGGCATTTGCATACTTGGACAAAGACATGATAAAAAGATATTGGTTACATTGATAAGGCCTAGACTAGAGTATGCGGCGACATTGTGGTACCCCAGTACCAAAACGAATATAAAGAAAATAGAAAGAATCCAGAGAGCAGCTACATAAATGGCACCTGCACTTGTGAACCTATCATACAAGGAGAAATTGGCTAAACTGGAGTTACCGACACTAGAGCAAAGAAGAGAGAGAGGTGGCCTACTGACCATCTACAGAATTATGAAAGGCACAGAGATACTTGATAGAGAGGACTTACTTAACTGGGACAAGAGAAACAAAAGAGGACATGGAAAGAAAATTAAAAAACATAGCTATAGAAGAGAACTGAAGAAAAACAGTTTTCCACATAGAGTTTTGGACACTTGGAACAAACTGGATAATGAAATAGTATGTGCAAAAACCATTTATGCGTTTAAAAGCAAACTAGACACTGCGAGATACAATGGCGGGACACCACGAGCATAGCTTCCCTTCCCGCATAATACAACTAGGTAAATGTGAAAAAATTATCAAAAGTAGATGAATTAAACATCTGGAAAAAAAATAGTATACTGAATCCAAAACAATATGGCTTTAGACACAGAAGATCAAGTGCCACCAACTTGATTTGTTTTTACTCGAGGCTAATAGACATAATGCAAGAAAGGGATGGATGGGCTGATTGTGCTTCCCTAGATTTACAAAAGGCATCTGATAAAAAGTACTACACAAAAGCTACTAAGAAAATTCGAAATAATAGGTGTACAAGGAAAGTTATTGAAATGGATGGAAGATTTCTTGAACAGTAGAAAAATGAGGGTGGTACTTTGAGACAAAAACTCAACCTGGTAAGAAATTATAAGTTGAGTCCCACAAAGATGAAGGTGTAGAATGTTATATGAACTCCTTTGCAGATGATGCAAAACTACTAAAGAAAGTAAAGGAAAAATACTGTGAAACACTAAAGAGAGACCTGAACAAAGTCTGGGAATGGAGCCTAAACTGGGAAGTGAACTTCGACATCAAGATATGTAGTATAATGGAGTTTGGAAAAAGTACATACATACATACATACATATACCAAGGCTTTTTCCCCCTTACAAGGGGGGTAGCCAAAAAGAAAAAGGCATAAAATCATTCCCACCCATTCCATCCCTGAATACACTCCACACCCCTCCACCCTCCCTCTTATCTTAGCACCTCCTGAAATGACGGGTCATCCCTGCACCTTGTCCACTGCCCTGGGTCAGAAGCAGTGTCGCAAGACACAGCACATCCACAGCAAGGCCGCTTCATTAAATCGGCGACCCCCCCCCTCTCCGTCCCCCCATTGCATAAAATGAGAGGACGGGGAGAAATCCCTTCGGGCTGCGTCAAATTTTGCTCACACATACTACCTCACCCCCCATCCACCCGCCCATTCCACCTCATGCAATCACAACATCATCCATATACAACCATTCTCCATTCACCCCTGTCTTCTGTCCTCTCCCGTCCTTCCTCAACAGACATTCCCCTCTTCCCCAAAGCCCCCTTCACCCCATCCATCCACCTCATCCTAGGACGTCCCCTCATGTTCACTCCCTCCACATCTGCCTTCCACACCTCTTTTACTAGTCTCTCTTCACTCATTCTTTCCATGTGTCCAACCATCCTAATATTCTTTCATCAACCCTATCTCCCAGCTCCTTTTCCACCCCTGTTCTCCTCCTCACCTCCTCATTTCTCACTCTATCTAGCCTAGTAACCCCCATCATACTTCTCAGACACTTCATCTCAAACACATTCAAACTCCTTCTCTCTTCTTCTCTTATGTTCCATGTTTCTGCCCCATACAGTGCTGTTGGCACAATCACTCCTTCATACAGTCTCCTCTTAGCCTCCATTCCCAAATGTCTATTCCTCATTACACTCTTTAATCCACCAAGGCATTTACTCGCTTCTCTCAATCTACATTCTACCTCCACTTTCACTCCACCTTTCCCTGCCACATTTGCACCCAAGTATCTAAAACTATCCACTTCCTACAGTCGCTCTCCCTTAATGCTCACTTCCAGTCTACTGCCACTTTCACCCCTTGTACATCTCATCACCTTACTTTTACCCACATTTATCTTTAGCTTTCTTCTATCACATACTCTCCCAAACTCTGCCACCAACTTCCTCAATCCCTCCTCCGATCCTGCCACAAGCGCAGTGTCGTCCGCAAGCAACAGCCAGAAAAAGTAAAAATAGAATATCAGGACAATATAAAATTGGTACAAAGGAAGTAAAAAAAGTTAGCTCAGAAAGGTCCTACGTATAATAACAAAGACATGTCACCTGACAAGCATATTAACAAAATAGTCAGAGGAACATGCAATTTATTAATCAATAAAAGTAGCCTTCAACTACTTGGATGAGGCAATGATAAAGAAAATATTAGTCACACTGATAAGACAAAGATTGGAGTATGCTGCAACATTATGGTCACCCAGCACAAATAAGAATATAAAGAAATTAGAAAGAATCCAAAAAGCAATGACAAAGATGGCATCAACACTTACAAAATTGACATACAAACAGACTGTCCAAACTTGAACTACCAACCCTGGAACAAAGAAGAGAAAGAGCAGATCTACTGGCCATTTACAGAATAATCAAAGGTATGGAAGTCCTTGACAGAGAAGATTTATTAAAGTGGGATAAAAGAAAAACATGAAAAGAAAGTCAAAAAGGATAGTTATAAAAGAGATCTGGAAAGGAAATTTCCCACACAGAGTGGTGGATGTCTGGAACAATTTGGATGCCTCATCCAAATTGTGCAAAAAACATACAAGAATTTACGAACAAACTAGATGCTGAAAGATACAAAGACTGGTCACTACAAGCATAGCTACCTTCCTGTATAATACAACTAAGTAAACACCATATGAGGACGGAGCCTTTATTTGTACGACGTTTCGCTTATTACAGCTTTTTCAAGTACAAGTTGAGATACAAATGCTTGAGATTAAATAAGGGGAAAGGAGGGAACGGGGAGAGAAAAGGGGGGGGGAAGGAAGAGGAGGAGGGGGATTGGACACTGGGAAAGGATGAGAATGCTGGCCCAAACGTCCGAGGGCGAAATGTCCACAAAGGGTGGTTTAGATATTTAATATTTTGCTGGCCATGGGTATTAGGGAAATAATGTGAGGCGAGATGTTAAACATGCCCCTGTTTTGTTCAATAGTGTTCGTTCCTTGAATGATTGCTGCTTCTAAGCACTTCCTGCGGATTTTGTCTGGTTCCCGTATCAGCAGCTCTGCATTCTTCCAGTCCATAAGATGGTTTTCCTTGTTTCTATGTGTCACACATGCATTGGTGGTGACATCATGCCTGACGTCGTAACGGTGTTCACGTATTCGTGTATTCAGGTCGCGTGACGTTTCTCCGATGTAAACTTTATCACATCCTGAACACGGAATACGATAAACACCGGCTTTGGTGCCCGGTGTCTGGTTGTGTATTTCCGTCTTCGTGATGTCTTTTATCGTTCTGCTTGTCTGGCACACTATTTCCAAGTTGGTGGTTCTTAAAAGACGTGTCAGGTTGGTGGCAACGTCGCCGGTTGGCAATACGAGACGTCTTGTTGTGCTGTCCTGCTGCCTACGGCTTTCCCGAATCTTAGCAGCCTGCTGTCTGCAATTATCTAAAAGAAATTCTGGAAATTTTAGTGTTAAAAAGGTCTCTTTAATAAACCTGCACTCTTCTTCTAAGTATTTTGCACTACATATCCTAAATGCCCTAAGGAAAAAGCCTATTACTACTCCTCTCTTGGTCCTTATATCATGGTGGGAGTAGAAATGAATTAAATAATTTTTGTTGGTGGGCTTTCTATACACTTTGAATTCAAGTTGGTCACCGTCCTTAAAGATGTGTGTGTCCAGGAAAGGAAGAGAACCGTGGATTTCTTCCTCTAGGGAAAACTGAAAGGTGGGCTCCACTTCGTTTAAGGCTGTCTGCAAGCGCTGAAGATTGAAACGCCTGGGTGTGACGAGTAAGATATCGTCCACATATCGCAGCCAGGTCACATGCTCGGGAACGATGTTGGCAAAGGGTCCTGTTTCTAGAAATTCCATGAATAAATTGGCCAGGACTGCACTTAATGGAGAGCCCATGGCCATGCCAAATTTCTGGTGGAAGAAACTGTCCTGGAATTTGAAATAATTAAATTCAACACAAATTTTGATCAAATCGACAAAATGGTTGGGGGGCAGGGAGAAGTCGATTTTCTCCTTCTCGATTCTATCCCTAAGGAGCTGTATTACCTTATCCGAGGGGACACATGTGAAGAGACTTTTCACGTCCAGACTGGCCAACTTCTTGTTTCTGGCGGAGATATCTCGGATTCTGTCTAGTAGGTCCCCTGAGTGTCTGAGATGAGCTCCACTGATGGTTCCCAGGAGGGGGGACAGATATCTGGCCAACGTACCTGCTAATCTGTGGGGAGCACTCCCTATCCCTGATGTTATAGGTCTCATTGGAATATCATTTTTGTGTGTTTTGGGCAGACCATACATCGTAGCTGTGCGTACTTGAAAAAGCTGTAATAAGCGAAACGTCGTACAAATAAAGGCTCCATCCTCATATGGTGTTTATCTCGTCAATCTTGTCGGCAAACTGCCACTTTTAAGCACAACTAAGTAAACTAGGTCAATATATTCAAACTCTTCCTCTTTTCCTCTCTTATGTTCCATATTTCTACCCCATACAGTGCTGTTGGCACAATCACTCCTTCATACAATCTCCTCTTAGCATCCATTTCCAAGTGTCTATTTCTCATTACACTTTTTAATTCCCCAAGGCATTTACTTGCTTCTGTCACTCTACATTCTACCTCCACCTCCACTCCTTTTTACCACCACATTCACATCCAAGTATCTGAAACTATCCACTTCTTTCAGTCTCTCTTCCTTAAACACTTCCAATTTGCTGCCACATTCACCCTTGTACATCTCATCACCTTACTTTTACCCACATCTATATTCAACTTCCTTCTTTTGCACACCTTCCCAAACTCTGTCACTAACTTCTTCAATCCCTCCTCTGATCA
>NC_134791.1:67991607-68039107 GCF_046742065.1 Oratosquilla oratoria
CTCGTTTTTTTTTTTAGCTTCAAGTCTTTTCTGCTTTTCTTCTTCTCTTTCCTCTTTATTCATTTCCCTTTTTATCCATACCTTTTTATATTGTTCACTTGTCGCTAGTTTCCCTGTTTTGGATAAGATATTCTCTGCCGTCGTTTGTGACCTGAATTTAATCTTAATTGGTCTGGTCTTATCTGTACTATACTTTCCGAGCCTGAATTTTTCCTCAATTTCCTTCATAATTTCTGGTTCATCTTTCTGGTCTAATTTTAGTAAACTGCTTACTTTTTCATTTTCCTCATTGGTTCTTGAGGTTCTATCTGGGTTATGTTTCTCTTCCATTCCTAATATAATTATACATTTCTTTTTGTCAGCTAAGTCTCTTACTATATTCTCCTTCTGTCTCATCACTTTAATAACTGAGTCTTCAGTTTGTTCTCTCATTTGCTGTTTAATTATATCAGTAAATGCAACTTTACTGTTTTCTTTTATCGACTTCCATCCCTCTCTGTTTTCTTTACTATTCCTCTTCAATTCCTCATTCTCCACCTTTACTTCTTTTAACTGTCTTTTCAGGTTTTCTATTTCATCAGTTAAGTTTTTGTTCGCCTTCTCTAGTTCTTCCAATTTTTCAACTCTTTGTAGAATGTTGTTAACATGACCGAACCTACGCTCCAAGTCCTCAATCATCTTATCGACCTTCTCTTCTAGTCTTGTCAGTCGGGGGGGGTTTGTGTCCCCCCCACCCTCTTTAAATCCCTGGAAAATATTCTCATCACTTTCTACTGTATTGCTCTTATCTTTACTTATAATATTTACATTTTTATTAGACATTTCATCGTCGCACAGCTGATCGGGGGGTCGCTTGTTTACCTTTCGCCTGTCTGCCTGGGCCAAGTCTACTCCTTCCTCATTTCCTTCCATTTCCCTCAGTAATCCCTTCCCTTCTCCTCTTTCCCTACTTTCCTACTACCCCACGAGCAATTTCCCCCACCCTGTAAATACAATAGGCACTTCTCTTTGCGTTGGGATCCACAAAACTTCAATTTTCTTCAGAACGTCTTCTAAGCCGTCCATTCGTTGAAGTGTGTGTGTGTGTGTGTGTGTGGAGTAGAAAACACAGGAGTCTCAGTCTGAGTTTATTCCTGACTAGTTTCGCATTTCGCAGGTATGCTTTTTCAAAGCATACCTATGACACTAGTCAGGAATAAACTCAGACCAAGATTCCTTTGTTTCCTACTCCACTTACGTCAACCTGTCAGAATGTCTCAATATATATATATATATATAATATGTATATATATAATATATATATATATATATATATATATGTATGTATGTATACATATGTTTCTCACCTTTCTCACCAGACGCCAGGTGGTTGATTTCAACTGTCAGTCGTCGGCCTCGTCATCAGATGCCTCGAACTATCTCGATCCTCGTAAATTTCTTGTTCATTTACTCCTTGCAACGTTAAATTTCTTCCTTCCAAGTTCTTTTTCACATAGTCCATTCACCTTTTCCTGACTCTTCCAACTGGCCTCCTTCCTCTAGGCTGCCATTCCATATACTTCCTTGGATACCTATTTTCCTCCATTCTCTTCATATGACCAAACCATCTCAAGTTGTTTCTTTCTATGATTCCAGCAATCGGCTCAACTTTTAGGTGTTCCCTTATTTTCTCGTTTTTAATCCTGTCTCTTCTGGTGATCCCCATAATTATTCTGAATACCCTCATTTCTGCAGCTCCAATCTTTGACTCCATCTTCCTTGTCATAGTCCAAGTCTCTGACCCATACAGTAAAATTGGTCTTAGTATGGTCGTGTACATTATCGTTTTACATTTTAATGGCACATTCTTACCTTTGAGCAGAGGGTACAGCTGGTTTATATTTCCAAACTTTTGAATTCGTCTAGTAATCTCGCTATCCTGGATGTTATTCTGCGTAAACAAAACCCCTAGATAATTAAAGTTGTTCACCTGTTTTAGCTGATTTTCATTTATAATGATATTACATTCTTCTCTCTTTCTCCCTATACACATCACCTCAGTTTTCTTCACATTTATCTTCAATCCTTTCTTGTTTCTTCTTGCCATCTATTTATAGCACCCTGTAACTGGATTTGATTTTCCGTTATTATTGCCACATCATCCGCATATGACATCGTTATGTCGCTATCCTCATTAGTACAAATTTCCCTCATGCACTTATCCATAAATATTATAAACAGTAAAGGGGACAAAATTCCTCCTTTCCTCACTCCTGTATTTACCTCAACCACCTACTTTCAGTTTCTCTGTTTTTCACCTTGCTCTTGCTATTTCCATACAAAATTTTCATCACTCTTATTAATTTTGGTGACACACTGTAATACTGATCTCCTATTACTTCCCATAATTTCCTTCTGTCTATTCTGTCAAAATCTTATTTTAAAATATATGAATGCCGAGTATGTATTTTTATTCCACTCCCATCGTTTTTCTAAGATGATCTTCAATGTGAACACTAAATCTGTAATCCCTCTCCCTGGTCTAAATCCATGTTGCCAGTTTACCAGTTTCTCTTCAATGATGTTTCTCCGTTTTCTTTCCAATTCTCTTTCGTATAATCCCCCCCCCCCATTATATAAAAATGAAATCCCTCTGTAATTTTCGCAGTTTAGTTTATCCCTTTTCTTGAAAATAGGACAGACTATAGCAGTTTCTCAGTCCAGCGGAACTTTTTCAGATGTCCATGCTTTATCATAGATCATTCTACTAATTCTGGTCCCCCTGACTTGAAAAATTCGATTGGTATCTCATCATCTCCTGGTGCCTTTCCATTTTTCATCTTCATAACTCCTAATATTTCCCCCTGTGCTTATTTCATCCATGCTGATTTCCTGCTGTTGACCTTCATCCACTTCTTCATACTCAACCTCTCCTTCTACGTTTAAAAGTTCTTCAAAATATTCTGACCACCTTTCAGCAATGTGTTCTGGTTCCAGTATGATGTTACCATCCTTATCCTTCACTGCGTATGTTACGTCCTCGTTACCTCTCCTATAATTTTTTGTCATGCTATACAACAGTTTCTTTGTTCCTTTACTGTCCTCCACTAAATCCTTTCCGATGTTAATCCACACATCTTCTTTTGCTTTTCGTTTCGTCCTCTCACAAGCTTTACTTTCTTCCACATACGTTTCTCTATCTCCTGGTTGTCTCGTTTTCATCCATTTCCTAAATGCTTTCATTTTCTTATCCACTTCTTTAACCTGAGGATTCCACTATGATGTACACTTCTTCTTTGTTCCATACTTTACTTTGATTCCTACTATAGTACCGGACAAAAGGGATGGTCGGGTGGGACGGGAGGACACGAATTTTGCCCGTTTTATAACCATAACCATAGGAGATAGTATTGAATTCGGACAAAAGTGATGGCCGGGCTGTGTGTAGTGTAGGATAGTCTGAGTCACGTGGCAGCACATAATGGCGGTTAGTGTGCACCTAGCTGTTGTGGGAAGAGGATTGGTGCGGTGAGTGCTCGTAGAATTTTCTCTCCGATGCGTCTCATTTTTACCACTCCAGGCATCCCTACGACCCTAATATGACCTCTGGGAGGGAATATTCACATGCAGCAGTTGCTCAGATAATTGCTTTAAAGGAATCTGGCCTGCAAACCAAGCAAATAGGGCAGCAAATTGGTGCCAGTGATGGGTTTCTTCACAGGGCGACACCTGTTGTAATTCAGGTCCTTGATGCGGCGGCGTACTGTCCTCACAGACACAAACAGATCTGGGTTGTCCTGCTTGATTTTCCTGACTGTAGTTCTTAGAGTAGACTCCAAAGTATGTTTCAAAATATTGTGGGCCCGACCTGAAGTCTTCTTATGCCCCTACCAGACCACAAACAGATCTGGGTTGTCCTGCTTGATTTTCCTGACTGTAGTTCTTAGAGTAGACTCCAAAGTATGTTTCAAAATATTGTGGGCCCGACCTGAAGTCTTCTTATGCCCCTACCAGACCTTGGTTTTGAAGATGGCAGGTTGTCCCCTCCCTCATGAAATCTGGCAATCCACCGGCGCACTGTTCTCTCACTGGAACCAATTTGCTGCACTATTTGCTTGGTTTGTAGGCCAGATTCCTTTAAAGCAATTATCTGAGCAACTGCTTCACGTGAATATTCCCTTCTAGGTGCCATCTTTGTCGTTGCTGTTTGTGGTCTTTCTAATTTCTTTATACTCTTTTTAGTACTGGGTGTCCATAGTGTTGCAGCATACTCCAATCTTGATCTTATCAGTGTAACTACAAAGGATTACAAAGGCGGAACATGCCGACAGGAGACCTTTTGGTCCATATCTAGGTCGGATGCGAAAAAAATCATGATAATAACAAATGAATAAATAAAAACTATAATAATGTAAATAACAAATTAAATACATAAATGCATAGGTATAGTTAAATAATAAACAAACAGGTAAATAGTAAATAATAATAAATTGACATATAACTAATAATGAATGAGAATCAAACAGATAAAGGATAACAAAACAAAAACAAATAATATAAAATAAATTATAATCATTACAGCTTCTTGCTTAGGTGTTTATCTAAATGATTTCTATACCATTTCCTCGTCCAAATAGTCAAAAGCCACTTTCATCGACCTTAGTAAGTTCAAGGTTTCTCTGACTATTTTATTGATATGTTTATCTGGTGACATGTCATTGCTGAAAATTATTCCTAGGTCCCTTTCCGGGCTTCCCCCCCCCCCTTTTTTTGTTATCAAATCTATAATTCCTCGATATTCTATGTTTACTTTTTTCCAAACTCCATTATACTACATTTCTTGATGTTAAAGTTCACTTCCCACTTTTGACTCTATTTCCAGATTTTATCTAGGTCTTTCTGTAGTGATTAACAATCTTTCTTTGTACTTACATTCTTTAGTATTTTTGCATCATCTGCCAAGAAGTTCATATAACATTCCACACCTTCATCCATGTCGTTTATATATATATATATGGCAAACATGATCGGTGTGTATGTGTATATATATATATATATATATATATAAATATATATATATATATATATATATATATATATATATATATATGCTAATGAGAACACGGGTATGTGTGTTCACTTATGCAAAGTAGACCACTTGGAAAAAGAAACTAATGTAGCAGAGCGCTTTCGTATATTACATCTGAAGATGTAATATACAAAAGCGCTCTGCTTCGTTAATTTCTTTTTCCAAGTGGTCTACTCTGCATACACACACACACACACACACACAAATGTATAAAAAAAACTTGAAAGAATACAAAGAGCAGCTACAAAAATGGCACCTGCACTTGCAAACCTATCATACGAAGAGAGATTGGCTAAACTGGAGTTACCGACACTGGAGCAAAGAAGAGAGAGAGGTGACCTATTGACCATCTACAGAATCATGAAAGGCACAGAGGTACTCGATAGTGAGAACTTACTTAACTGGGACAAAAGAAACACAAGAGGACATGGAAAGAAAATAAAAAAACATAGCTATAGAAGAGAACTGAAGAAAAACAGTTTTCCTCATAGAGTTTTGGACACTTGGAACAAACTGGACAATGAAATAGTATGCGCAAAAACCATTCATGAGTTTAAAAACAAACTAGACACTGCAAGATACAAAGGCGGGACAACACGAGCATAGCTCCCCTTCCCGCAAAATACAACTAGGTAAATACAACTAGGTAAATAAAAAAAACTTGAAAGAATACAAAGAGCAATTACAAAATTGGCACCAACACTCTCAAAACTATCATATGAAGAGAGACTAGCAAAACTTGAACTACAGACACTAGAGCATAGAAGAGAGGAGATTTGATAGCTATTTACAGAATCATGAAAGGCATAGACATTATTGATAGAGAGAATCTGATAAAATGGGATGATAGAAATACAAGAGGACACGGAAAGAAAATCAAGAAAGACAGCTATAGAAGAGATCTGAAAAAAGAACAGCTTTCCTCACAGAGTAATAGACAGTTGGAACAAGTTAGATGAGAAAGTGGTGTGTGGAAAAACAATACATGAATTTAAAAATAGTTTAGATAAAATGAGATATGAAGACGGGACACCACGAGCATAGCTCTCCTTCCCGTAAAATACAACTAGGTAAATACACACACATACACACACACACACACACATATATATATATATATATATATATATATATATATATACGTATGTATATAAACGTACATTACAATGTGCAAGACAAAGAAGTTACCCATTCTTACAATTTTTCCAGGGTTAAAAAGTTACACCTATGAAAGGGTACAATGTGTGTGTGTGTGTGCGTGCTCTTATGTGATAAGGGCATCTGGTATCCACTACACTTGTCTGCAGAGTTGCTGACTATACTGGCACATTCCTTGAAATAGTAGAATAGGATCTGTTTGGTTATGTTAATTTTTAATTAATCTGTACACTACACATCACAGTGTTGAGTAAAAATAACCAGGGAGATAGTGTTTGTATATGTAAACTTTTATTTTTAATCTATTTTGTTTTATTTATTCATTTTTAACTGCTGAGAGGAGGGTTCATTTTTTTTTAGAAGTGCACAATTACGCGATATAGCCTTGGCAAATTAAATATTATTTTTGTAAATTATAATACATCAATGTAGTAAATATTTTTGGCGGAAATCAATAACAGAAAACGTTGCTTAAAGCTATGCCCGAACGAAGTCGTGTCGACTCCTCCAGACACCGTCTACATATTTTTGATAGATTCGAAAGTCGAAGACGACGACGATGACCCTGATGACCTCTAGAATTACAGATACTGCATTACTTAATGCAGGTTAGGCTAGAACAAACAAATTTGTACTTTAATTTCTTCGGATTCTGCATCTATCAAAATAAAGATGGCATCTCAAGCAGTCGAAGTGGCTATAGTTGTGTATAGCTTTCAGCAACTTTTTCTGCAATTGATTTCCGCCAAGAATAACGTGTGTGTATACACACACACACAACTCTCGTGAGCGGGGAGTTGGGTGTGTGTGTGCGTGTAAGGCCAAAGCATTACCCATAGATCGGTCATACGAGCTCTGAGCTCTCTTGTGGAAGGGAAATAGCTGTCGATCACAAGTCCAACACGTGATCCAAAGACCAAGGTGAAACACACACACACACACACACTTATATATATATATATATATATATATATATATATATATATATATATATATATGAGAGAAATTTGCTAGTAACAGCGACATCAATCCGTTAATTTTTTTGACAGTCGCAGGCAGCATTCGAAACCACCGCATTCGGCCACCCGTAAAATCAGCTTTATAGAGCCTTAGCCCACTTTACTAACAGAGATTCTGCAGAGGGTGTGGGCTAAGGCTGTGTGATCTTACGGGTGGCCGAAAGTAGTGGATTCGAATCCTGCATGCGACTGTCATAAAAATTGTCGGATATATATATATATATATATATATATATATATATATATATATATATATATTATCATAACTTCTAGGAGAGCATAACAGATTGTTTTATTAAGATTTGCAAAATACTCAGGATATTTGAATCTAATTACTCCCAACAGAGTGTTATCCAAAATGGGTTAAGGTGGATCAATTGGCAATAGTGTAATATACACTGCACCTTCCCACTATCTAGCTATTGGTATTTGATAGCACACCATACTGGAGCTGTGGAGCACGGTCTTCATTGGGGCTCAGTTTTGCTCGGAAGCTCACGTGAGGGATTTCGTAGTAGCTCTTCAGTATACAGTACTGTACACCATGCAGTCACCAACTTGTTAGGAGAAACGGGAGGCAGTTATGTAAACATGTGTACACACGCACACAGACTTGCTGTGATTCGTGTTGAGGCTCGCGAGGACGCAGAACCGAGGTCGCTCCCCGCTCTGGGCTTGAGAGCTTTTCTGAAAGCCGTTAGTATCCTTTGAGCAAGGGGATGGGGTGTTTTTGTGAAGTCACAGCATTGCTGATTGGTCTATTTACAAGCTCTGAGTTCTCATTCAGGACAGTAATAGCTGGCGATATCCAAGACCATGGTGAATCGCGCGCGCACACGCACACATACAGACACACACACACACACAATGAGCTCTGAGCTCACTGCCGTAGGGTGGTGTCTGGCTGTCTCGACAGAGACTGCAGCAGATCCGAGGTGAATACATACACACACACACACAGCAAGGACATGACACCGGATAAGCATATTAATAAAATAGTCGGAGAAACCTATAATTTATTGAGGTCAATAAAAGTGGCATTTGCCTATTTGGACGAGGAAATTATAAAAAAGAATAATAATAATAATAATAATACTAAAAATAACTGCACTACAAAAAAAAAAAAAAAAAAATGAGTACGCAGCAACACTATGGACACCCAGTACCAAAAAGAATATAAAGAAGTTAGGAAGAATACAAAGAGCAACAACAAAACTGGCACCAACCCTTTCCAAAATGACATATGAACAAAGACTGTCCAAATTAGAATTACCAACTCTGGAACAAAGAAGGGAAAGAGGAGACTTACTATCTATAGAATTGTGAGGGGAATGGAAATCTTAGATAAGAATGACTTATTGAAATGGGACAATGGAAAAGCTAGAGGAAAAAAAAAAAAATAATAATAATAATAATAATAATTACAAAAGAGATCTGGGAAAAAAAAATAGCTTCCCACACAGGGTGATAGATACTTGGAACAAATTGGACAAAGAAACAGTGTGTGCAAACACTATTCAAGATTTTAAGAAAAAAACGATGCTGAGAGATATAAAGATGGGTCAACACGAGCATCGCTCCCTTCCCGTATAATACATCTAGGTAAATACACGCACACACACACACACACATTTCTAGACCTAAAAAAAATCTTTTGACAAAGTACCACATAAGAAGTTGCTTAAGAAATTAGAAATCGAAGGAGGAATACAGGGCAAACTGCTTAAATGGATGGAAGACTTTTTGCAAGAAAGAAAAATGAGAGTAGTGATAAGAGACAAACACTCAAATTAGGATGAAGTAATATATGGTGTTCCACAAGGAACAGTTTTGGCCCCAATAATGTTTGCTATATATATTAATGATATGGATGAAGAAATTGAAAGCTATATGAGCTTTTTTGCAGATGATGGAAAACTATTAAAAAAAGTGAACACAGAAGAAGATTGTGAATCACTACAGAGTGATCTAAATAAAGTCTGGGAATGGAGTAAGAAGTGGGAGATGGAGTTCAATACTAAAAAGTGTAGTATAATGGAATTTGGAAAAAGCAAAAACAGAATAACAGGATCATATAAAATGGGAGAAGAAAGTATAAAAAAAAATGAAAATGAGAAGGACCTGGGAGTCACTGTTATGAATAATATGTCACCTGAGAAACATATAAATAAGATTTTTGGTGAAACTTATAATTTAATAAGAACAATCAAAGTGGCATTTACATACCTGGATGAAGAAATGGTGAAGAAAATACTAATCACTCTGATAAAACCAAGATTGGAATATGGAGCAACGATGTGGTCACCAAGTACAAAAAAAATGTATAACAAAACTTGAAAGAATACAAAGAGCAATTACAAAATTGGCACCAACACTCTCAAAACTATCATATGAAGAGAGACTAGCAAAACTTGAGCTACAGACACTAGAGCAAAGAAGAGAGGAGATTTGATAGTTATCTACAGAATCATGAAAGGCATAGAAATTATTGATAGAAAGGATCTAATAAAATGGGATGATAGAAATACAAGAGGACACTGAAAGAAAATCAAGAAAGACAGCTATAGAAGAGATCTGAAAAAGAACAGCTTTCCTCACAGAGTAATAGACAGTTGGAACAAGTTAGATGAGAAAGTGGTGTGTGCAAAAACAATACATGAATTTAAAAATAGTTTAGATAAAATGAGATATGAAGACGGGACCCCACGAGCATAGCTCCCCTTCCCGTAAAATACAACTAGGTACAACTAGGTAAATACACACACACCTCTCAGGTTCCAAAGGGGATATTTATTTAATATCTGATACCCAACCTTTCATATATATATATATATATATATATATATATATATATATATATATATATATATATATATATATATTTCGGCATCTCTTCTTGTTCTGCTCTGGTAAGGTTGCAAGGAATGGGAGATGGGGGTCCTTTAGGATAGGTAGACCCTAGTGACGGCCATGAGGGACACGAGGAGGGTGGTGTTGGCAGCCTATGCCCCCAATTAGACACACAGGGCTGTGGATGGCCCCGCTGAGTTACACAGGATAGGAGGGGAAGGGGGGCTGCTGATGACGGCGTCAACGAAGTGGCGCTCCCGCGCGAGTCCGCGCCCGCCTGGCGCGGCCGCACTAGTCTGTCCTACAACTTTTCACCTCAGCAGTTGTGATAACCACAATAAATTTTTCAGAAACGTGAAGTATGTTGTATCAATCATTGTCCTGAAGAACCACGAATCCCTTAATCTCTTGGGTGAAATGAGGCCTTCACCTGTAAATGGTGTTCAGGGCGCCGAAGGGGTTAACCAAGCAAGATCACCTAAACCCCTTCGATAAGATGATCCATAGCTGAATAGAATCGGAAGAGGACGTCATTATGATAAAGGGGTTAATGATAATAATAGAAAGCACCCCTTTAGTAATCCAACATCCCTTCAGTTTCTTTTATATCTTCTGGTGCTAACACAGTAGAATTTTCTAATGTTAACCAGTTCGAAATTCATATAGAGTACATTATGATCCCAATTTCATTGAATACTCTTCATTCACCATTCAATCAATGATATCATTTCCAGGTATGGTATCTACCACTGGTAAATTAGATACAGTAGTATAATGATTTTCAAATGGAAGACACTTGGTGTCCCAGGAGAATTTTAAATCTAAGAGGGAAAAAATTGGGGGAGGGGGGGGTAATTCAGGGAAAGAATGTACTTTGTAGCACAGATACAACTGTAAGGGTGGCCTGGTCAAGCCATACAACCATCCTTTTCCCATGCCACTACCATCTAGCACCCATTTGTTGTCCTTTTTTTATTAGCTCATTGTGGGTGAAAGATCACCCTTGTCCCCAGACCACTGCCCCCCCCCCCCCGAGGCCCAGTACTTTGATGTAGTGGGGGGACTTGCATGTAGTAAGGACAGGCTGAGCTGTGCCAGCCAGGTGTAACCATACTGGAGAGGTCAGCCCCGAGCTACCAGATGAAAACTGAGCCAAAAGATTTTTTTTATTTGGGGGGGGGGGGTAGTGAATAGATAGGGGGTCCCTCACCCTTTTCCTTTGTGAACTCCCCTATCCCTATCCTTCATATTTGCTACCCTACTCTTCTTTTTCACCATCTTTCTCTAATACTTGTTATGGAAGGTTCTGGTATCTTGGTGCCTCCCAAGCTACATGTCTGAACCCAGTCAAGTGGGGATGTATACCGCGAGGTCACTACTCCCTGTGAGGGCCGAAAGCTCACCGACTGGGGAATGCATGTTTGCGAGGCAGGTACTAGGCTACCGACTTCCTTTCTCCCTAGCCAGTACACATGCAGAGTGACTACGCCGGACCCATCCTAAATGGGACAAGACAAACTTCCGGGTTGACAAAGTCTCTAACTCGCCTCCGAGACCCTGCATGTGTAAATAGCCATTTCTGGAACTTCCCGACTCTGCAGAGACTTTTCTTTTATTGCTTGAGGCATCAGGCAACTGCAGTATCTTCTTCTATGTACTGATCCTTCCTTCTCAATATATGGTGTGGCTTATAAATATATACGATCATGGCGGCTGTTGACGCTACACATTCTAAACCCCCACCACTACCTGATCCTCCTCCTAAACCCCCCGATCCCTCTCCTAATATTGCCACCCCAGGAGTAGGAGCTCCTAAAAAACCCAAAGATAACCTGCCATGTACTGTACCAAATGGAGACGAGAGAATTCTTTATATTAATTCTCTCCCCTCAGACTTGAATTGTTCCAAATTTTTGGAGATGTTTGGAAAGTTCGGAGAAATTAAAGTTATAAAGTATTGTGAAACTAGAAATTTTGAATCTTGGAGAATATGGATAGAATTTGCTTCTCATAAGGATGCCGTTAATGCTTTTAAGCATACATCTTCGGAGAGCTTAAAATGCAATTTAATTAAAAAAGTTCCCCACAATATTAATGTGGACTTATTTTATCCAGATAGAGTTAATGAGGAAACAACAGAAAGAAGTGCTGAGATGACACCTCTACCTGCCAGGTGGCTAATTGTTTCAACAAATTCAGAATTTTGTAATATCTTCCATTACAAAAAACATTTGAGATCAATGGTAGGAACAATTAACAACTCTGATATTACCAGGTTCGGAAAGAACAGATTTTTTGTTTCTACAAGGTCTTGTAGACAAGGGCACATGATTTCTAAACTTAAAAACACAGATATAATAAAAGAGGTCAAACCACACTATAATTTTAGTTATGCCAAGGGAGTAGTTTTCAGTCAAGATTTATATGACCTGTCTGATGAGGAACTACTTGAAATGTGTGATGATAAAATTTGGAAATTTTTCAAGGTACCAAAGTCAAAAGGGATTATTTTTACATTTAAAAATGATCAAATTCCAGAATATATATACATTGACAGAGAAAGATTTCATGTCAGAACTTTTAAGCATAGACCACTACAATGCTTCAAGTGTTTTGGCTATGGTCACTCATCAAAGGTATGCACAAAAGATCAGCTATGTGCAACCTGTTCATTACAAAAACATGAAGATGATTGTTCTAATCCTACATTATGTATAAATTGTAAGGGAAATCATAGTGCTAGATATAAAGAATGTGAGTCATTTAAAAAGGAAAAAGCAGCTATAGAGAAAGCTCAAGCAGAACATCTAAGCATTGGCCAGGCAAAAAGACTCCTGTTCAGTAGACCTCAATATAGTGATGTTCTAAAAAATGGAAATTCAATTAAGAATCAACCTATAAATTCCAATCCCAATCCAAAACTTCAGCCTTCTCCCTCTGAGCTTGAAGTGCATTCAACTTCTCAGATTTCATCTCGAAAAGCTCCTTCGTCCCCTCTCCAGGGGACTCCAAAGGCCTCTCAGGCAGCTATACTGCCTGATCTGGGTAATTCCCAGAATGACACCTTGATCAAAACCCCTCTCTAGGGGACTTCTCAGGCCTTACTAAAGACCTCCCAGGCAGTTTTACCGCCTGATCTGGGTAATTCCCAGAATGACCCCTTGATCAAAACCCCTCTCCAGGGAACTTCTCAGGCCTCACTAAAGACCTCCCAGGCAGCTTTGCCGCCTGATCTGGGTAATTCCCAGAATAACCCCTTGACCAAAACCCCTCTCCAGGGAACTTCTCAGGCCTCACGAAAGACCTCTCAGACAGCTTTACCACCTGATCTGGATAATTCCCAGAATAACCCCTTGACCAAAACCCCTCTCCAGGGAACTTCTCAGGCCTCACGAAAGACCTCTCAGACAGCTTTACCACCTGATCTGGATAACTCCCAGAATGACACCTTGATCAAAGCAACTCGTACAGCTCAGGTGCAAGATGTGGAGATGGAACCTCAAAGACAAAAGAGACCCCGTACTCCCTCACCATCAACTAAATTTTCACATCATGGTAGGACACCAAAGGAAATAGCAGAACTCTCGAGAACCTGTCATATTCCTCTACAAAACATAAACCGAATCTTCCCAAAACAAACCATTCCATACCTGGAAAACCAAATAAAAAAAACATACAATAACAAATAATGGCCCTATGTCAATGGAACATGCGAGGTTTCCATTCAAGTAGAGAACAGATCCGGGTTCTTTTTAAAGAACATAATTTAGCCGCCATTTGTCTACAAGAAACTAAACTGGGCAATGTTATACCCAACTGTGGACACAACTTTACATTCTACAAATCTCCACCTCCTGTAGGTGAACGTGCTCATGGTGGCACAAGTATTATTTTGACCAAGTCATTACCACAAAATGCTGTACAATTAAACACGATACTACAAGCTTGTGCAACACAAATCTTCATTAATAAATGGATCACTTTGTGCTCCCTATATCTAGAACCTGACTTAGAATCTCGATTAGTGGACAGAGATGGTAATCCAAGGCAATTAGAAGTTAACGATTTACAATCACTTTTAAACCAACTACCTCAACCTTTCATTTTAATGGGGGATTTTAATGCAAAACATACGTTATGGGGAGAAAATAGATGCGACCATCGTGGACTTTTAATTGAAGAGCTACTAGACTATAATGATATAGTTTTAATGAACGATGGTCCCCCACAAGGTTTGATGTAGTCCACAACTCCAATTTTGCAATTGATCTTACAATATGCTCATCATCTTTAAGATTAGATTATCAGTGGTCAGTGGATGATAATCCCTATGGAAGTGACCACTTTCCCATACATCTTAAGTATGTCCAAAATATACCCTCCCCATGTTTGCCCAAATGGAAGACAAAGGAAGCAAATTGGCAACACTATGAAAGATCCACCAAAGTCACTCGTAAAGCTAATGATTTCCCTAGTCCTTCAGCTGCATACGAATATCTAACTAGTATAATGACTAGAGGAGCTATGCTATCAATTCCCAAACAACAGGGAAACCTCGACGTCCACTGATACCATGGTGGAATAGTAATTGTGCCTTGAGCAGAAAAATTACTAGAGCCTGTTACAAACGTTATCGAAGACGTCCAATCCTGATAAACAGGTTGATATACAAGAGAAACCTTGCTAAACAAAAGCAAAATTTCAAAGAAGCAAGGAGAGAGACGTTCATAAGATACATATCAGAATTAAAGTATTATTCCCCACTTATTTATTTTGGGACAGAATACGCAAACTATCAGGGAAATTTCCCCCCTCCCCCCTGCCCATTCTAAAAATCAACTTAGTTGTTATATCAGATACAAGAGAAGTGGCAGAGGCATTTGCACAGCACTACTCAAATATCTCAAGTGCCAGTCACTACTCCCCTGAATTCCAGTATAAGGAACACAACAGTAGTTACTCCGCCTGCTTGCACTAATGCTGAGGCATATAACACTCCATTTAACATCATCGAATTTGAACATGCCTTATCTTTATCTTCACCTGGGGAAGATGATATCACATATACAATGATTTCCCATCTACCTCGGGAGTCTAAAAAATTCTTTATTGATGTTTTTAATGAATTTTGGTGTTCAGGAACCTCTTATAAGTTGTGGAAAAATTTTGTTATAGTTCCATTTTTGAAACCTGGAAAAGACCCTAGTGATCCCAAAAGTTACAGGCCTATAGCTCTTACCAGCTGCATTTCTAAGATCTATGAACGAATGGTGAATATTCGTTTGGTGTGGCTCCTAGAATCAAAGAAATTATTATCAGAGAGGCAATATGGCTTCTGCAAAAACAGAAGTACTTTGGATCCCCTATTATATCTCACACGTGAGATACAAAATGCTTTTGCAATCCGAAATCAGACCATTGCAGTGTTCTTCGATTTGGAAAAAGCTTTTGACACTACCTGGAGAGCCGGTATTTTAAAACAGCTAGCAGATTGGAATATCGGGGGCAATATGTTTAACTTTGCCAAAGATTTTTTATCAAATCGATATTTAAAAGTGCGAATAGGCTTTACCCTATCATCAGAATATCTACATGAAGAAGGTATTCCACAAGGAAGTGTCCTTAGCCCAACCTTCTTTAGTGTTGCCATTAATGGATTACTTGAACAACTCCCTGTCGGAGTAATTGGCCAAGCATTCGCAGATGATATTGTTTTTATATGTAGTAAATCTACTGCAGTTGAAGCCTGTATCAAAATTCAGAATGCAATTAATGCTGCTACTAAATGGGCAAATAATAAAGGATTTAAATTCTCTACCGAAAAAACTAAAGCTATACGCTTTTGTAGAACACAAAAAAGGGAAGTAATCCTAACATTATTTTTAGAAGACTCAATTATAATATATGAAGACAAAGTTAAATATTTAGGAATTGTTTTTGACAAAAAATTAACTTTTGCTGACCATATAAATGAGACAGCAGTTAATGTCAAACAACGATGTAACATTCTTAAAGTTGTTAGTGGCATGAATTTTGGAGCTGACCGTACTACACTATTAAGATTATATCAAGCCATATGCCTAAGTAAGATTGATTATGGCTCTCAGGTTTATGCCTCAGCATGTAAGACACTATTGAAAAAACTGGATGTAGTACACAACATGGCGCTACGTATTTGTACTGGGGCTTTTAAGACTTCTCCTGTTGAAAGTCTTTATGTGGACTCTGGTTTTCCCCCTCTTTCCATTCGAAGGGAAGAACAGGGTCTCAGATATATGTCAAGAGCACTAACTACACATTCTAATCCAAACTACAAGTATATAAAACAACCTATCGACAGAGCACCCACTAAACCTACTTTGCCTAAGCCCCTTGAAATGAGATTAAACAATAGTACAAGAGAGGTAGGCCTTATTCCTCCTCTAGTTATGGAAATCACTTTTGCAAAATACACTCCGTGGTGTAGGCCACCTATAAACATTTGCCAAATGAAAGAAAGCAAAAAGATCAACTCAAGTGCTCAACTGAAAAGTAACTTCTTAGCCCATATTTCTGAATACAACAACTCAATTGCTGTATACACTGATGGGTCAAAAACGGCTACTGGAACTGGATGTGCTACCATCCTTGGAGAAAAAATAATTAAAAAGAGCCTTCCCAATCAATTCTCAATTTTTAATGCAGAAATTTATGCTATCTATAGCTGTCTAAAATTTATTTTTAACACAAGCAGAAATGATGATTCATATATTATTTATTGTGATTCCCAAAGTGCATTGACAGCACTACAAGGATTGATACCCTCTAATCAACTTATCCAAGAGGTGCAGAATTGGCTAGTCCTCCTGCACTCTCGAAAACAAGTTGACATAAAGTTCTGCTGGGTTCCTTCACACGTGGGAATTCGTGGAAATGAGCAAGCTGATACAGTTGCCAAACAGGCAGCTTCCACCCCGGGTTCCCGCTCTTTAAAGGTTCCTTGAGAAGATCTACATTTTTTTTATTAGATCATACTGTAGGATCAGGTGGCAGGACCAATGGTCCAACACGAACAATAATTTTAAACTAAAGTCAATCAGACCTTCTGTCAGCCCCTGGACCTATACAGGGATGGACAGAAGGTCCAGCATAGTTTTAACACGCCTACGTATAGGACACACATACCTAACCCACAAGTACCTCCTAACTAGTGGAGCAGAGAGACAGGTCCCCCAGTGCTCCAATTGTAATATTAACATCACAGTGAGGCATATACTTACTGAATGTCCTCTCTATTCTGATCAAAGAAGAAAATTCAGTTTAGCCAATAAACCGCTAACAAGTATTTTAGGAATGGATGCCCCTGTAGGAAAGGTTTGCAAATTTTTAAAAGAGACGAATTTATTTCATGATATTTAATTATATAGTTTATGTTTGTTGTGAATGATTAGGATATACTTCTGTTTGATGTAGATGAGTAGAGAAGTAAACCTTACTTGTTATGAATGTGAAAAATAGCATCTACATATTTTAAATATATAGAATAACTTTTATGATTTTATAACTAAAATAGATTGTATATTAGTATTTTAATGTATAGATAACTGGTTGACATATATGCGCTGAATGGCCTTTGGCTCCGGCGCGTGGCAAATAGCCACAAACTTCATAAATTCAATTCAATTCCCAGACCACTGTCCGGATTAGAAACAGCGCAGCAAAACACCGCCTCGCTTCACAGCAGGGCCCGACAACCAAACCTGAATTGCCCCAGCTGCTTCATTAGATGGTGACCCTTCCCCGTCTTCCATTCAAGAATCTGCAGTTGACAAGAAGAAAGCCCATCGGACCACGTCAATTTATCATCCATCCACAACCACTCTTCACTCACACCTATTTCTTACATCGTCCCTTTCCTGCTCAACAGGTGCCCACATTGTACCCAAGGCCCCCTTCACTCCACCCATCCCATTCTCGGTCTGCCCCTCAAATTTATTCCACCCATATCTGCCTTCCACAATTTTTTTGATAGCCTTTCTTTACTGATTCTTTGCACATGCCCGAACCATCTCGGTATTCTTTGATCTACTCTTGCCAGTTTTCTTTTCACCCCTTCTCTCCGCATTACCCCCATATTTCGCACTCCCCATCCTCGAAACCCCCACCATACTTCTTACACTTCATCTCGAGCACATTTAAATTCCTCCTTTCTGCCTCCCTTAAAATCCTAGTCTGCCCCATACACCCTTCGTACTTTTTTCCGTTCATCCCCAGATTTCTCATGACACTTTTCATTCCCCCTAAGATATGTGTTTGCTTCCCTTACTCTATAATTTACCTCAATTCTAATTCCTCTATTCCATGCTACATGTGACCCAAAATACTTAAAGTTCTTCATTTTCTTTAGCCTCCAACTCACTGACACTTGTGCATTTTATCACCTTATTTTTCCTACGTTTACTTTCAGCTGTTTCCTCTTACATACCCTTCTAAACTCCGCGGCGAATCATTTACAAAATAAATGCTGTTTCATAAATAATCACTTTTCTAGGTGCTCAGGTCAAAGTGGGCATTAAATCAAACTGAAATTTTATGTTACAGTGATGTTATTACCATTTTCTTTTGATGAAACTTGATAAAGCGAAGTGTTTTAGACATTGTCCAGTATATATGGGCATTGGATGGAAGTTCTATGTGTATATATATATATATATATATATATATATATATATATATTTATACACACACACACACGAAATGGAATATTTTGACAAAAATTTACAAAAAAGGAGTGGAAAAGTATGTCCCAAGACAAAAACAAGAAAAAGAATATGTAAAATGCTGGTACAACAAAAGTTGTAGGGAGTTAAAAGACAAAAGAGACAAAGCCTGGACCAGATGGAAAAAAGACAAAAGACCTGAAAAATGGAAAATATATACTGGTTATAGAAATGAATATGTACAAAAGTGCAGAGGAAAAAAGAAAATATGAAAAAGATGTTATAGAAAAGTGTAAAGATCAACCAAAACTATTCTACAGATTTGTAAACAATAAACTGAAAAACAAACAAGACTTGGAGAAATTAAGACAAGGAGGAGTTGAATACACTGAGGAAATGGAAATGGCAGAAATTATGAACAAACATTTTAAATCAGTGTTTACAAGGGAAAATATACAACCTGAAGAGATTGAGTGGAAAGAAAAAGTCCCCCCTATGGAAGAAATAGAAGTAACAAAGAATGAAATATTGACACACTTGGGTAATTTTGATGTCAGAAAATCGCATGGGCCAGATGAAATAGCAAACTGGATTCTGAAAGAATGCAGGAATGAACTGGCAGACAAAATACATAGCATAATAAGCAGTTCCTTAAAAGAAGGAAAAGTTCCAGAAGATTGGAAAAAAGCAAATATAGTACCTATATATAAAGGAGGAAATAAAGAAGAACCTACCAACTATAGACCAGTCTCTCTAACAAGTACAATAGCAAAAATTTGTGAAAGAATTATCAAAAGTAGATGGGTAAAATACTTGGAAAAAAACAACGTACTAAATCCAAGGCAATTTGGATTCAGACAAGGACGATCATGCGTCACCAATTTAATATGTTTCTATTCAAGGCTAATAGATATAATACAAGAAAGAGATGGATGGGCTGATTGTGCATTTCTAGACCTAAAAAAAGCTTTTGACAAAGTACCACATAAGAAGTTGCTTAAGAAATTAGAATATGAAGGAGGAATACAAGGTAAATTGCTAAATTGGATGGAAGACTTTTTGCAAGAAAGAAAAATGAGAGTAGTGATAAGAGATCAGCACTCAAAATGGAATGAAGTAATAAGCGGTGTCCCGCAGGGAACAGTTCTGGCCCCAATAATGTTTGCTATATATATTAATGATATGGATGAAGGAATTGAAAGCTATATGAGCTTCTTTGCAGATGATGCAAAACTACTGAAAAGAGTGAAAACTGAAGAAGATTGTGAATCACTACAGAGAGATCTAAATAAAGTACAAGAATGGAGTAGGAAGTGGGAGATGGAGTTCAATACAAAAAAGTGTAGTATAATGGAATTTGGAAAAAGCAAAAACAGAATAACAGGATCATATAATTTGGGAGAAGAAGGAATAAAAAAAGTAGAAAATGAGAAGGACCTGGGAGTCATTGTTATGAATAATATGTCACCTGAGAAACATATAAATAAGATTTTTGGAGAAACTTATAATTTAATAAGAACAATCAAAGTGGCATTTACATACCTGGATGAAGAAATGGTGAGGAAAATCCTAATCACCCTGATAAGACCAAGATTGGAATATGCAGCAACGATATGGTCACCAAGTACAAAAAAATGTATAAAAAAACTTGAAAGAATACAAAGAGCAATCACAAAACTGGCACCAACACTCTCAAAACTAGCATATGAAGAGAGACTACAAAAACTTAAACTACAGACACTAGAGCAAAGAAGAGAGGAGATTTGATAGCTATTTACAGAATCATGAAAGGCATAGAAATTACTGATAGAGAGAATCTGATCAAATGGGATGACAGAAATACAAGAGGACACGGAAAGAAAATAAAAAAAGACAGCTATAGAAGAGATTTGAAAAAGAACAGCTTTCCTCACAGAGTAATAGACAGTTGGAACAAGTTAGATGAGAAAGTGGTGTGTGCAAAAACAATACATGAATTTAAAAATAGTTTAGATAAAATGAGATATGAAGACGGGACCCCACGAGCATAGCTCCCCTTCCCGTAAAATACAACTAGGTAAATACAACTAGGTAAATACACTTTCAACGAACGGACGGCTTGAAGAACGTTCTGAAGAAAAGTGCCGATTGTGGATCCCAACGCAAAGAGAAGTGCCTTTTTGTATTTACAGGGTGGGGGGGAAATTGCTCGTGGGGTAGTGGGAAAGTAAGGAAAGAGGAGAAGGGGAGGGATTGATGGGGAAATGGAAGGAAATGAGGAAGTAGAGGACTTGGCCCAAGCAGACCGCCGAAAAGTAAACAAACGACCGCAAGCCCAACTGGAAGACGACGAAATGTCTAATAAAAATGTAAAGATTAGAAGTATAGATAGGAACAATACAGTAGAAAGTGATGAGAATATTTTCAAGGGATTTAAAGAGGGTGGGGGGGACACAAACTCCCCCCGACTGACAAGACTAGAGGAGAAGGTTGATAAGGTGATCGAGGACTTGGAGAGTAGGTTAGGTCATATGAACACCATTTTACAAAGGGTTGAAAGATTGGAAGAACTAGAAAAGGCGAATAAAAACTTAACTGATGAAATAGAAGACCTAAAAAGACAGTTAAGAGATGTAAAGGTGGAGAATGAGGAATTGAAGAAGAATAGTAAAGAAAACAGAGAGACAATAGCTAAAGAAGCTAAGAATTGGAAAACAACCCAAGAAGGAAATAAGGTTTCATTTACTGACATAGTCAAACAGCAATTGAAAGAACATACTGAAGACTCAGTTATTAAAGTGATGAGACAAAAGGAGAATATAGTAAGAGATTTAGCTGACAAGAAGAAATGTATAATTATATTAGGAATGGAAGAGAAACACAACCCAGATAGAACCACAAGAATCAAAGAGGAAAATGAAAAAGTAAGCCAATTACTAGAATCAGTTCAGGAAGATGAACCAGAAATTATTAAACAAATCGAAGAGAAATTTAGACTCGGAAAGTATAGCACAGACAAGACCAGACCAATTAAGATTAAATTCAGGTCACAAACAACGGCAGAGAATATCTTATCCAAAACAGGGAAACTAGCAACAAGTGAACAATATAAAAAGATATGGATAAAAAGGGAAATGAATAAAGAGGAAAGAGAGGAAGAAAAGCAGAAAAGACTGGAAGCTAAGGCAAAAAACGAGAACAGAACGGAGTCAGAGAAAGAGAGATTCTATTGGAGAGTAGTGAACATGAAACTAAGAAAGTTCGACATACAAAAGAAAAACAAAAGGGAAACAGAGAACACAATGGAAGTGGCAGAAAACTAAGAGTGTCTTACACAAATATAGATGGATTAATAACAGGATTGAATGAGCTGAATGATTATTTGAAGGAAAAAGAACCAGACATAATGGGAATTGTAGAAACAAAATTAAAAGGTCCACTACCACCCAATAGTGTAGGACATGATGCATACAATTATTGGATTAGAAACAGAGAGAAAAAGCAAGGGGGTGGAGTTATGTTCCTGACTAAAAAGGATATAAACATGAAAGGTGTCATATATGGAAAGAATACAGTAGAGATGATTATGATAGAAGTGGAAGACAGGGATAAGAAGAGCAGAAAGTTTGTGATAAATTATGTGCCTCCAAAAACAGCCTCATGGGAGGAGAATGAACATAAAAGTATGTTAGAGGACACAAAGATAACATTAAATAAAATAATGGAAGATGGAGGAAGAATAGTTATGATGGGCGACTTTAATTGCAAAGAAATCTGCTGGGAAGAAATGACAGTAAAGGGTGGAGACGACTCATGGGGAAACGCTCTACTTGAGATGATTATTGACCACACAATGACACAATGGATACAGGAGAACACTAGGTATAGAAATGAAGAAGAACCATCGAGACTAGACTTATTAATTACATCTGAACCTAGAATAGTGGACAAAATTGAATATAAAACACCAATAGGTAAAAGTGACCACATATTGATTGAACTGGAACTTAATGAAGAAAAATATATAAAAAGAAATGAACAATATAGAAAAGGAAGAATGATGTATGAAAAAACAAACTTTGATAAAATAAGAGAATTCTTTCAACAAGAAAACTGGGAAGAAATATAAAAAGAAGAAACATCAGTGGAAGAGAAATGGAATATTTTGACAAAAATTTACAAAAAAAGGAGTGGAAAAGTATGTCCCAAGACAAAAACAAGAAAAAGAATATGTAAAATGCTGGTACAACAAAAGTTGTAGGGAGTTAAAAGACAAAAGAGACAAAGCCTGGACCAGATGGAAAAAATACAGAAGACCTGAAAAATGGAAAATATATACCGGTTATAGAAATGAATATGTACAAACGTGCAGAGAGGAAAAGAGAAAATATGAAAAAGACGTCATAGAAAAATGTAAAGATCAACCAAAACTATTCTACAGATTTGTAAACAATAAACTGAAAAACAAACAGGACTTGGAGAAATTAAGACAAGGGGGAGTTGAATACACTGAGGAAATGGAAATGGCGGATATTATGAACAAACATTTTTAATCAGTGTTTACAAGGGAGAACATACAACCTGAAGAGATTGAATGGAAAGAGAAAGTCCCCCCTATAGAAGAAATAGAAGTATCAAAGAATGAAATATTGATACACTTGAGTAATCTTGATGTCAGAAAATCGCATGGACCAGATGAAATAGCAAACTGGATTCTGAAAGAATGCAGGAATGAACTGGCAGACAAAATACATAGCATAATAAGCAGTTCCTTGAAAGAAGGAAAAGTTCCAGAAGATTGGAAAAAAGCAAATATAGTACCTATATATAAAGGAGGAAATAAAGAAGAACCTACCAACTATAGACCAGTCTCTCTAACAAGTACAATAGCAAAAATTTGTGAAAGAATTATCAAAAGTAGATGGGTAAAATACTTGGAAAAAAACGTACTAAATCCAAGGCAATTTGGATTCAGACAAGGACGATCATGCGTCACCAATTTAATATGTTTCTATTCAAGGCTAATAGATATAATACAAGAAAGAGATGGATGGGCTGATTGTGCATTTCTAGACCTAAAAAAAGCTTTTGACTAAGTACCACATAAGAAGTTGCTTAAGAAACTAGAATCTGAAGGAGGAATACAAGGTAAATTACTTAATTGGATGGAAGACTTTTTGCAAGAAAGAAAAATGAGAGTAGTGATAAGAAACCAGCACTCAAAATGGGATGAAGTAATAAGCGGTGTCCCGCAGGGAACAGTTCTGGCCCCAATAATGTTTGCTATATATATTAATGATATGGATGAAGGAATTGAAAGCTATATGAGCTTCTTTGCAGACGATGCAAAACTACTGAAAAGAGTGAAAACTGAAGAAGATTGTGAATCACTACAGAGAGATCTAAATAAAGTACAGGAATGGAGTAGGAAGTGGGAGATGGAGTTCAATACAAAAAAGTGTAGTATAATGGAATTTGGAAAAAGCAAAAACAGAATAACAGGATCATATAATTTGGGAGAAGAAGGAATAAAAAAAGTAGAAAATGAGAAGGACCTGGGAGTCATTGTTATGAATAATATGTCACCTGAGAAACATATAAATAAGATTTTTGGAGAAACTTATAATTTAATAAGAACAATCAAAGTGGCATTTACATACCTGGATGAAGAAATGGTGAGGAAAATCCTAATCACCCTGATAAGACCAAGATTGGAATATGCAGCAACGATATGGTCACCAAGTACAAAAAAATGTATAAAAAAACTTGAAAGAATACAAAGAGCAATTACAAAACTGGCACCAACACTCTCAAAACTATCATATGAAGAGAGACTACAAAAACTTGAACTACAGACACTAGAGCAAAGAAGAGAGAGAGGAGATTTGATAGCTATTTACAGAATCATGAAAGGCATAGAAATTACTGATAGAGAGAATCTGATCAAATGGGATGACAGAAATACAAGAGGACACGGAAAGAAAATAAAAAAAGACAGCTATAGAAGAGATTTGAAAAAGAACAGCTTTCCTCACAGAGTAATAGACAGTTGGAACAAGTTAGATGAGAAAGTGGTGTGTGCAAAAACAATACATGAATCTAAAAATTGTTTAGATAAAATGAGAAATGAAGACGGCACCCCACGAGCATAGCTCCCCTTCCCGTAAAATACAACTAGGTAAATACAACTAGGTAAATACAACTAGGTAAATACACACTTCAACGAACGGACGGCATAGACGACGTTCTGAAGAAAAAGTGAAATTTCGTGGATCCCAAAGCAAAGGAAGTACCTATTGTATTTGCAGGGTGAGGGGGAAGTTGCTTGTGGTGTAGGGAAAGTAAGGAAAAAGGAGAAGGGGAGGGATTGCTGAGGGAAATGGAAGGAAATGAGGAAGGTGAGGACTTGGCCCAGGCAGGCAGACGAAATCTAAACAAACGAGGGCCGGACCAACTTAGCGATGATGAAATGTCTAACAAAAATGTAAAGAGTAGAAGTATAGATAAGAGCAATACAGTAGAAGATGATGAGAATATTTTCCAGGGATTTAAAGAGGGTGGGGGGGACACAAACCCCACCCCCCCAATTAACAAGACTAGAAGAGAAACTCGATAAGATGATCGAGCACTGGGAATTTAAGTTCAGTCACGTTAACAACATTGTGCAGAGAGTTGAAAAATTGGAAGACCTAGAGAAGGCGAACAAAAACTTAACTAAGGAAATCGAAGAATTAAAAAAACAGTTAAAAGAAGTAAAAGAAGAGAATAAAGTCTTAAAGGAGAATAATAAGGAGAACAAGGAGGGTTGGAAAAAAATCCAAGATAATAGCAAAGTTGCATTCACTGACATAATCAGACAGCAAATGAATGAACAAACTGAAGACTCAGTTATTAAAGTGATGAGACAGAAGGAGAATATAGTAAGAGACTTAGCAGACAGAAAGAAATGTATAATTATATTAGGAATGGAAGAGAAACATAACCCAGATAGAACCACAAGAATCAAAGAGGAAAATGAAAAAGTAAAAAAATTTACTAGAATTAGTTCAGGAAGATGAACCAGAAATAATGAAACAAATCGAAGAGAAATTCAGGCTCGGGAAATATAGTACAGACAAGACCAGACCAATTAAGATTAAATTCAGGTCACAAACTACGGCTGAGAATATCTTATCCAAAACAGGGAAACTAGCAACAAGTGAACAATATAAAAAGGTATGGATAAAAAGGGAAATGAATAAAGAGGAAAGAGAGGAAGAAAAACAGAAAAGACTTGAAGCTAAGGAAAAAAACGAGAAAAGAACGGAGTCAGAAAAAGAGAGATTCTATTGGAGAGTAGTGAATATGAAACTAAAGAAAGTCGACATACAAGAGAAAAACAAAAGGGAAACAGAGAACACAATGGAAGTGGCAGAAAACTAAGAGTGTCTTACACAAATATAGATGGATTAATAACAGGATTGAATGAGCTGAATGATTATTTGAAGGAAAAAGAACCAGACATAATGGGAATTGTAGAAACAAAATTAAAAGGTCCACTACCACCCAACAGTGTAGGACATGATACATATAATTATTGGATTAGAAACAGAGTGAAAAAGGAAGTGGGTGGAGTTATGTTCCTGACTAAGAAGGATATAAACGTGAAGTGTGTCACTTATGGAAAGAATACAGTAGAGATGATAATGATGGAAGTAGAAGACAGAGATAAGAAGAGCAGAAAGTTTGTGATAAATTATGTGCCCCTGAAAACAGCCTCATGGGAAGAGAGTGAACATAAAAGTATGTTAGAGGACACAAAGATAGCATTAAACAAGATAATGGAAGAGGGAGGAAGAATAGTTATGATGGGCGACTTTAATTGCAAAGAAATCTGCTGGGAAGAGATGACAGTAAAGGGTGGAGACGGCTCATGGGGAAACGCTCTACTTGAGATGGTTACTGACCATACAATGACACAATGGATACAGGAGAACACTAGGTATAGAAATGAAGAAGAACCATCGAGACTAGACCTAATAATTACATCTGAACCTAGAATAGTGGACAAAATTGAATATAAAACACCAATAAGTAAAAGTGACCACATATTGATTGAACTGGAACTTAATGAAGAAAAATATATGAAAAGAAATGAACAATATAGAAAAGGAAGAATGATGTATGAAAAAACAAACTTTGATAAATAAGAGAATTCTTTAAAAAAGAAAACTGGGAAGAAATATAAAAAGAAGAAACAACAGTAGAAGAGAAATGGAATATTTTGACAAAAATTTACAAAAAAGGAGTGGAAAAGTATGTCCCAAGACAAAAACAAGAAAAAGAATATGTAAAATGCTGGTACAACAAAAGTTGTAGGGAGTTAAAAGACAAAAGAGACAAAGCCTGGACCAGATGGAAAAAAGACAGAAGACCTGAAAAATGGAAAATATGTACCGGTTATAGAAATGAATATGTACAAACGTGCAGAGAGGAAAAGAGAAAATATGAAAAAGATATAGAAAAGTGTAAAGATCAACCAAAACTATTCTACAGATTTGTAAACAATAAACTGAAAAACAAACAAGACTAGGAGAAATTAAGACAAGAGGTAGTTGAATACACTGAGGAAATGGAAATGGCGGAAATTATGAACAAACATTTTAAATCAGTGTTTACAAGGGAGAACATACAACCTGAAGAGAACGAAAGGAAAGAGAAAGTCCCCCCTATGGAAGAAATAGAAGTAACAAAGAATGAAATATTAACACACTTGAGTAATCTTGATGTCAGAAAATCGCATGGACTAGATGAAATAGCAAACTGGATACTGAAATAATGCAGGAATGAACTGGCAGACAAAATACATAGCATACTGAACAGTTCCTTGAAAGAAGGAAAAGTTCCAGAAGATTGGAAAAAAGCAAATATAGTACCTATATATAAAGGAGGAAATAAAGAAGAACCTACAAACTATAGACCAGTCTCTCTAACAAGTACAATAGCAAAAATTTGTGAAAGAATTATCAAAAGTAGATGGGTAAAATATTTAGAAAAAAACAGTGTTAAATCCAAGGCAATTTGGATTCAGACAAGGACGATCATGCGTCACCAATTTAATATGTTTCTATTCAAGGCTAATAGATATAATACAAGAAAGAGATGGATGGGCGGACTATGCATTTCTAGACCTAAAGAAAGCTTTTGACAAAGTACCACATAAGAAGTTGCTTAAGAAATTAGAAACTGAAGGAGGAATACAGGGCAAACTACTAAATTGGATGGAAGACTTTTTGCAAGAAAGAAAAATGAGAGTAGTGATAAGAAACCAGCACTCAAAATGGGATGAAGTAATAAGCGGTGTCCCGCAGGGAACAGTTCTGGCCCCAATAATGTTTGCTATATATATTAATGATATGGATGAAGGAATTGAAAGCTATATGAGCTTCTTTGCAGATGATGCAAAACTACTGAAAAGAGTGAAAACTGAAGAAGATTGTGAATCACTACAGAGAGATCTAAATAAAGTACAGGAATGGAGTAGGAAGTGGGAGATGGAGTTCAATACAAAAAAGTGTAGTATAATGGAATTTGGAAAAAGCAAAAACAGAATAACAGGAGCATATAAATTGGGAGAAGGAATAAAAAAAAGTAGAAAATGAGAAGGACCTGGGAGTCATTGTTATGAATAATATGTCACCTGAGAAACATATAAATAAATCTTTTGGAGAAACTTATAATTTAATAAGAACAATCAAAGTTGCATTTACATACCTGGATGAAGAAATGGTGAAGAAAATCCTAATCACCCTGATAAGACCAAGATTGGAATATGCAGCAACGATATGGTCACCAAGTACAAAAAAATGTATAAAAAAAACTTGAAAGAATACAGAGAGCAATTACAAAATTGGCACCAACACTCTCAAAACTATCATATGAAAAGAGACTAGAAAAACTTGAACTACAGACACTAGAGCAAAGAAGAGAGAGAGGAGATTTGATAGCTATTTACAGAATCATGAAAGGCATAGAAATTACTGATAGAGAGAATCAGATAAAATGGGATGACAGAAATACAAGAGGACACGGAAAGAAAATAAAAAAAGACGGCTATAGAAGAGATTTGAAAAAGAACAGCTTTCCTCACAGAGTAATAGACAGTTGGAACAAGTTATATGAGAAAGTGGTGTGTGCAAAAACAATACATGAATTTATAAATAGTTTAGATAAAATGAGATATGAAGACGGGACACCACGAGCATAGCTCCCCTTCCCGTAAAATACAACTAGGTAAATACACACACACAAAGAAGTTGCTTAAGAAATTAGAAACTGAAGGAGGAATACAGGGCAAACTGCTAAATTGGATGGAAGACTTTTTGCAAGAAAGAAAAATGAGAGTAGTGATAAGAGACCAACACTCAAAATGGGATGAAGTAATAAGCGGTGTTCCGCAGGGAACACTTCTGGCCCCAATAATGTTTGCTATATATATTAATGATATGGATGAAGGAATAGAAAGCTATATGAGCTTCTTTGCAGATGATGCAAAACTACTGAAAAGAGTGAAAACTGAAGAAGATTGTGAATCACTACAGAGAGATCTAAATAAAGTACAGGAATGGAGTAGGAAGTGGGAGATGGAGTTCAATACAAAAAAGTGTAGTATAATGGAATTTGGAAAAAGCAAAAACAGAACAACAGGAGCATATAAATTGGGAGAAGAAGGAATAAAAAAAGTAGAAAATGAGAAGGACCTGGGAGTCATTGTTATGAATAATATGTCACCTGAGAAACATATAAATAAATCTTTTGGAGAAACTTATAATTTAATAAGAACAATCAAAGTGGCATTCACATACCTGGATGAAGAAATGGTGAAGAAAATCCTAATCACCCTGATAAGACCAAGATTGGAATATGCAGCAACGATATGGTCACCAAGTACAAAAACATGTATAAAAAAACTTGAAAGAATAGAAAGAGCAATTACAAAATTGGCACCAACACTCTCAAAACTATCATATGAAGAGAGACTACAAAAACTTGAACTACAGACACTAGAGCAAAGAAGAGAGAGAGGAGATTTGATAGCTATTTACAGAATCATGAAAGGCATAGAAATTACTGATAGAGAGAATCTGAAAAAATGGGATGACAGAAATACAAGAGGACACGGAAAGAAAATAAAAAAAGACAGCTATAGAAGAGATTTGAAAAAGAACAGCTTTCCTCACAGAGTAATAGACAGTTGGAACAAGTTAGATGAGAAAGTGGTGTGTGCAAAAACAATACATGAATTTATAAATAGTTTAGATAAAATGAGATATGAAGACGGGACCCCACGAGCATAGCTCCCCTTCCCGTAAAATACAACTAGGTAAATACAACTAGGTAAATACACACTTCAACGAACGGACGGCTTAGAGGACGTTCTGAAGAAAAAGTGAAATTTCGTGGATCCCGAAGCAAAGGAAGTACCTATTGTATTTACAGGGTGGGGGGGGGGGAAATTGCTCGTGGTGTAGGGGAAAGTGAGGAAAAAGGAGAAGGGGAGGGATTACTGAGGGAAATGGAAGGAAATGAGGAAGGAGAGGACTTGGCCCAGGCAGGCAGACGCCATGTAAACAAAAGAGGTCCCGACCAATTTAGTGACGACGAAATGTCTAACAAAAATGTAAAGTTTAGAAACTTAGATAAGAACAATTTAATGGAAGGTGAGGATAACAATTTCCAAGGATTTAAAGAGGGGGAGGAAAGGCTTGAACAAATGACTGAACATTGGGAGGTTAGGTTCGGTAAAATGTCATAACTTGCAGAAAAGTTTGAAAGATTGGAAGAACTAGAGAAATCGAACAAAAACTTAACTGATGAAATAGAAGAACTAAAAAGACATTTAAGAGAAGTAAAAGAGGAGAATAAAGAATTAAAAAGGAACAATAAAGACAATAAAGAAACAATAGCAAAAGAGGCACAGGGGTGGAGAAAGATACAGGAAAATAGTAAAGTTGCATTTACTGATATAATTAAACAGCAAATGAAAGAACAAACTGAAGACTCAGTTATCAAAGTGATGAGACAGAAGGAGAATATTGTAAGAGACTTAGCAGATAAAAAGAAATGTATAATTATATTAGGAATGGAAGAGAAACATAACCAAGATAGAACCTCAAGAATCAAAGAGGAAAATGAAAAAGTAAGCAGTTTACTACAATTAGTTCAGGAAGATGAACCAGAAATAATGAAACAAATCGAAGAGAAGTTCAGGCTCGGAAAGTATAGTACAGATAAGACCAGACCAATTAAGATTAAATTCAGGTCACAAACGACGGCAGAGAATATCTTATCCAAAACAGGGAAACTAGCAACAAGTGAACAATATAAAAAGGTATGGATAAAAAGGGAAATGAATAAAGAAGAAAGGAAGAAAAAAAGAAAAGACTTGAAGCTAAGGAAAAAAACGAGAACAGAACAGTCAGAAAAAGAGAGATTCTATTGCAGAGTAGTGAATATGAAACTAAGGAAATTCGACACACAAGAGAAAAACAAAAGGGAAACAGAGAACACAATGGAAGTGGCAGAAAACTAAGAGTGTCTTTTACACAAATATAGATGGATTAATAACAGGATTGAATGAGCTGAATGATTATTTGAAGGAAAAAGAACCAGACATAATGGGAATTGTAGAAACAAAATTAAAAGGTCCACTACCACCCAACAGTGTAGGACATGATGCATATAATTATTGGATTAGAAACAGAGAGACAAAACAAGGGGGTGGAGTTATGTTCCTGACTAAGAAGGATATAAACGTGAGGTGTGTCACATATGGAAAGAATACAGTAGAGATGATTATGATCGAAGTGGAAGACAGAGATAAGAAGAGCAGAAAGTTTGTGATAAATTATGTGCCTCCGAAAAGAGCCTCGTGGGAAGAGAATGAACATAAAAGTATGTTAGAGGACACAAAAATAACATTAAATAAGGTAATGGAAGATGGAGGAAGAATAGTTATGATGGGCGACTATAATTGCAAAGAAATCTGCTGGGAAGAGATGACAGTAAAGGGTGGAGACGGCTCATGGGGAAACGCTCTACTTGAGATGATTACTGACAATGCAATGACACAGTGGATACAGGAGAACACTAGGTATAGAAACGAGGAAGAACCATCGAGATTAGACCTAATAATTACATCTGAACCTAGAATAGGGGACAAAATTGAATATAAAACACCAATAAGTAAAAGTGACCACATATTGATTGAACTGGAACTAAATGAAGAAAAATACATGAAAAGAAATGAACAATATAGAAAAGGAAGAATGATGTATGAAAAAACAAACTTTGATAAAATAAGAGAATTCTTTAAAAAAGAAAACTGGGAAGAAATATACAAAGAAGAAACAACAGTGGAAGAGAAATGGAATATTTTGACAAAAATTTACAAAAAAGGAGTGGAAAAGTATGTCCCAAGACAAAAACAAGAAAAAGAATATGTAAAATACTGGTACAATAGAAGTTGTAGGGAGTTAAAAGACAAAAGAGCCAAAGCTTGGACCAGATGGAAAAAAGACAGAAGGCCTGAAAAATGGAAAATATATACTTGTTATAGAAATGAATATGTACAAGCATGCAGCGAGGAAAAGAGAAAATATGAAAAAGATGTCATAGAAAAGTGTAAACATCAACCAAAACTATTTTACAGATTTGTAAACAACAAATTGAAAAACAAACAAGACTTGGAGAAATTAAGACAAGGAGGAGTTGAATACACAGAGGAAATTGAAATGGCGGAAATTATGAACAAACATTTTAAATCAGTGTTTACAAGGGAGAACATACAACCTGAAGAGATCGAATGGAAAGAGAAAGTCCCTCCCATGAAAGAAATAGAAGTAACAAAGAACGAAATATTGAAACACTTGAGTAATCTTGATGTCAGAAAATCGCATGGACTAGATGAAATAGCAAACTGGATTTTGAAAGAATGCAGGAATGAACTGGCAGACAAAATACATAGCATAATAAACAGTTCCTTGAAAGAAGGAAAAGTTCCAGAAGATTGGAATAAAGCAAATATAGTACCCATATATAAAGGAGGAAATAAAGAAGACCCTAACAACTATAGACCAGGCTCCCTAACAAGTACAATAGCAAAAATTTGTGAGAGAATTGTCAAAAGTAGATGGGTAAAATATTTAGAAAAAAACAAAGTGTTAAATCCAAGGCAATTTGGATTCAGACAAGGACGATCATGCGTCACCAATTTAATATGTTTCTATTCAAGGCTAATAGATATAATACAAGAAAGAGATGGATGGGCTGATTGTGCATTTCTAGACCTAAAAAAGCTTTTGACAAAGTACCACATAAGAAGTTGCTTAAGAAATTAGAAACTGAAGGAGGAATACAGGGCAAACTGCTTAATTGGATGGAAGATTTTTTGCAAGAAAGGAAAATGAGAGTAGTGATAAGAGACAAACACTCAAAATGGGATGAAGTAATAAGCGGTGTTCCGCAGGGAAAAGTTCTGGCCCCAATAATGTTTGCTATATATATTAATGATATGGATGAAGGAATTGAAAGCTATATGAGCTTCTTTGCAGATGATGCAAAACTACTGAAAAGAGTGAACACGGAAGAAGATTGTGAATCACTACGGAGTGATCTAAATAAAGTACAGAAATGGAGTAGGAAGTGGGAGATGGAGTTCAATACAAAAAAGTGTAGTATAATGGAATTTGAAAAAAGCAAAAACAGAATAACAGGATCATATAAATTGGGAGAAGAAGGAATAAAAAAAAAGTAGAAAATGAGAAGGACCTGGGAGTCATATGAAGAGAGACTAGCAAAACTTGAGCTACAGACACTAGAGCAAAGAAGAGAGAGAGGAGATTTGATAGCTATTTACAGAATCATGAAAGGCATAGAAATTACTGATAGAGAGAATCTGATAAAATGGGATGACAGAAATACAAGAGGACATGGAAAGAAAATAAAAAAAGACAGCTATAGAAGAGATGTGAAAAAGAACAGCTTTCCTCACAGAGTAATAGACAGTTGGAACAAGTTAGATGAGAAAGTGGTGTGTGCAAAAACAATACATGAATTTAAAAATAGTTTAGATAAAATGAGATACGAAAACGGGACACCACGAGCATAGCTCCCCTTCCCGTAAAATATAACTAGGTAAATACGCACACACACACACACACACACACACACACATATATATATATATATATATATATATATATATATATATATATATATATATATATATGCATATATATATATTTTTTTTCTAACTAATATTTCACAATTTTTTATCTATGATATTCTGATTTATATAGTTGTATGATTGTTATAATGATTAATAAAGTAATAATTAATTACCATAGTAGAATTATGATTTTCAAAAATGGCTTGATGACAATTAGGGAGAAACCTAGTATCGCAGAGGGAATGCGACGTCCCTGAGCACCATTTGTCGAAAATACCCGAAACATTATATGTATTTTGGATGCATCACAATTTTTTCCATTATTCGCCTTCAAATGTTTCTTAGAATATGTACTTTTAGAGTAATTATTTGTGGATCCATGAAACCATGAGTGTTGATATTTAGGCCTTTTTTTTTTTTTTTTTTTTTTTGTGTGTGTGTGTGTTACGTTATATTTGAGAGATCAAGAGTGAAGGGAATTAATTAAAATTTCAAGCCTACATCAAGTTTGTTTTACTGATCTATGAGATGATACTATTTTGATCCTGATCCACATTTATAATACATAATCCTTTCTTAATCTATACTCAATGTAATATAAATATGATACGAATAATACGTAATTACACTCATAGCAAACATAGGGATGGGGTATATAACGTTTCTCCATCCTACAAGAATGTTCGTCTCTCTTCCCTTGATTCTTCAATCCAATTACATAATAATTTACACTGCTCAGAGTTAATCAAAACCTTTATTTTGGATTACCAGTCGTGAATAAATGACGAAATACAGTAGTAGCGTAGGGGGAAATGATTTAACTCCTTCAATGGAGCGAGTTATGTGGGGATTACGTCTACAACCCTCCGGCCAACTTTAAGTATCACTCTACACATGATAATCTTTCCTAATATCCACATGATAATTCAACCTAATAACCACATAATTTTATCGTTGGGAGAAGGCACTCTCGGCCACAATCCCTTTCCTTTAAAACGATTTTTTTCTACCCCTGTGAAGAGGGGGATCTGCCTTTGATTCCCACGTATAAAATTGCTAACTACTATATTACTGTTTTTCCATAATATCCAATGATATTTCGCTAAAACATTTAGACCTACCTGTGGAGAGGGGAATCTGCCTTTGAATGACTACCCCTCGCGTTATACCCACCGGGATGTCCGCGATTGTATTCGCATCCCCTGACGAAGGTCCCGTCTAACACTTCGTGATACAAGTTAAGGTTCCGCTACCTCGTTTCGTGGTGGAACATTTATGTGTTCAAAAATCCTAAAAATATTCCTCTACTGGAATCCTGAACTGAAGGATGGGAAATTTTCTCTTTCGCCTAAATTTAATGTTCCTAATCGGTTTTTACATACTAACCCGTCCTCATGACGTAATGGAGGGTTGGATCGAAAGATGTAATTTTGTAATGTTATGTTACTACAGTTGGTGAAGGGTACAATTCCCCGAGAAGAAAGATGGAATTAATTAAGCTCCAATTATCTTGGGACTTGTTTATTTGAAATAAAATACGAGTATAGGCGACCTAAGCCGATGTTTTGGCTGTGGAACATGATTCTTTATGCAAGAATGACATAATTCACGTGTGTGAATGTGAGTGTATGTGGCGCGGACGGGGACGGGCATTTGGCACCCCCGATGTGGAGGCGGGGGGTGGGGGAGTCAAAGGGCGTGAGCGTTGGTACCCCCAGAGGGGGGAGTGCCTGCGCATCGGCATGGATCCGCAGTACCAAGTAAGGACCACGTGTGTGTGGAGGTGCGAATGCGAGTGTGAGAGAGACTCACCAGGAAGGGAGGAGCTAGTATTAGAAGTTAGGAAGGGAGGGAAATTAGATAAGGGACCGTCCTGCTGCTGCGAGTGTTCCAAGGAGGAGTAAGGACCGACCCAGAAGCAACCGAAGGAACGGGATCGTCGACAACAAAGGCAAGTAAGTACATCACATCACATTTAGGAGCACCGCGAATGATTTGCTCTATAAATTACAATTCTAACTTTACAGAATAATACTACTAACATTTATAGATATTTACATATAGATATGTGGGACATATAGTATCAATAATGTTATATTTTCATAATGCAAGTTCCAGCGGGGTGACTATTATTAAGTAAAAATTACTTATGGTACACGAATTCTACAGAAAACGAATTTTTCAAGGCGTGACTTTGCTACAATTTCCCCAATTCCTACCTGCGATTAGTCACGTAGACCGTTCGGGAAAAAAGAAAACGAAAAATAATAGTATCCAATTAAATCCCTGGCCTTACATTTAATACATACTGTATATCGCATGAACTACTGGAAAATACATAAGAACAAAAGTACACAGAGCGAAAGAGATGAGCTCTCACCAAACAACGGGTGTCGTCCTCGTCTGTTCTCTACACCTGTCTTACCTTTTAAGATTTTCTTTCCCCTAAACCTCCACCGTTTACCTAAGCTACTGGGAAATAAACAGAGAGGAGAATCTGCTGTCATTTGGCACAGTCTCCTCTTACCAAATGCTTTTCAACACTCCTGGCAAACAGAAAGAATGGGAGTCTGTTTGCTGTCATTTGGCACAAGTATGTTTATCGATCTATGTTCCAATTTTGCCAACAATTGATCCCATAATGTTGGAGGAGTTTCGTAACAAACAGACAGGCAGACAGACAAGCTGAACTTCTCAGGTCCCTGTATTATACGTGTGCGCTACTTTTACATTTCCCTATTTTTGATAAACGCCTGGGAGTCGATGGATACCTAATCGTTAGGTACTTATCGGCCCCCTTTTAACTCCCAGGCGTTTATCGGCCCTCTTTTGACTCCCAGGCGTTTATTGACCCCTTTTGACTCCTAGGCGTTTATGGACCACTTTAAAGACTCCTGAACTAAACGGACAATATAGTGTTTTGCCATTGATAACTAATCAATATCGTTCTAAAGAAGTGTAGTTATTGTGATGGTAAAGAAGAATTAAGGGGGCAATAGAAAATGAGGATAAGAGAAATTAAAAATTATCAACATTATTTGAGGATTAGTCTCCAATTATAAAAGAGAGCTCTGTGACTGGTCCGTAGGTATATAGTTTATGTTCCTAAAATATTGAGTGTACAAAACTTGTCCAGTCAATACCCAGTATGGGGACAAACAAATTACCTGACTCATCAATCAGAGAAATCAATAATACAAAATGTAAATACACACTCAATATCAAAGCAATATACGACACATAAATAAGGTAAAAATAAAAACGTATACAAACAAGGCAAGCATCATACTCCGGAAATTAGCAAGAAGCTGCAGCCGTACGAGTAAGGCCACTTCTATTAAATTCATGACGTTGCATTCGCTTAATGTCTGTATGCATCAACATGTTGTTCCATTCGTGTCTAGATCCTATGATTTCCATACAACATTCTCTGAGCACCGCCACTCCTAACAATGGCATCACATGGACACTACCACCTGTTTCATGTGTGAACTGTTCCGGACCGCCGCAAGATTGAGGTCCAGGCGGGTGACTGTAAGGCATAGGGTGGAGGGGAAGACAGCCAAAGACACAAATACAAAAATATATTTATTATATCGGGTCTATCATCTACATAAGTTTCTTTGTGCGACTGGCTAGGTGGGGGGGGGGCGCATCCCGTTAGATTTCCAGCCCCCGTGCTACCAGCGAGCAAGGCAAGACGGGCGGAGGTACCTGCAGTCAGTCCCAGGTGGGTGTGGAGTCCCATGAGGTCCCTACCGTAGACGGCGAGTTTGCTGGCACCGGAGTGGCGGTGAGTCGGGAGTTTTCTGCGAGTCTTCTAGCCAGTGCGTGCGGCGGGCGGCCTGCGGTAGTAATACTAGGCGGGTGGGCGTGTGGCTGATGGGTGTCAGCTGCCACGGAGTTTCCCCTGGGGCGTCATCGCACAGATCCTCTTTGGGAACTCCGGGGGATTCACGGTCGGCATTAGACAATGCCTTGAAGAAGATAGGTCTAGCTCGGCAACAGTAACAGGACTTATAGACAGGGGGCTTTGGGTCTGGCCCGGCGGCAGCACAGGACTTATAGACAGAGGTCTTTGGGTCTAGCCCGGCAGCAGAAGAGGACTTAAATACAGGGGGCTTTGGGTCTGGCCCGGCGGCAGCACAGGACTTATAGACAGGGAGCTTTGGGTCTGGCCCGGCAACAGAAGAGGACTTATATACAAGGGGCTTTGGGTCTGACCCGGCGGCAGCAGAGGAGTTATAGTCAGGGAGCTTTGGGTCTAGCCCAGCAGCAGCACAGGACTTATAGACAGGGGCCTTTGGGTTTGGCCCGGCAGCAGCACAGGAGTTATAGACAGGGGGTTTTGGGTCTGGCCCAGCAGCAGCACAAAACTTATAGACAGGGAGGGAGAGGTCAGGCCATGGGCAGCTCGTGGACTCACTGACCCCGAAATGCCGTTTTACCGCCTTTTATACCGGCTGGAGCGGGAGGCGGGGGGTGGGGTTGTACCCGGCACGCTCTAGGCCGGGCGCAGATGCTGCGGCCGCGCGGCTTGACTTTCTCGTCTGCTAGATGAATCGCCCCGCCTCCGCCGCACAACGGCAACCCCGCAAACCTAAAACGATAATAATGATAATGATAAAATAAAAATAGAAAATAAATAAATAAATAAATAAATAGATAATCCCCTGAATCATAGAGAGTATATGAGTACTAGTAACAGAAAACCTGTTAGGCTTCATCAGGTTTCCCACGTCAGTTTCTGATACATTCCTCAATCTACATCCCATCTGTGCCTTGTTTGTGTGACGTCGCGGACTTACAGCATCCTGCCAACATGGTGATATCGTTCAGTGTATCGAAGTGTATATCTCGCAGTTGACCCGAGCCCGCAGAAGCGGGGCAGTTAGGTTGTTTGTCCTCGCGTGTGCATGTGTGTGCTTCGTCCCATGGCGCCCACTATTTATTATTAATATTATCTGTGGTGCATTGACGATTCTACAGAAGTTAGCACACTGTGTGTGCCTTTATAGTAACTTCTTTTGACCTGAGTGTGCGCTAGGGTCACAGCGTCGATTTGACCCGAGAAAAGTGCCATGAGGTCCATCACTAGTGAGTGCCGTGTGCACGGCTAGCCTCAAAAGTAACGACTCGCCCAGAGAATAGTGCCTAGTGTGTATACATGGGTCACCCGCCCCCGTCCTCACCGCCATCCGGGACCACGTGTCGACCCTCACTTTTTGATATGGTGACTCACTTCTTTTAGTTTGTAGGCCTCGTTGCCTCCAATCGTTCAACTTTGTCAAGTTCTGGGTTGTCTGTTCCACTTAGTGTTGGTTCTCTTCATTGATAGGCTTCTACCTCTCACTTCACAAAAATCTTCCGTCTAGATTTAAATTCTAGAGTTTTCTATATCTTCTGTTCAGTTCAATTAAAATGCACAACACACTCTCCGAGATTTTTCTAAGGAACCCCCCGAGAGCATGTATACAAGATTCTACGTGAGATTTGCAGTGACGTAGTCATTTCCTTAGTCCAATGATTTTTAACTTAATATTTAAGATTTTTTCCCAAAGGGCGTGATCATTCGTGAACTAATTAGAATGATCTCTACCCTTTCACCAATCAGATTGTTTGCTTCAAGACTTTTCTCACTTAGGTTTTAGGTTACAAAGGGGGTGTTATTTCATCAATATATATATATATATATATATATATATATATATATATATATATATATATATATATATTTGAATATCTAGGGAGCAACCTCCTTAATGCTGTCGACTTTAACAACACATGCATATATATATATATATATATATATATATATATATATATATATATATATATATATATATATATATATATATATATATATATATATATCCTATCCGAGAGTTGACACCTTGACGTGGTGGATAGGCTTGAGAATCTTGATGATTACAAAAGTTATGTCGATAGACGAAGGCAATGGAAACAAAGCTAAGGACTGCACAGAGGAAAATGGAGAGATCAATGATGGGAATAACGCTGAGAGACCAAAAGAGAGCAAGTTGGGTGAGAGAGCAGACTAGAGTGAAAGATATTGTGGAGGCGGTGAAAGAGAGGAAGTGGAATTGGGCAGGTAAGTTAGTGCGAACGACTGACGAGCGATGGAGCAAGTGTGTTACTGAGTGGACGCCGCGAGATAGGAAGCGTGGAAGAGGAAGACCAGACAGGAGATGGAGAGACGAGATTGAGAAGTTTGCAGGAGTGACGTGGCAGAGGTTGGCGCAGTCGTGTGAATCATGGAATGCTATGAAGGAGGCCTTTGTTCAGCAGTGGACTTAAGATGGTTGATTTGATATATATATATATACTTATATATATATATATGTAGTCCTTGATATATATATATATATATATATATATAAACATATATATATGAACATATATATATATATATAATATATATATATATATATATATATATATATATATATATATATATATATATATATATATATATCAAGGACTACTATTACACAGGACGTGCGCACCCAGATTCCTGGCTCCGCTAGCGGAGGCCATTTCTTTCTTTGTAATCTAACATTTCATATTGGACAAATATATCAAAACTAGAAACCTAACATTGTATATAGGACAAATACATCAACTATTAACTTATTCAATGCAGCATAAGTTAATATAAAATTTTATAGTGAAATAAAAAAATATTTGTAAAGCACTGTTATGCTTTGAAATGCCAATTTTAGTGGCCTTGCAGTCTCGCTTGTTCACTGCCATGCCACTCAGAACCCCACTAGAAATTGCAACAGTTGGCTGAATCTGTACTTCATCTATCAAGAGAAATACATCCTTCTGCTGCAGTGTCTTCACTTTGGCAAATGTTTCCCTCATCACCTGATCCTTGTCAATAGATGAAGTGATGTACTGCAGCTTGCGTTTCCTTGGCAGTACCAAAAAGTCTCTGAGCTGTTCATAACTACACTTGGGGTATAATTCAAGAGCAAAACAATAATCATTCATGGAAAACTGTTTCTGTGATAAAAGTTCAACTGACGTGTCAAAAATACCAGCTTCTTCTCATTCTCGGTGTTTACACAGGCTGACGTGTGGGTTTGAAGAAGAGTGACAATAATCTCAATCTTTCTGTCAAACGGGATGTCATAGTAATTGCTAAGCGCACAGCTTCGGCGAACTGACCATACGACCTCAAACCAGTGTCGGGATGAAGTGTCGTACCCAGTGATACACTAATGCCCTTCTTGAATGCACGGTAGATAAGTGGGCTATACAACGTGGGCGTGTTTTCGACAATCACAGACAGTCTCCACTCACTGAAATTTTCTGTCATAAACGGGCACACTAACCTTTCTTCCGATCTTGAAATAATTAAATTCTTGTACTGCTTTTGTAGGTCCTGTTCAGGTCTAAAAGCATCAAATGAAGTAATCGTATCTTTCTGAAGAAAATGCCTCAGTTGCTTGTCTTCGGCCTTCGCCGGGCGAGGTACAGGTTTTGAAGATGGCAGATATGAAGCAGGCACATTGAAGACACTGGGAGGGATCGCAGGTCGCGTAGAACCACCAGGCAATTTGATAGAAGGCGTGTTGGGACCCCAGTGTTTCTCACAAATGAAAATATGTCAGAATCAACAACAAAGTTCTTACGTGGTGGCAGCACATCAATCCACTCCTGTCTTTCATAACGGTCTTTTGGCAGTCGAAACACTCGGCACCTGTTATCCTTGTTATAATTACCGTTGCAGTTCACAACACCACACTTATTCGGCATTTTGATTACACAAAATCAGCAAGAACCTATGTAAACAAATACAATCCACTTCTAAATGCAGCCACGCGGGAAAGACGGAGTAACACAACCTTAACACCTCCATTGCTAGTAGCACACTGGAACAGTGTTGCCACTCTAGAAAATTAAGAAAACCTAAACAGCTTGCCAAAAACTACTACATTGAACAAAAAACTACTAGATTCGAATTATATTACACAACATACACATGAAAACATTTTGAAGTTAGACAACTGTATACATCAAACTAATTACCACTGTCTGTAATGGTGCAATAATCCAAACTTTCACAATCAATCACTAGTTAGTCAAGTCGACAACTATGAGCTAAACTCGTCACTTGTATGCAGGCAAGACTGTTGTTGCATTGCTCTTTACGATTCTGCACTTAAAAATTTGCACAAACTAATAATTCGGATAATACAAACCTCAACCGTCCTGCAACCATCTATATACTAATGTAACCAATCAATCGCGCAAACATAATATAAGCAAATAACAAGTGCGCCAATTTGACTGACAATTTCTATGGAGTTCGTATGATGATATACATTCAATTCATAGTAACTGTACGTGTGAGTGTGTTATAGCTAATTTTCAAAACCTCTCAATGACAAATCATGCTTTCATGGAATAATTCGAGAAGTGTTAGACAGAAATGATGCAGAAAAATAACATTTTGCGAAAACAGATACAAACTTCGACGCGAGCGTGACAGCCTGCTATATTTTGTACTTTGTAGGATGGTTGCGTGATTAGTAGGCAGGGTTTCCAATTTAGCACTTTTGGTGACAGATCTGGCACTATTTTTCTGTGTTTGGCTCAAACTTTTTTAATCTAGCATCTGGCTCCAAATCGCTCCAAGAATTTGGCTCCGTAATGCAAAATTAAACGTTTTTATTAGGATCTTCAAAATATAATAGATTGTTGATATCCATGACGAAAACCACTACACTACTAGATTGAGGCAAAAAATAATAGATCTAGTGGGAAAACACTAGGAGTGGCAACCCTGCACTGGACTGGCCTTCGCTAGCGCACGTCCTGTGTAATAGTAGTCCTTGATATATATATATATATGTATATATATATATATATATATATATATATATATATATATATATATATATATATATATATAAAGGATTACAAAGGATTACAAAGGCGGAGCATGCCGACAGGAGACCTTTTGATTCATATCTAGGTCGGATGCGAAAAAAAATCATATTAATAATAAAATAATAAATAAAAACTATGATAATGTAAATAACAAATAAAATACATAAATGCATAGGTATAGTTAAATAATAAACAAACAGGTAAATAGTAAATAATAATAAATTGACATATAACTAATAATAAATGAAAATCAGACAGACAAATTATGACAAAACAAAAACAAATAATATAAGATAAATTATAATCATTACAGCATCTTAGGTATTTATCTAAATGATTCTTAAAGCTTTGAACTGAACTACATTGCACTACCTGTGCAGGAAGTTTATTCCATTCATTAACTACACGGTTGGCAAAGTTGTTTCTACCTACTTCCAAATTGAATCTATTTCCGGACAGTTTGAGACCATTGTTTCTTGTCTGATTCTCATTCAATGTAAAAATGTTGTCACTTTTGATGTCAATTCCCTTTAGAATTTTAAAGACCTGTATCAAGTCACCTCTGAGTCTACGCTTTTTTAGGGAAAACAGATTCATGTGTTTTAGTCGATTTTCGTATGATTTATTTTTGATATTTGGAATCAGTTTTGTGGCTCGCCCTTGTACTTTTTCCAGTCTGTCAATGTCTTTAATGAGATTCGGTGACCATACGGAAACAGCATATTCCAAATGTGGACGAACTAACGATTTATATAGCTTGTTAATGAGTGATGGACTTTGGAAATCAAAAGATCGCGCAATCAGTCCCAGAATCTTATTTGCTTTCTCAGAGGCTGAAATACACTGCTTGGATGATTTGAGGTCGTTACTGATAATTACGCCGAGATCTTTTTCACTATCCACTTTTGTTAACGAATTTCCAAATAACTTGTAATCGTACTTACTGATATTTTTACCTATGTGCATTACCTTGCATTTACTTGTGTTAAATTTCATTAGCCACTTTTCAGACCATTGCTGTAATTTATCTCAATCTTCTTGAATATCTAATTGGTTTGAATGATCATTTGCCACTCCGCACAGTTCTGTATCATCAGCAAATTTGGAAACAGTAGATTTTAGTCCATGGTCTATATCATTTATATATACTATGAATAGAAGTGGGCCAAGAACGGAACCCTGAGGAACTCCACTTGCAACACTTTTCCATCCAGAAGTTTTTCCATTTAAAACAACTCTCTGTTTTCGACCATTCAACCAATTACTAGTCCAACCTAATAGGCTACCACTTATTCCATGCAAAGCTAATTTAGTAAGTAGTCTTTCGTGTGGGACGGTATCAAAAGCTTTTGCAAAGTCTAGATATACTAAATCTATATTGTTTCTTTTGTCATAATTCGAGATAACTGTGTTGTAGAATTCGAGTAAGTTAGTCACGCAAGAACGTTTCCGTCTGAAACCATGCTGGCTATCATTTATCAAACGGTTACTTTCTAAATGATGTTCGATAGCATCTCTGATGATAGTTTCTATTATTTTTCCTACGATTGAAGTCAAACTTATAGGCCTATAGTTATTTGGTTTCTTTTTGTCACCATTTTTGAATATGGGAGTAACGTTAGCTAGCTTCCATTCTCTTGGGACATCTCCGGATATGATGGATTTCTTGAAAATAAATTCTAATGGAACAACAATCTCATTTTTCATTTCCTTTAAGATTCTTGGATGCCAACCGTCAGGCCCTGGTGTTTTATTAACTTTGAGTTTGTCTATACACCTTTTAATTTTATCTTTTGTTATATTTACCGTAGTGAGTAAGTTTACCCTAGACTTTTCACAGGTTTCAGTTTGGAATTCACTTTAAGGTGTTTCGTTTACGAATACCGAGCTGAAATAATTGTTTAAGATATTACACATTCCTTCATTTGAATATTCAAGTTGACCGTCAGCAGATAATAGTGGACCAATGTGATTCCTAACAACCTTTTTATCTCTAATGTAACTATAGAATTCTTTGGGATTCTCTTTGGATTTATCAGCGATGTTCATTTCGTATTGTCGTTTTCTTTTTCTTATTGTCTTTTTTAAATCTCTCTGTATTGATACATAACTTTCATAGTCATTAGATGCACCCGAGCACTTATATTTCTTATAAGCCTGTCTCTTTTTAGCAATACTTTTTTCAGTTTCTTTGTCGAGCCACTTTGGGCGAGCCTGATTTGGGGGACGTCTGTCCTTAAAAGGAATGTAAGTTTGAATCATCTTAGTGAGCGTATTTTGAAATATTTCCCACATCTGATCTACAGGTCTTTCGTTTAATTTTGCCTCCCAATCTATTATGGAAAATTGCCTCTATGATATCAATTTTACTTTCTCATTTATTTTATTTTCAATTTTCCTTGAACAACATCTTTATTTGAGAAACTCTCTCTGATAATGTCTAAGTTTACTCTCATGGAGGCTATATTGTTTTTGACAATGGAGATGTTTTTGAAATCTAAAAATATACTTATTCATTGATACACCATCATGAAGTTGCCTTCATGACAAAGGCTCCAGGTGCACATGATTCCAATCCCAGCCATGCACCATACATATTAATTTTATAATTCCAGTCTTCATCTATAAAAAAAAAATATGTGGTATTTGTTATGTATTGAAAATAGTTTATTCTCAAGTGTTATTTATTAGATAATTGATATGCATGGAAAGCTATTCGATCCACTTTATATAGAATTAGACAACCGCGATGTACATGCGCTACAATAGTATTTGGTTACTATAGTAATGAAGGCAAACTTTAGTGAGAAAATGTAATTATTTAAGCTTTACATTTCTTGGAATTGTTTACAATTCTAGTCTAGTCTATTAAATTCGGGAGTGAAGCTCCCACGGGCTTTTAAAGTGAGCCCGTTTGGAGGGTGACTTGTACATATGAGTGTGTGTGGGCCCAACCACACACACTCATACATTCACAAGATGTGCACACGCATACAAAATGCGCATGCACATCTCAGTGAATGCACCCTTCAAAATGTAGCTGAATATTGATAATAGTGAACATCTAACGTATATAATGTAAAGGAAGGGGGGGTGATTCAATGTATGAGTGTGTGTGGCTTTGGCCACACACACTCATACATACATTAGATGTGCATACGTATGCACATCACTACGAATCACCCTTCCGGACAGAGAGACATACATGTAAAAATTAGAAGTGGGGGGGGGGGGGTGATTCAATGTATGAGTGTGTGTGGCCTTGGTCACACACATTCATACATACATTAGATGTGCATAGGCATGCAGTATACGTATGCACATCGCCATGAATTCACCCTCCCGAACATGAACATCCATATGAAATTTAAAGAGTGGGCTGACACTCCACCTGCCTACGCAGTACAAACGGACTTAAGTGGCTGCATAGGCGGCGCACAATACCCTCAGATGTTGTCGGAGGCCCTCTCTTCAGAAAAGCAGTTGCGGGGCAATGCTTTTAAAAGAGAATATAATGTGAGGCATACACAAGCCCGCTGTCTTGGCGGTGAAACATAATTCTTTATGCAAGAAGGACAATATGCAACGTTTAATAGTAGTACAATTAATTAGGCTTACATAATACAATTTAAACTTTATAGAATAATAGTACTAATATATATAGATATTTACATATAGATATGTGAGATATAACAGTATCAATATTGTTATATTTCTATAATCTAAGTTCTAACGAGGTGACAATATTAATAAAGAAAACGACTGTAGTACGCGAATTCTAGAGAGAACGAAACTTCAAGGTATGACCTTGCTACACTACGTGGCACGTTTTGTATACTGTTTACTTTTGTGCACTCTGTGTAATGGCGAATCGACCAAAATAAACCCAAAAACCCAACAGATAAGGACATAGCATTAGAAGGAATAAATTGGCAAACGACGAGTCCAGGGTATACTTTCTTAGAAAAAAAAAAATAATAATAATGATAATAGTAATAATAATAATAATAATAATAATAATAATAATAATAATAATAATAATAATAATAATAATAATAATAATAATAATAATAATAATAATAATAATAATAATAATAATAATTAATAATAATAATAATTAATAATAATAATGATAATGATAATAATAATAATGATAATAATAATGATGATGATGATGATGATGATGATGATGATGATGATGATGATGATGATGATGATGATGATGATGATGATGATGATGATGATGATGATGATGATGATGATGATGATGATGATGATGATGATGATGATGATAATGATAATAATAATTGTCACAAATCCCTGGACAGTGGAAGGAGAAGGTGGTGGTTGTGAGGGATGAAGGGGGAAGGATAGCCGCAGTGGGAAGCCGAAGTCCAGGAGATTTGAGTCACCGACCGAGATCACGCGCACTCCCTTCTCTGCGCGCGTGTATATAACTCAAAGGGGGGGTGGGACAACTCATTAAGTAGACCGTCCTAGGCTAATCAAACAGATCATCCTATTGTGAGTTTTAATGATCAAGATTATTTCTGCAATCAATACTCGTTGGCATGCGTCTCATATCTATAAAGGTTGG